>NC_143554.1:134011875-134335000 GCF_054136105.1 Typopeltis vanoorti | reverse complement strand
GTACAATATTCTCGTTTCCTCCATGGATTTTTCACTTTCTCTAGCGAGTGTTATGTCATCGGAAAAACTAGAATTTTGCTTCGTTCGCTTTGTCCATTAATATTTGTTCATATGTGTTAATTGCTCTAATTAGTGGTTCAAATGCTAATACAAAGAGGGCCGTAGAGAGAGGGAAAGGGTCAGCTTTTTGTACGGAACAGTTGAGTTGGATAGGTGCGAAGGTTTTTTTATTTATGATTATACGCAGTGGCGCATCCACAGGTGGGACAATGGGACCCCGCACCCCAAAGAAAAAGGAAAAAAAAACACTACAAAAATTTCCAAACATCTTTTCCTAATTAATTTTTTTTTTTTTTAATTTATGTTGTGTCGTCTTCTGTTTCTATACCACTTATGAATTAGCTATCATTGCAGATGTTCCGTCATAGGTCGTATGCGATGTGCAGTGTGTGTATTCTCTAATCGTCTACTCAACTGCCTCCCCTCCCCCCAAAGATTAAATCCTGAGTGCGCTACTGATTACACGGCTTTCTGCATTTTCATGAAATATTTTTAACCAGTTCTTGAAGTTTGCTCCAAATCCTATTCCTTTTATTACTTGAAATATGTATTCATGGCTCACTGTGCCGAAAGCTCTTTCGATAATCTAGCCTTGGTAATATGCATGGTCTGTTGGTTAATTGATAGTATTCGTATATACATCCCAGATGTGTTATGGTATCTGCTATGTTTCTTCCTTTTGTTATGCATGTTTGATTTGGCGATACAAGTTCCTGTAGAAATCTCTATATTCTGTTTGAGAGAATACAGAGGCCTTATAATTAATAATTAGCTAAGAAGCGTATATATTGTCGATTTTTTGCAGAACAGTATGAAGTGAAATCTTAATTTCTCTAATATTTCACTATTAAACTGCAAGTATACAAACAAATAAAAAAATATTGGATAGGTGGTCAAACACCATTATGTGGTGCATGTTTCTAAATTTTCTTTATGTGTGTAGACGAAGCCTTTTTTATTATATAATCGTTCTTATTAGTCGATCTCTAGCACGAGAAAGCAGGTTTTTTTCTCTCGGAAACTTGGGTTTTTTCTTCCCATAAACTCAAGAAAATCGAACGTAGAATCCACATTATTTTCAGACATTACAAATATTGTGTTAGGGTTAGGTACCACGAGATGAGATGGTGGCACTTGTTAGCCGTCTTTTCACTGCGCGAAAAAAAAAAAGCATTAGCTGTTTGTTTGGGTTTTTTTTAATGATTTATGCAAGAAAAACTATACAATAGCAAAAAAATGTTTATTAAAATAAAATAGTAACCACAGAAAGAGAAAAAAAATCTGGGCATAATATCAACAGTTTATATACTGTATATATATAACTCAAGTTACTCGTATAACTCGAAATTAGGTTGAATTGTATTTGAGAAATTTGAGAAATTCGATATCAATATGAGATATTCGATACTTAACAAATGTTAATTTTAGAAATAAAATTCTACTGTAGAGGTGCGACCAACGTGCCGTTTAACGTCTTTAAACACATCAGATATAAGTGCCAATGATATCATTTTGAACTATGGAAGAAGTTCTTTGAAATGCAGTCCAATCATACTAACGGAGCACATTTAAAAATTCTATATAATTTCCTGGATTAGCTGAATCTTTTTTCCAATTGTAAATATAGGCAAAAAAGTTATAAGTTCATGGAAAATTATATATTAAAAACTTGTCTATATTATATATAAAAACTTGCCTACCACGTCAGTTCACACTTCATGCACGCAAAACAGATGAAACTCAGAAAACGAAAACGGCAACTCGTGACAAATGACAACGTTTAGTTGGACTGGTTGAGACAATAACCAATCCTGCGTTTTCTGGTTTTTTCTATACTCGGGCATTACCTTAGTTGCTTAGTGAGTTGCGACGGACATGACACACGCACACACCACCACCACCACCAACAACAACAACAGTTTACAGCGAAGGCCTAAAAAGAGGGCGGTTTCCTTTAGTATGGGAACGCTCAAAAATCATACCCATAATCAAACCAGGAAAAGAAACATCCGACGAAATTAGCAAATACAGATCAATCAGTCTCATAAACATTGTTTGTAAGGTGCTAGAAAAACTGATAAACCGAATAATGCACTATGTCTACTCATGAAACCTATTAAGCAGCAATCAATGTGCATTTAGACCTCAATCAAGCACAGAAGATGCAATTATGGACGGTCTACAGCAAAAAAAATGACGAACTGCTGATCTCACCCGATGTGCAAGAAGCCTTCGATGCTGCGTGGTGGCCAGCAATAATCAATCATTTAAAATGTCCAGAAATCTTACTCTCTCTCTCTCTCTCTCTCTCTCTCTCTCTCTCTCTCTCTATATATATATATATATATATATATATATATATATATATATATATTCATATTTATATATACTGACTTAGATCCGAGAACTAGAAAAAAACAATTAAATTTTTTCTAGTTCTCGGATCTAAGTCAGTATATATAAATATGAACATATCCCAATCAATTCCGAGTTAATATTACAGATCATTATATATATATATATATATATATATATATATTGACAATTGACATTTATGACTTTGGGGGGGTGAAGCAAGATGCTTTTTCACATTCCCCGCTATCTGTTGTGGTTACAGTGAAGGTAAAATTTATGAGCAGATTGCTCGTCCTGAAAGGGTATATTATATATATGCCCTTTCAGAGCTTCTTTTTTTTAACCTTGTATATACTATATATATATATATATTTTTTTTTTTTTTTTAATATATATATAAAGTTTTTTTTTTTTACCTTGGGAATAATGTATATTAGGGTTACCAAATTATTTTATAAACTTGGTTATTTTACTCCTAATCCCAAGTAAGCAAACAGTTAAGTTTGTGCCTGAACGTAGTTCAAGTCTGAAGGTAGTGCAACACCAGGGAATCTCATTGTAAAGATGGGTAAAGCTCTGATCACTATTCTTAGTATTTTCCATAATGTAAAGCACATCTCACTAAGCGATGTATACTGCAATACATTATGGGTGGGGTCACTACCCAGACCGGTTTCAACCTTTTTTGAGGTCTCCTCAGTGAGTAGCTAGACCCTAAATACCATACCAAGGTTTTAGTAATTTAGTAATACAGAGCCTTATCAACTTTACCTATACAAGTTGCTGTAATGTGTTTTTATTTTGAAGAATCTCTGGAGGAGATATAGATATTTTACTCCTAATCCCAAGTAAGCAAACAGTTAAGTTTGCGCCTGAACCTAGTACAAGTCTAAAGGTGGTGCAACACAAGGGCAACTCATTGTAAAGGTTGATAAAGCTCTGATCACTATTCTTAGTATTTTCCATAATGTAAAGCACATCGCACTAAGAGATGTATACTGTACTGCAATGTATACTGTACTGCAATACATTATGTTATGGGTGGGTCACTAACCCAGACCGGTGTCAACCTTTTTTGGAGGTCTCTTCGGTGAGTACCTAGATCCTAAATACCATACCAAGGTTTTAGTAATACAGAGTCTTATCAACTTTATCTATACAAGTTGCTACAAGGTGGTGTTTTTATTTTGAATAAGAATCTCTGGAGGAGATATAGATGTAAATAAGTTTGTTTTTTTTTTACCTTGGAAATAATGTATATTAGGGTTACCAAGTAATTTTATAAACTTGGTTATTTTACTCCTAAATACCACAAAAATGGTTGAAACCGGTCTGGGTAGTGACCCCACCCATAATGTATTGCAGTATACATCTCTTAGTGAGATGTGCTTTACATTATGGAAAATACTAAGAATAGTGATCAGAGTTTTACCCACCTTTACAATGAGTTTCCCTGGTGTTGCACCACCTTTAGACTTGAACTACGTTCAGGCGCAAACTTAACTGTTTGCTTACTTGGGATTAGGAGTAAAATAACCAAGTTTATAAAATTACTTGGTAACCCTAATATATATATACAGTATATATATTTTTTTTTTTTCGAGAAGAAATTTTAAATGACTTTAAACCGAGCTAAAATATTAAATTTTAATGATACAACTAGTTTACAGCCTTCTTCAGGTATCCACTAAAGGTAGAACACTGTAATAAAAAATTGAAGTTACAAAAAACTGAGAAGGCAAAGTATGCAATATATAATTGACACAAAAAACGTTGTATTTTTCAAGTCGTTCTATCTAACGTGCTATTGTTTGTTGTATACGTGCTTGCAGGTTCTCGTGAGCGCCAGTATTAAACAACTGCAGTATGACTATCAGGGATATTATGTTATAACTCAAATTGCTGTTCAAATGTTCAGGATTAAGGAGGATTTCTCTGGACTCCACGATTTTTCTTTCTAACTCATCACTACAGAGAAAAATGTGTTCGGATTTATCCCAGCAAAACCGAGTGGCTCTGTAGATCGTTATGAGGGTTATTAGAGAAAAGAACATGACTGGATAGCGCAGATGCATGTGATCTTTTATAGGAGATGTCTCTCTTATGCTCCTCAACACGCAGTTCAACAGATTTGTTAGTCTGTCCAAAATAAGGAATATTACAGTCGCACCATAACTTGTAACCACCTGGATATTTCAGGTTATGATGAATAGGCATCGGATGGCTTATAAGAGAACGGACTTTAGGGAGTGTAGTGAAAAACGTCCTGATGTTTTATTTTTTAAAAACTTTAGCCAATTTATTGGAGACTGAACTAATATAAGGTATTGAGATGCTACTTTTAAAATCAGTTGTTTCCGTAGTATGCTGCCTAGAGGATCCAGAAGAAATTTCTTAATTGTTTTTTCAGAATATCCATTTTGTTTAAAGATAAGAAAAAGTTGTTCAATTTCTTTTTGGAGTTCATCTGGCTGATTTAAAAGAGATCGTGCTCTGTGTCCTAAGGTAGAAATAGTTCTGAGCTTTTGTGGTGGAAAGTGATGAGATTGACAGTGCAGATATCTGTTAGTATGGGTTGGTTTTCGGTATATAGAGATTTTAAATCTATCAGAACATCGTGTAAGAATTACATCCAGGAAAGGAAGGCAGTTATTTCGTTCTAGTTCGGCAGTGAATTTCATATTAGGATGCTGGTTGTTAAGATGTTGAAGAAAATCCATGAGAGATGTATGTCCGTGACTACATATAATGAAAATGTCGTCAACATAACGTCTCCAAAGTTTCGGCTTAAATGAGAAGGACGATATGGCTTTCGTTTCAAAATCTTCCAGGAAAATGTTTGCTAAAACTGGGGATAAAGGGTTGCCCATTGCTAGGCCTTGGTTTTGTTTGTAAATGGAGTCCCTATATCTGAAGTAGCCAGATTGAATACAATGCTTTAGTAAAGCAAATATCTTTTTAGACAATTTGTCCTTATAATACCTCCTCAGTAGGGACGTTAGTAAATAATGAGATAATGTCAAAACTTGCTATGATATCATTTTCACTGATTGAAATATTTTTGATATGAGAAACGAAGTCTGAGGTGTTTTTGATGAATGATGAAGATTTATTGGAGAAATACTTGAGGTATTCTGCAAGATGTTTCGACAGCTTATAAGTAGGACCATCAATTCCTTCCACAATTGGGCGAAGCGGGGTGTTTTCTTAGTGTATCTTCTGAACTCCATACATGCGTGGAAAAAGAGGGTGAAGAGAACGTAAAGACAGGCGCATATTGTGAGGAAGTTCAAATGTAGTCTTTAACAGATTGTTTGTGCGCTTTTGTAGTTCCCTTGTTGGAACATCCTGAAGAATTGAATATGTTGCCTTCAAGCAATTGAAGCATTTTATTGTGGTAATCATCAGAATTGAGGACGACTGTGGCATTGTCTTTATCTGCAGGTAAAATAATGATGTTTTTGTTCTTTTTAAGATTCTTTAAGGCCTGTCTTTCTGCAGGAGAAAGATTATCTCTTGGAGGTTTAGCATTATTGATAATGAAGATGGATTCAATACCGAGAAGTTTTGCCAAATGATTAGGAATAAGTGAACTGGCTTTTTCTATTTTAGTAAGTAGAGATTCTTTTGGAATAAAGCTGTCACAACCAAGGAAAAAGCCCAAATGGAACATACGTAACCTGAAAACAGAGGAAAACCATAGCAACTGTAAACAGCAAACCAATGAAAGCATTAAAACTGGAGAGAGTGAAAAGAAAAACACAGAGAAAAAAATTGACTCACTTGAAGGATACAATCAAGGCTGCCAATGACTTCATAGTATTACGGAATAAGCAAATAAAAAAGCCATGAAATACCCAGGACATTCTAGATCTAATGGATGAAGAAGAAAACACAAAACCTCCTTAAATGAAGAAAGCAAAAACAAATATAAACATATAAAAATATGATATATAGAAAGTGTAAAGAAACAAAAGAACAACAGTATATAGAGAAATATAAAGAAATAAAAGATTTAACAAAAACTGGGAGAATCGATAAGGCTTATAACATTATAAAAGGAATAAGCCAGCAAAACAAGACAAGAAGCACAATTATCAAAAATAATCAGGGGAATATACTTATAGATAAGGAAGAAATTTCGGAAAGATAGAGGAAGTACTTAGATCTCTCTGTTGGAGAAGATCTAGATGCGAAGGAAAAGAAGATGAAACAGGACTCATCAGCAAACAGCAAATTGGAACAAATTGGTCCAACTATATTAAAAGATGAATTTGAATGGGCACTAAATGAATTGTCGGCTAACAAGGCACCAGGCATTGATAACATCCCCCTCAAATTTAATAAAATATTCAGGAAACAAACTAAGTCATACCTTTTCAAGATCATAATGGATATAAAACAGGGGTCATTCTCAAAGACTTTACACAATGCTCTATTATACCCATTCCTAAAGCAAATATGGGAGAATCGATAAGGCTTATAACATTTCACAAGTGTGAAAATCATCAATCAATAAGCTTAATATGACATTCTTCGAAAATACTACTAAAAATTATACAAAAAAGACTAACAAAGAAGGCTGAAGAGTATATTGGCAATGACCAGTTTGGATCAGGAAACAACTAGAAACAAGAGAAGCAATCCTCCCTCTAAGAACAGTTATTGAAAGAAGATTTCAGAAGAACCAAAATACTCTGATAGTCTTTCTGGACTTGGAGAAAGCCTTCCATAGTATTGATTGGAACCAGTGGCTGATCAAGCACTTGGAGGGCCCCAAGTGCAACCTAGTTTTGAGGCCTCCTTGTTCTAAATACTAAGTAATGCTATCAGATCAATTTATTACTTAATAATAATAAAAAAATACTGATCAATCAATTGTTTCCTTAAAAGTAAATCTCTATTTTTAGCCTTTTGCAGTCACAGATATGATCATCATAACTCATTATTGTTTTGGCGTTTAAAATAAAGTGCAAAATATAATATTAATTATTTATTAATAAAAAGAATAGGAAAAGTTACATTGTGTATCTTATTTATCGCAGAAAATTCATATAAAATTTATATAAAAAATTATTAAAATTTATTTTTAATAATTATTAAAATTTACATTAAAAATTATTAAAATTTACATTAAAAATTATTAAAATTTATTTTTCATAATTATTAAAATTGCTTAAATTTACATCAAAAATTAGTAAACACTGTTGGAACATTAGAATTGTAAATATAAAAAAAAACTAAATTGGAACTTTTCTCGCTTTATGTTTAGCGAATTTATCAAATAATATATTCATAATCTAATAACTGAACTACATCGTTTTATGTGAACATCATTGACAAATTAGTTAAATGGAACTGAGTTAACTAATTTCGTAAATAATTTTTAATACGTTTTAAAATCGAAAATAAACGCTCGCCACTAGCTTTACAAATAGATATTGTTAAAAAAATTTTAGAATTGTTTCTAAATTTGGAAATGTAGACTGCAAACCCCCTATTAATAACTTGTACATGTCAACGGGATCGGTGATATTTTCTCCTTTTATGAATGCAATGAAATGAAGAATTTCATCTTGAACATATTTAATGTCAATATCGTTATGATATTTTACAGTTATTCTATCCACATATTCATTAAATTCAACATCAGTCATTTTAAAAATCGTCATGTTGAAAAAACAGTCATGTTGTCGGGGCGTCTTTGGTGGTAGATCAGGTGTGAAGTCCCCTTCAGTGTCCACATCAAATTCTTCCATGTCATTAACTTGAGTGTAGAAATTCAGACAGCCAGGATATTCTGTCTCAAATTTCTTTAAGGTAAGTTTAAGAACGTTGAGAGTCAGATCTTTGTTTAAATTTTGAATGGCGTCCTTAATGACTTTTTTTTTTTCGATTATTGCTAACCGTATATTGTCAAAGAATCTTCCGGTGTCTATAGATAATCCTGTAGAACACATACCGGTGTCTACCAGCAAAACAATATACGTTAACGTTTATAATGCCCTAATAAAAGGGGAAAGAAGTGTCAAGAACTCACTGTTCTAGACACTCCTACCTCCCTAAAGTACCATACATCCACCACTGGTCATCGTCGCGGGTGGAGCCTACACGGCCATTAGACCTCGTGCATTTTTCATGCAGAGGGGGAGACAGTGGGTTTCGAACTGTGTTAGCGCCAGTGCAATGTGAGTTCCCGAAAAATCTTATATAAAATTCAATCGGGTAATAAATAAATCTACAGATTTATTTTTTAATAAATTAGTTACTAATTAGGGAAAAAAAGAATGATTTTTTTTTAAATTTTGTATAGGCAGCACCTCCACTTAAAATTTCACGGGCCGCCACTGAGGCACAGTCTAAAATAACACGTCCGATTTCGTCAAAAGGCACCTTATTCTCCTCCCACTCATCTAATGGTCAATCGTAATCCTCTATTTCTCGAAAGATATTACTTTTCTACTTATAATAAAATATTAGCCTGTGTAGTTCAGTAGAAGTGGCGTTTGCAGTCTACAGCGCTTGACCGCACGACGAAAGGCATTCAAATCTAGTCGCCGAATAGAGGAACTTTTTCTAAGCCTTTTCTCGACCAGTTCCAGAGTTAATGGATTAAAACCTGGAACAGGCTAGCAGGTTTTTCCTCCAGGAAACTCGGGTTTTTCGTCCCTGAAAATAGTGTGGGTCGAACCCACACTATTTTCAGACGTTAAAAATATTGTGTTAGGGTTAGGGACCACCAGATGGTAGAACTTACTAGCCGCCTTCTTCACTGCCTGCCGATCAGTTAATTAGTGATAGCCTTGTGCCAGCTATCTCTGATTGGCTAGCAGTGGAGATTGAACTGCTCACTCAGTCTCCAAAAGTTAGATAGGACTAAAAAACGCCTTGCCTACTCCCTATACGGGACCAAAAAGGCATTAACTTATTTTTGATTTTTTTTTTAATATAATAAGTTTTTCATTGAAATAAAATCCATTTTAAGTGATCCTATAGTTAAACAAGACTTGTTTAACTATGTATATGTATATACAGAGCCGGCGCTAAGGTCTTTGCCGCCCGCATGCAATTTCTATCTAAGCGCCGCTGTAACGATATGGTTCTTTTGCTATAATAAATATTTAAATTATTTGAAATTTCTTAAAAAAAATTTGACAGAACAGCTACACGTTGGTTCGCTAAATGTAACGAACCGAGGGTGTTGACAAGGCAGGATAATCGTTAAAAACCTGAATATTCAAAACACTCTCAAAAGTTAAAGCAAAATTTGATAAAGCCACTTCACTTTAATCGTTGAATATAATGTTACAGGGATTATAGCCTTCTCACGACCCGAATCGCTAACAAAATTAAAATGAATTTTAAATAATGTTAAAATTTATTTGAACTAAATTTTAAAAATTCTTGCATTTTACAAGTTACTAAATTCTTAGTAACTTGTAAAAATTGTTTAATATTTTTTATAAGTGGAACTATCTTTTAGGAAAATAAAAGAAACTCAAGATAGATGAGAAAATAAGAAAAGAATTTAGAAATAATTAGAATTTAATATAAGTGTTCAAAAAATGATATCTTTAGAGAATAACAGAAAATAAATTAAATTACATAAATATACTTGACATTTTTTTTAATTAAAATTTTAGGGGTTTTAATTTCATATACACAAAATTAGAAATAATGGTCTTAACGTCTAATTCCGCACATATATCGTTTTCAATAGCTATTAACGCCAAACTAACAAGCCTTTTTTGCGACATACTTGTTCTTAAGTAGGTTTTAATCAATTTCAAGTTGGAAAAGGAACGTTTCATGCTGAGTTTCTTTATTAAAATTTTCAAAACGTGCATCGTTAATTTCTCCTAACTGATATGGTAGAGGGCAGATTGCATTAATTTTACTTTCCCATCTCGTTTCTGATGGCCGTTTCAATGTTAATTTTTTTACGAACTTTAAAAGATTGCCCAACGTTTGTAAGAGAATGAAAAGAAATTGTATATTTCTTGAATAATTGCAAAGAAACTAATTGTATCTGCATTCACTTTGGCTGCATCGTTAATGATTAAATTTAGAGTATGAGCAGCACACGCACTTAAAAAGCTCAAGGATTATCGTTCAAAAGCAAATTTTGGAGCCCATATTTTTTCCCTTTCATATTTGCCCTATTGTCATACCCTTGACCTCGAATGTCGTCAATGGGAATGTTCCATTATTGTTGCAAATAAACCGCGTCCTGTGGAATCTGATATATCTGAAAAACCTAAAAAGTTTCCCTGATCTTGACAATTCCATTGTCACAGGAAACAAGCCGAATAATAATGGTCATTTGTTCTGTTTTTTTACTTGCACCAGGTGTGCAGTCTAAAATTATGGAATAATATTTAGATTTTCGAATTGATAATAAAATTGTATCCCTGATTGCGTTATTTAAAGTTTCCAATATTTCCTTTTGACTGTCTTTACTCAAATAGTGTACTCTATTGCTTCGTTGTAGGGCCCTTTCAATATGATTTTCCATAACGGGATCAAACTTCGCAAACATTTCGACTAATTTTAAAAAATTGCCGTTATTCCTTTCATATAATTTATCAGATGATCTGAGAAAAGCTAAATTTTGGCTACCAAGGAATTTTATAATTTCAATCAAGCGTTCTAAAACACTCATCCAATGTTTCTTTTTCATTTCATACATGCTTTGAGTCTGACAATTAATAGTAGTTCTCTTTTTTAAATTTTTATCAAATTCCTTCCATTTTAAGAAAATTTTCATCTGAGTTAAACTAGTCTCATGTCTATACAAAGTTGTACTTACATTTCTCCAATCGTTGTAATCTTCTAGAGCCTGTGTAGCTCAGTGGATGTGGCGTTTGCACACCACGGCGCTTGGCCGAACGAAGGAAGACTTGGTTTCGAGACTAGTCGGCGATTAGAGGAAATTTTTTAAGCCTTTTTTCGACCGGTTCCCGAGTTAGTCGATCTCTGGCACAGGCAAGCGGGTTTTTCGTCCCGTAAACTCAAAAAAATCGACCCTAGAACCTACATTATTTCAGACATTAAATATATTGTGTTAGGGTTAGGGACCACGAGATGGCGGCACATTTGAGCCGTCTCTCTTCACTGCGTACCGCTTAATTAGTGATAGCCTTGGGCAATCTATCTCTGATTGGTACCAGTGGAGATTGAACTGCCCACTCAGTCTCCAAAAGTTAGATAGGGCTAAATGGCCTCGCCTACTCCCCGTATACGAGAATAAAAAGGCGTTAGCTGATTTATTTATTTTTTTGTTATAACCTTCTACAAGACTACTTGATTCAGCAGGTGCGAAACGTTTCAACAAAATCAAAAAACAGAATTTAAAGTTTCAAAACAAATGAGCCATGTTCTTGGTACGAGCTCCCCGTATTCCATTTTGCTATTATAAGACGTGTCGCCAAATTTACGATCATATGTGTCTCTGGGATATATTATATTTTTCTTTTGAACAGGCCCCATTTCAATTAAAACAACTCGTAATTTTTCATCAATATTTCCGCATTCACCTGGATCTTCTAAATTTACAGAGATTAACAATGTGTTAGTTTCGTGGTCAACTACAACTAAATCTTCTCCTAACTGTTTTTCACTTAAATCATCCGTCTTGTTATCTTGTTCAATAGTTGCAGTAGTACTTTTATGAAAACTGGATGATGTGCACTGTTCTTCAACTATACATATGTATACATATACATATATACATATACATATATACATATGTATACATATACATATATACATATGTATACATATACATATATAAATATGTATACAGATATATATATATATATATATATATATATATATATATATATATATATATATATATATATATATATATATATATATATGGGAATAAATTTTTAACTTGGGTATATTGTATATTAGGATAACCAAGCAATTTTATATGCTTGGTTATTTTAGCACCTAATCCCAAGTATGCAAACAATTAAGTTTGCGCCTGAAATATATATATATATATATATATATATATATATATATGTACAACAATAGAACTTTAACTCGGACTGTAGTTCAAGCGCATAATAACTGTAATTTGCAGTCGAATATTATGGCTTTATAATTGTATAGTTTTAGAGTCTGTCAATGTTAATTTCGTGTCTTTTAATATCTTTCTATGTTCTTATCGCCTGATGAAGTCATTCTTGACGAAACATGTTGCGTTTTTTCAAATAAATGTCATTGTGTTATAATTCTCGGGTTTTAGGTCAGTTAATTTAGAAAAATGAATATATATATATATATATATATATATATATATAACCAGAGCAGTTGCTCTGGTTCTCCTTATAAGAGAACCAGAGTAACTGCTCTGTCAAGCCATGTCCTGTTTTCAATAAACACGAACAACAAAAGCCACCAACATGAAATAAACTGGACATCAACTTCAAACCTACACATCTCCCATGATGAAGTAGAGCACCGCATTGTCGAGTCAAAAGAAATCACCTTGGACCCATTTCACATGAATAACAATCTTAGCTATAATTTGCCTGACTCTTTCAACTCTACTATTAGATACGGGAGATCGCGTGATTCCACACACGCACAGGTGTACAACAATAGAACTTTAACTCGGACTGTAGTTCAAGCTCATAATAACTGTAATTTACAGTCGAATATTATGGCTTTATAATTGTATAGCTTTAGAGTGTGTCAATGTTAATTTCGTGTCTCTTAATATCTTTCTATGTTCTTATCGCCTGATGAAGTCATTCTTGACGAAACATGTTGCGTCTTTTCAAATAAATGTCATTGTGTTATAATTCTCGGGTTTTAAGTCAGTTAATTTAGAAAAATGAACATATCCCAACCCCGAGTTAATAGTACTAATCATCATATATATATATATATATATATATATATATATATATATATATATATATATATATATATATATATGATGATTAGTACTATTTATATATATATATAAATATATATAAATGACTAGAACCGAGATTTAAGTAAAAAGGTTTTAATATAAACACACTACTAGTTTCGGCCTGTAACAGCCTTCTTCAGGTGACATTATAAAAGAAAAAACACTAAACATTGAGGGTTAAAAGACTATGAACAACACAGACAGTCTTTATACATAATTAGCATGAAAACGTTGTAGTTGTATTTGAAGCTGTTCTTTCGTTTGTTGCATTATTGGAAGAGTGCGTATTTGCTGCATCACGTGAACGCCAGTACATGATTACAGCTGAATGTCTATCTGGGAGGTTGTAGCTTAAGTTGTTATTTAGATGAACAGGATTGAAGATGATTTCTCTAGATTCCACAATTTTTCTCTCTATTTCGTCACTGCAACGGAAGATGTTAGTAGATTTTTCCCAGCAGACTTTGTGACTTTGGTTATCATCATTAGGATTAGCCGAGAAAAGGATATGACTTGATAAAGCACTCGCTCGCTGTTACTTGTAAGTAATGTCTCTCATGTGTTTTTCCATACGCATTTCGACAGATTTGTCTGTCTGCCCGAAATAAGGAATATCGCAGTCACATAATATTTTATATACACCAGGGTATTTGAGTTGATGATGACAAGGTTTTGGGTGGCTAATTAAGGAACGGATCTTTGGAAGTGGAGTGAACAAGGTTCTGATATTGTATTTTCTTAGAACGTTTGCTAATTTGTGTGAAACAGTACTTATGTAAGGAATAGATATATTGCCTTCGAATCTATTTGTTTCTTCTGAGTGATGTCTAGGAGGATTAAGAAGGAATTTGTCAATGATTTTCTTGGAATATCCATTAACTTCGAAAGAAGTTTTCAGATGGTTTATTTCTGTAAGCAGTTCATTTGGGTCATCAAGAAGAGAACGGGCTCTATGTCCCAAGGTGGAAATTATTCCAAGCTTATGAGGAGGGAAATGATGAGACTGACTGTGCAGATATCTGTTGGTGTGTGTGTGGGCTTTCTATATATCGATATTTTTAATTTACTAGAAGAGCGAGTCAGTTTGACATCAAGAAAAGGCAAGGAATTATCCGTTTAAAGCTCAGCAGTAAACTTAATACTTTGATGTCGGCTACTGAGATGTTCGAGGAAAACCATAAGGAATTCATGTCCATGGCTCCAAACAATGAAGACATCATCCACATAACGTTTCCAAACTTTAGGTGTTAAAATAAAGGAAGAGATAGCCTTGGTTTCAAAATCCTCTAAGTAAATATTTGCGAGTACAGGGGATAAAGGATTACCCATAGCCAGCATTATGCTAATTATGTATAAAGACTGTCTGTGTTGTTCATAGTCTTTTAACCCTCAATGTTTAGTGTTTTTTCTTTTATAATGTCACCTGAAGAAGGCTGTTACAGGCCGAAACTAGTAGTGTGTTTATATTAAAACCTTTTTACTTAAATCTCGGTTCTAGTCATTTAATTCTTCATAAAACTATGTACAGGGTGTTCGGGATAAATTTGACAGTTTCGTATGGAAAAAGAAAATCTTCTTTGTATCTATTAAATTTAATGAATTGACAAAAAACATTACAGGCAGAGTTAATTACAATACTATCAACAAGATTTACTCAAAATAACCACCATTAGCATCGATCACAGCTTCAATTCTGCTTCGGAACCTCTAACAAGCTGATGCTACAGTCTCCCTGGGAAGGGCCGCAAAAACTGTTTTAATTTTATCCATTAACTGGGCTTTTGTATTACTGGAAGTGCGATTGGTGTCTTTTTCAACTGCGCCCCATACAAAATAATCCATGGGGTTAAGGTCTGGGGAGTTTGGAGGCCAAACATTTGGACTGGTGAAGTCGTAGAAATTTTCAGACAACCATTTTTGACTTTTCCCAGAGGTGTGGCAAGGGGCCGAATCCTGCTGCCATACATACGGCCTACCATTGGCTACCCTTGCTATCCAGGGCTTGACTACAGTTAGCAACTCCACGAACAAAGCCCGAATTCCAATGCCAGGGTTCTTCAACACCTGTTCCTGCAGATTTGCGAGGAATTCTGCTGTACGAACGCAATCAGATCGTCTGCTAGGGATCTTTCTTCTTGCTACATCCTCGTAGTCACCATTGCAAGTCTCTAGTTCATGCCTGATTGTTTTTACTGTATTCAGGGAGCATTGGGCAGCAGTCGTAATATCCTTATTTTGATGGCGGGCACGAATCATCATGATACAAGTTATTCTCTTCCATGATTCAGGTGGGTTCCAGCTATCCATCCTTTCTGACATCTTGTATATGAATGAAGAAGGGTCCAAACTTTTAAATGAAGAGAAGTGTGTGTTAATACATGTAACTTACGGAAAAATATAATTAATTATAAATATGTCAAATTTATCCCGAACACCCTGTATGTTAAACGAGTCAATGATCATTCTGTCATATATATATATACATATATATATATATATATAAGAATGATAGATATTGATGTTGACAGTATGGCGATTGGACGTGCTTCTTTTTCGCAATTTGTTTCAGTGGTGATTAGCAAGTTTTGGATTTTGTGAATCTTCATTGATAGTGGAATGCAAGATAAGACTTTGACTTTTGATACAATTTTCCCAGGCCCTTTCCTGTTCTCCTCCCACATCACTATAACACAACACCGTTTCTTAATCTTTGCTAGTTGACGTTTCAGTCAACAGGATTGTGCTGGCAGGTCCTTAGGCTTGCCGGAATATAATCGTAGGTTCACTGCCCCACTTTGTTGCAGGGTTTTTTCGTAGCGCTCAGATAACTCCAGGAGACTCCCGATTGGTATGGAAGGCGTCAAGGAACAGATCAAGACTCTAAACAAGGAGGAGTCATTAGAAGTGTTAAAGTTTATTATGGCAAAGTTTGAGACTGACTGGCCGGATTATTTAAACCTCTGCTCCCAAACAAATGATCCAGAAGGAGAGGACGAAGTATAAAAAGGGGAATTTATTACTGTTCTGCCATCTAAAACCCCTGTCATAACAACTCACAAGAAGAGCATTCAAACAAACGGAGAAGAACAACAGACGATCTTATGGAGGATGACTCACCCACACAGGACACTCCAAAAAATTCGGAGGTCCCGCCAGTTATACTCTGGGACAAGGAGAAATGGACTTCTGTCATATCAACCCTCAGGGAGCAAAACATGACATACTCCTGGGCAAAAAACTCAAATGAGGGAGTCAAAATCCAGCCGGCTACCGTCACTGACTACAGGCAGATGACAAGCCTATTGGATAACAAAAAATCTTCTTTATCATACATTTGTTTACCAAGCGAAAAGACCCTAAAGATGGTGATACGCGGTGTCACAGTAGGAATCACACCAGACGAAATCTCTGCTGATCTAAGCAACCAAAGCCTGATCCCAATCAAACTCTGCAGGATGCTCAGGTCTGATAAAAGCCAATGACTTTAGTACTCATGGAGATTGATAGCACCCAGAAGAAAATATGAGTTGACTGCTGTCTGCAGCCTCAAAATTACTACGGAAATTCTAAGAAAGAGAGCGTCAGCAGGACAGTGCCACAGATGTCAGTGGTTCGGCCATGCCCAAAAGCTATGCTGGGCCAACTTCAGGTGCTTAAAATGTGGCGAAGGCCACCAGACCATCATATGCACCAAGCCAAGATCTACACCAACTAAGTGCGCAAACTGTGGAGATCCTCACCCTGCCAACTATAAAGGATGCATAGCACACCCACAAAACCGCGGGTCTCCCAAAACCGCGCATCCACCGCCCAGCAGTAACACTCCAAGCAACTGTGCAGATCACCATCCAGTTCAAATAACCGCCACCTTGACAACTCAGAAAGGAAATCAACTTGAAACCAGGAACAAAACATATGCCAAGGCTGCACGATCAAAGAATACTTCCTCCAATGAATTTACAAGCTCCAACCTTACATCAGTTCTAACTTCCTCACTAGCTACCATGCTTCAGGAATTCAGAAAAACAAATCCTACGCCATTCTCCACGAAGAAATTCCTTCAAGGCACCCATTCCATCCTGACAGCATTCAACAATGAATAAAACCAAAGTAAAACCCAACTCGGTCCTGATAGCCGCCTGTAACGCCAACGGCCTCCCCAGCAAGATACTAGAACTACAAAAATTTGCACTCAGACACAACCCTGACATAATGCTGATCAACGAAACCCACCTGAGACCTGCTAACAACCCAAAAGTGAGAGGATACACAATGTACCGAACGGACAGACTCAGCATCAGAGGGGGGAGGCACTGCCATCTATATCAAACCATACCTCCACCACAACGCCATATCCAACCCACAGACCACCAACCTGGAGATTACAGGAATCCAAGTCCACACAAACAATGCAGGAAGCCTCAAGATAATAGCCGTCTAAAACTCACCAAGCAACCCTCTACTGACAGCAGACCTGGATGCCATCCTTGGCACTACAGACCCCACCATCATAGCAGGAGATTTAAATGCCATGCATGCAGCCTGGTTCAGCATCACCAACAACAGAAATGGCCACACAACTACACAACACTCAACTCAGTTGTGAAGCAGGACCCATCGACCACACTCATTACAGCCCTCATGGCAGATCAAATGTACTCGACATAGCTATCCTTAGAAACATCAGTTACCAGTACCAAGTAGAGACGATCAATGAATTATCATCTGTCCACAACCCAATCCTTATCAAACTTGTCATGCAAGACCAATTGGCTTCCCTGCACACCTTCATATCATGGTGTCAAACTAGCCAAAATCCTACCAGATTACATTGGCCCTGCACCCATTATCCACAAAAAAGATGAAATAGATGAAGCAGTAAAGAATCTAACAAATCAAATGAAAAAAGCACTAGATGTAGTCACCAAAACTACAACCAACCACCCGATCAGACAGCTCCCATAAAACATCATGGACCTAATCAGAACAAAAAACAAAGCCAGTGAAAGCTACCACAACACAAGAGCCCCACAGGACAAGAAAACTCTGAACAACTTGAACCAAGTCAGAAAAGCACTTTAAAACCACAGGAATCAGGACTGGGAAAATAAACTGTCATCACTCAATCCAGAAGATCACACAATATGGAAATTTCTGAAGACCCTGTGCGCTAAACACAACCCACTACCCCCCCCCCCATGCAAATTGCACGCACTGATACAGAAAGAGCAGAAGCAATAGCAGACAACCTAGAAAAACAATGCAGCCCATCATATGACAACATAAACATCATCCACATTTAAAAAATCCACCAGCAGGTCGAGCATACCATAAGACTGACCACGGACAAGCCAGACAGCATCACTCCCACTACTCCAATGGAAATAACCAACATCATAAAACATCTAAACAACAAAAAAACTTTAGGAATTACAAACAGAATCATTAAACTGCTTTCTCAAAATGGTATTGTGCACCTGATTAACATAACCAATGCAATACTAAGGATATAACACTTCCCAACTGCATGGAAAGCTGCCGACATCGTACCAATAAAAAAGCCAGGACACAATCCACAACTTCCGCAAAGCTACCGTCCCATCAGCCTGCTATCCAACCTAGAAAAAGATTGCTGAAAAAATCATCCCCTCAAGACTACAAGAAAAATCAGACAAATTAGAAATAATACCAAACGAACAATTTGGCTTCCGCCATGTACACAGCACGATGCAACAAATACACCGACTAGTGGAACACATCGCACAGGGATACAACTGGAACCTGCACACAGCTGCAGTCTTTCTGGATGTCGCCAAGGCCTTTGACAAGATATGGCATCAACCTACTCTACAAACTCATACAGGCTAACATACCAACAAACCTCATCTGGCTAATAAAATCATACCTCACTGACAGATCCATGCAGATAAAAATAAATGGCACCGTCTCAACTAGGCAAAAAATCCTGGCAGGAGTACCACAGGGATCCCTGCTGGCTCTCCTACTTTTCACAATCTACGTGGGCGACATCCCACAAACCCGAGGACTACTATCACAGCCCTATACGCGGATGACACAGCCTTAATGACAAGATCTCTCCGCCCACACCTGGCGATCAGTCGTCTCCAGGACACCATATATATATATATATATATACTGACTATAACCGAGACTAGAATAACAATTAAATTTATTCAAAACGCAACATGTTTCATCGGATTGTCCGACTTTTTCAGGCTTATATATATATATATATATAAAATTAAACGTATATACCCTCACATTATATATATATATATATATGTGTGTGTGTGTGTGTGTAAACTTAAATTCGATATCATTGTATAGAATTATAACGTCTACTAATTCTTTTCATCTAATAATAAATCATAGTATAAGCTTTCAAAATGCATACCGTCATATTTCGAAGTTTAGCCTAACAAATTAATAAACTTAAACGTATATACCCTTACATTTGTTTGCTGTTTTTTTAGTTAGTGTCATTAACTTTCTTCTAAGAAAGCCACGTGGACAGCCTGCTATTGGTTCGTATTATCCTCTATATGTTAGAAAGAAAAACAACAACAAAAAAGATATTTTTGGTGAGTTGGAATGGTGAACGTGGCCGCGTGTCTCGATTTGTTTCATGTGTGCGTCGTCTTATGTATACAAGTGTGACAGTCGTTAGCTGTGTTCATCAGTAGGCAGGGAACGGATTTGTGCTTGTGAATTTACACTTGCTAAGGTAATTACTATCTATTCACGACTGGCAAATATAAGATATTTATTACTACTTTTATGATTAAGAATAGTTAGTCTTTTAAAATTTGTTTTGTGTAGGCTGTGTTTATTTTAAACTTGACATTGACACAATGCTTTGAAGTTTTCCTAAACTCCTCTTTCATCCTGAGAGATCGTATCCAAAGTGATAGGCTCAATAAATACATGTAATTGCACCAGCATTTACGTACTTTTAGTAGAATAATTTAAAATAAATTTTTCATTTTCATGGTGACAGATGTAAACGAAAGTTCCTGTATGTTGAATGCTGTCACTGATATTTTTCTTATATATAAACAAACTGCTTGGTAGTGTGCGATAATGATTGTCCTTTCTTATTCAGTAACTTGAAGATGCCAAAAATTTTCTTATTCAATATATCGTAATTATAAAACCTACAAAACAAAAATGTTTATATTATCAGATCAGCCTAATTCAGTAAATATAGTATGCATCAAGTCCTTCGCCGAATTATCAAAGACAAATTTACATCTAGCATTTAATCATGCGTACATCATGCGACCATACGAAATAAATGAATAAAAATAATAGTAATATTATTATTATTATATTGCATAAGCACCTCCATGGAGTCCTAAGACTCATCATGCGAGGCCAGATGTATTTTACGCTTTAAGCATTATATATATATATATATATATATATATATATATATATATATATATTCCATTTCTGTATCCTAGTTCTTACCAATCTCTCACTCTCCCTCTCCGGTAAATTCAAAACAAATCCAGGTATACAAATTGGCCTATAATAACCACAGCCTTATCACCACCTCAGTCTTCCAACGATGAATTCTTGGAGGTGTCGTCATGTAATAATAAAATGCAGCAATGTACTATTTTGTTTCACAACGCATTGCATTGCTTCATTGGTAACTGAATTTTATCTTTGTCATCTAGAACCCTGGGTTTTTTTACATTGCTTATTTAATACGATCATCCAAAATAAATGATAGAAAATAATAGTAATAATAATATTATTATTATATTGCATAAGCACCTCCATGGAGTCCTAAGACTCATCATGGGAGACCCAAACTATCACCACAATATCTATCATACTCCTTGAAACCATTAGCAGACAGAACACTCTCAATTGACTCCGGCAACTCATTCCAATCATTCACCACTCTCCAAGCGAAAAATGTAGTCTTCACGCCCTTGCTAACCACACTTAAGCTAATTCCAGGGATGGCATCTTGTTCTGCTTCCTCTAGCCAAATGCTGAAACATTTCCCTTGCATCAATCTTATAAATTCCTTTAAGTAATTTAAATGTTTCTATCATCCCCCCCCCCCCTATCAACCAACTTTTGCAGCTCACAAACCCTCAATCTATCCTCATAGGAAGCATTCCATAGACTACTCGCCTTTGGATCTCTCCACAACTTCCTCATTCCCAAGAAACACAGGTGGCCAGACCTGAGCAGTAATCTACATTAGTCATATCAAGGAATGATAACTCCTTTATCTCTGCTTGTTAGTGTGTTCTTCAATAAGTGATCTTGTGAGCCACCTTGGCTGCTTTAGCAATATGCCCTTTAAACTTCAGCTCTCTATCTACTACTATAAACAAATCCCTGGCTTCATCAATTTCCTGGAGTATAATTCCCTTATTGTGATACATAGCTTGTAATCTTTGTATCCCGTAATGCATAACTTTACACTTTTCCACATTAAATTGACATCTATTGTGTTTTGCCCATACTGATTGCCTGTTCAAATAATTCTGCAAGCTCTCCTTGATTAGCTATTACTACCCCAATTTTGTATCAATTCTCCTGGATTCTGCTCCTCTATATACTACTTTTTTGGTATCTGTCCATTAGCCACCCTTTTATCCTTATCACCAGTTTCTTATCCATTCCCATTTGTTGCAGTTTGCATATATCGAGAAACATAGTGTAGAAAAATATTATTATATATGAGTGTCACCGTGGAGTCAAAACACCCATTGTGAGAGGCCAACACTAACCATTATTCACATAATACCGATCATACCTCTTCAACTCGTTCACTGTCGAGGAACTCGCAACTATCTATGGCAGTCCATTCCACTCATTCACCATTCTCCAAGCAAAGAATCTTGTCTACATCCCCTTATTAAGCACACTCTTCTTCTTCTTATTATTATTATTATTATTATTACGTGACACCTCCAAGGAGTCCAAAAAACTCATCAAGGGAGGGCACCTGCTCTACAACTCTCTGTCTCTACCACTCAATCCACCATCTACTGCCCACCAACACCACTAGTATTTTCACAGACAATCACAAACATCCATGCCCATGGTGGAATTTCAACCTGCAGCCTTTTGGCTGAAGAGTGGATATGCTAACCACTCAGTCAACCAGGCCGGCAACTCTTATACAACTTCCATGAGTGACTCTTTACCCATCGTGTATTGAAAAATTTCTTTTGCATCAATCTTATAGAATCTCTTTAGTAACTTATAAGTTTCTATCATGTCCTCTCTTCTCTGTCTGTCAACACTAAACTCGACAACTCATAAACCTTCAATCTATCCTCATAGGGAAGATTCCACAGACCTGTCACAAACTTGGTCAAATACAGCCAACTCAGCTTTATAAAGAAGGATAATAATAACCTCCCTATCTTTACTTGTCAGTGTGTTCTTCAATGTCCAAGTAATCCGATCTGTTTTGCCAACTTTTGCAATATGTCCTCTGAACTTCAAATCTCTATCCATCATCACTTCCAAATCCCTAGCTTCATCAATTTCCTGTAATCTTTTCTTCCCAAAATACACTACATTACATTTTGCTACATTAAATTGACAAACATTATCTCTGCCCAAAACACCAATTAATTTAAATCACCCTGTAGGATAATCACATCACCTTTATCAGCTATTGTCCCCTCCCCCCATCCCAGTTTTGTTTTGTCAGCAAAGAACTGAATATCACTTTTAATCAGTGTATATTATATGGGTGTGCATGATGTTGTGCAGCATGTGGAAGGGAGGCAAGGATTAGGAGAATTAAAAATGAAAGAATAACCAGAGATGTATCAATTGTTGCTTTAGTTAATGTTAATAAGGCTGTTGGAATGGATGAGATATCACTGCATATTTTTAAAGAATGCTGCCATTGACCTGGTCAGCATGGGTTTGTGAAGGGCAGGTCTTGTTTTAGCAGTCTGCTTATATTTTATGATAAGGTGACGAATGTTGATAAGATCAATTCATATAGAGTTATTTTGTTGGACAAAGGCATTTGATAATTATTACATGACAGATTGGTTTATAAGCTTCAGAAAATGAGATTAGATAGCAGATTAGTTAGAATGGATTGAAGATTGGCTTTCTGAAAGATACCAGCAAGTTGTGTATGATGGAGCAGTGTCTCAGAAAAGGAAAGTGACTAGTGGAGTCACTTCACTTTTCTGAAGTGGAGTGTCTCAGGGTTCTTTTCTTTGGACCCTTACTGCTTAATATATTTGTTAATATTTCATGTGGATTGACTGTGGATCTTCAAATGTTTGTTGATGATGCAAAATAGGTATAATTATGAGGAGTAGTGCTGATGTTAATTCTCTACAGGAAGATTTGAATAGACTTTTAGCTTGGACAAATGAGTGGGGTTGCAGTTTTAAGATTAATAAATGCAAGGTGTTACACTTTGGGATACAGAGATATAAGGCTATGTATTGTATTGTTGGAGCTGTACTTCAGGAAGTTAATGGGGAGTGATGGTAGACAGTGAACTGAAGTTCTGTGGACATATCACAAATGTTAAAGACTACATCATATTGCAGCTATGATAAAAAGTACATTGACATTTTAGGATAAGGAGGTGGTGGTAGAGGCACCACCAGCCTGGTTGGCCAAGTGGTCAGCGTATCTGCTCTCCAGCCAAAAGATGCCCCCAGTAGCATGCCCATGGGTTTGCTGTGGGCATGCTATTTGTGATTATCTGTGAAAACACTACTGGTGGTGGTGAGCAGTAGGTGGCATTGGTGTAAATGGTAATGGTGGTAGTTGCGATTTGCTGTAGTTGATGGATTGAGTGGTGGAGATGGAGAGTCGTAGAGTAGGTGCTCTATCGATGAGTCTTTGGACTCCTTGGAGGTGCCATGTAGTAATAATAATAAAGTATTGGTCAGACCACATATGGACTATTGTGTTCAGATTTGGCACCTAGTTTTCATTGCGATGTGGAAACACTAGTGTGATAACAAAGTGATATCACAACTCTAGAGTGTTGATTATGAAGAGTGTTTGAGTGCAGTAGATTGCAAAGATTGGTGAAGGGAAATGAGAAGATATGAGAGACCTTCAAGTTAGTTAAGAGATTCTATCAGATGAATACAGAAGGAATTATAAAAAGAGTGGATGTTAAGATGGGAAGAATAAGAGGCCATCCCTGGAAGTTGTATAAAGATGTGGTGAAGAAGGGTATGAGGAGTAGATGTTTTATGTAGAGAGTTGTTAGTGAGTGGAATGCATTGCTAGAGTGCATTATGAATGCAGGTAGTATAAATAGCCTCAAAGCTCGTTATGATAGATGTGTTGTTAGTTGAGTGCACCTTCCATGATGAGTCTATTGACTCCATGGATGTTACCAAAATAATACTAATAAATCTTTCCCTGTATCATTAATATACAAATTAGGGTAGTGGCCGAGTACAGAGCCCTGGATCACTCCACCATACACCACTCGGAGGGTGGTGTATGAGATAAGGAGGATGTCTACCATTAGCTCTCCCCATCGATTTTACCAGCCTCATATCCATGCCCATTTGCTCCAACTTATGTAGCGTGAGCATTTCCTTCATCCAATTCTGCCTTAGTAATGCAGAACCAAAGCCATGCTGCCCTCCCATAGAGTATCATATTTTTATTTGCCCATTCCTGAATTTTACATTTGACCAACTTTTACATTACTTTAACCATCACTCCTGAGATACTAATTGCGCTCTAATTTGCTGCTTCTGTCTTGGAGACACCTTTATGTAATGGAACTATCTCACCCTCTTTTCAGACTCCTCTGGAATCCTACCAGAGCTGAGAATTAGATTAAACAACTTTGTCAGAAGTGCTGCCAGTTCTCTTGCACATTCTCATAGCAGACAGGCTGCCATACCATCTATTCTTACTGCTCACTATTCACTTTGATATTTTTCGGTATGGAAATATGACTTCTGCATTACTTCAACCTTGGTAATCTCTTCTTGGTCTGGCTTCCACTGATGAGATCTCAATAAAGGTTGAACCCAGTCTGGGTAGTGGCTCTTCCCATAATACATAGCATTATACATGTCCATAAGAATATGTGCATTGCATTATGGGCTACTACAGCAATTGATTTGAAGTCATTAGCCTCTATATACAAGTAGCCCAGTTGTGAAGTTACTTCAAGTGCAAACTTTGTTTGCTTACACTTGGATAAAGGATGAACTCGCATAAGGCATCAACTGCAAGTCTATGCTCAGGTAATACACTCTTGCAGAGTGATTGCTTAGTAATGCAACTTTTTTTTTTTTTTTTTTTTTTCCCACACAAAAGGAAGGTAGAAGAGCCTATAGCAAACAGATGCTGTGTCAGGATGGGATCAGTATAGAGTAATCTGTTGAAAATTCTAGTCCTTTGGAAATGCTTCATGAGGGAGACTGTTCTGCTCCACAGAATTGAGGTAGAAGGAATGAAAGATGAAATGGAGTAGCAGGTTTGGTGAGTATGCAGTTCGACTGTAAAAGGACGTTGAACAGCTGGAGCACAAGTTCCTGTAGATCTAACAGAAATGGGAGGCGTGAACTATGCTTTCTCCAAACATAAAACTCCAAACCATTCAAATGCAGTCCATCAGTTATATACAATTTCTTTTATTCATCAAATTCACCTCATATCTATAAACTGCACACCATCTTCTCATTGACTCATTAGCAATCATGACCCTTTTGAAAATATTTCATACTGTCCCAATTTGAGTTCTAAAAGTATGCACAAAACGTTTTTGTTGGGAAATCTAAAGATCATAGTCATGCCACTGGGTTTAAATTATAGTGTAAATGTTCCTGAATGTTTCTTGGTTTGGTTTAAACTGCAAGAGTGAACCATCTAGCTGCTTATATGAGTGGTTTCACTTATAATTATTATTACATAAGCATTTCCATGGAGTTAGAAAGGGAAGCTCACACTATTATTTGACACAGTGTCTGCCATACCTCTTAAACTTGCTTATCAAAACATGCACAACTGCCTCTGACAGTTCGTTGCCCTCCTTACCACTTTGGTCCCCTGGATTTGAAGGGGATAAATGTAGAAAGGGTATAGAGGCAGATAACAAAGATGGTTTCAGGACTGTACAATGTTAGCTTAGCTATGAGGATCAGCTGAGGGAATGTGAACTGCAGAGTTTGGTAGATATGAGGAAAGGTGATATGATTGAGACTTTTAAACTGTTGAGAGGTAGTTACAGGGTTGACACTGGGGAGTTCTTTTGCTTGGTGGAACAGCAGGAAGGAGCGATGACAAGGGGCCATCCCTGGAAGTTGCAAAAGGAACTTCCAGGGATGGCAAGAAACCACTCATCACCTTTTTGCAAAGAAACCTCCATTCCATGCAAAGAAACCACTCATCACCTTCTTGCTGTGAGCAAGAAGGTGATGAGTGGTTTCTTTGCATGGAATGGAGGGTGGTTGAACGGTGGAATGCATTGCCTGATAGTGGTGAGAGCAAGAATGGTCAATGAATTCAAGGAGTGGTATGATAGACTTTGTGTTTCCTAGGAAGGACCTTCCACGATGAGTCTTTTGACTCCATGGAGGTCTGAATAATAATAATAATAACAAGTCCTTGTTTCTTTCTCTTCCATGATCCTATAGAAGCTCCTTTAGTAACTTATATGTTTATCTTATATTTCCTCTTTTTTGGCTTTAAACCTAACTGTAACCAGACACCTTCAATACAGTGATATTGGCATACTGCAAAGGAATTTGATAGAATACTGCATGAGAGGCTATTATGTAAATTGGAACAGATGAGAATGAATGAAGCTGATGGATAATAGGGTGGCTCATACAGGCCACAAAGTAGTACACAGTATAGTTGATTCTAGGAAAATGCAAGTAACCACAAGTGTGTCATAGGGCTTTGTGCATGGATCACTTTTGTTAATTTCTACATCACTGATGATGATTTGAAGGGAAATACCCAGCTATTTGCTACTGCTGATGAAGATGATGAGAGCAATAGTAACTGAAAATAAAGAAATCTTTGTAGGATTAGAATAAGTTAACACAGAGACAAAGGAATAATAGTGGCCATTTCAATGTTTCTAAAGTGTAAGCTGTGTGTTACATTCCTAATACTGGCTGCAAGAAATTAAGCTAAGAATCTGAGAGAGAAGATAAGGAATTGAAATTCAAGAACAACGTTGTGAACATGTCAAAATAGTACAAAAGAGCTTTAGGATTTTGAAAAATACACCCTAATGGATAGGGATAAGGGGCTCATGTGCCTAGATCTGATTTCCTGGGTTTCTTATAAAGGAATTTCAATAGGTGGTGAGATGATTCAGATAAAGGTAAGGATGATAATGGATTTGTATATAATAGCGCTTCATGGTATAAACACCAAAAGAAGAAAGTTTTTTTTTTTTTTCTTCTTTTGCCATTGTTTGTACTGCAAAGCACTATTATGAATAACCAACAACAGCACCTTTTCTCTGCATATTATGGGTTTGTAGAATGTTTATTATGTGGATTTATTATGTTTATTAAGATATTGTAAATTGCAAAATTTGGGTGGCAGATGAAAAGAGAGAAAATGGGATAATATAAGGTACCTAAGGGATTTTATAAAATAGGTGCAAAAGAAATCTTAATACATGGCAGTTGTGGAGAGAACAAAGGGGTTAGCCATGGTTAACAAGGATATGGCTAGATATAAGGGGGAGAGGAATGTGCATTTATTTTTAGTCAGTTTAATGTTACAAAATGCAAGCCTGTTCATTAGAACATAAAGATTGTGCTGTATATTACACAGAACTGGACTGCAAGAATTAATGAGTACAGATTTGGATAATGATGGTGTTAGAGTTCAGAGGACATATTGCAACAAAAGTGAGCAAAATACCTCCAAGGATTACTTGTATATTTAAAAACACTGACTTATAATATTATATCCGCTCTATAAGGCTTTGATATGGCCACATGTAGACTACTGAGTACATATTTAGTTATTTGTGTTTCTTGGAAACTTTCCAGAGGTGAGTGACTGAAATAGTGGCAAGTCACAATGCTCCTATGAGAATATATTGAAGATGGATGGGTGTGGATTGCAAAAGTTTAGTTGATAGATGGAAAAAGAGAGATGATAGAAACATAAGTTACTACACTATTTTAGAAGACTACATGAGTTACTAGAGTATTTTTATGCAGAAGAAATTTTTCAATACACAAGTAGGGGTTGAGCTTGAGCAAAGGGCTACTCCTGGAGGTTGCATGAATGGTTAGTAAACATTCAAGGACTAGATTTTTTGATTTGGGATGGGTGGAAGAATGTGCTGCCAGAAGTTATGATTGTGTTAATAAATGAGTTTAAGGACAGGTATGACAGGTAATGTGTGAATAATGGTTTGTATGTGCACATATCTCTTGCAATATTCCTTCAGATCCCATGGAGATGTCTGTATAATATTTTTTGCTTGGAGAGTGGTGAATAGGTGGAATGGTTGCATTATCAGTGAATGAGTATAAGGAAAGGCATGATAGATATTGTGGTTGAGTTAGTGTGGGCCTGAATGGAGAAATCTGATAATTTTTTTAATTATAAACATAATTAATTGATAACACTGCAAGTCACACCATCTTGCTTTCACTGCCTATTTTTCTCTCTATAATAGAAGTTATAATTTTTTGGACAGTCATTATTAATATGACACCTCCAAGGACTCATAGTGGGAGGACACTCCACACACCGTCTACATTTAACTCTCAATCTAGACACAATGCGACTATTTGCTCAACTAATTTCTTTAACCACTGTACCGCCTTGATGTGTACATTATTACTATTATTACGGGCAACTCCAGGGAGTCATTAGACTCATCGAGGGAGGCCCTAAATCATATTCATCACAACTATTTGACATTCATACAGTATCTATCATACCTCGCCTTAAACTCATTCACTGTCACAGCATCCACCACAGACTCAGGGAGCGCATTCCACTCATTCACTACTCTAAAAGTAAAGAACCCAGCTCTAACACCCTTACTAACCACACTTTTGCCCAGTTTCCATGGATGTCCCCTAGTCCTCCCACAACCAGCCCTGTTCTCAAAAATATCTTCTGAATTAATTTTATAGAAACCCTTCAGTAATTTGAATGTCTCAATCATGTCTGTAATTACATTTGGAGTGTTCATTGAAGTCAATATAATCTTTGGATATTATAGAAATAACATGGATATGAAGTTTATATTTTTAATATTTTATCCATATGAGTGGTTAATGAAGCCTCTGTACTCATTTGGTTTCGACTGAACTATGGTTGGAAAGACCTGGGTTCAAATCCCATAGATGATGAAGAAAGTGAGTTAACTTAGCCCATCTCATATGGAGGGAGGGTTTTTTTCTCTCCTTTAAACTTGGGGGTTTTTCATCCCATGTTTACATACATAAAAATACTTGCCCTTAGGGGATGCAGCAGAAAAGTGGCAAGCCAGCTGCATTAATTATCTAATTAGGGGACTCCACCTGTCTTAGACAAATGAGAATTGAATTGGAATTTCTTTAAATGTCCATTGCTAATATGGTATTTTGGCCAGAACTTTTCAGTAGTTAGTGAGTGGATTTGCTATAAGGAGAA
Source organism: Typopeltis vanoorti (assembly GCF_054136105.1). NCBI lineage: Eukaryota > Metazoa > Arthropoda > Arachnida > Uropygi > Thelyphonidae > Typopeltis > Typopeltis vanoorti. The sequence continues at coordinate 134,305,014 of NC_143554.1, read as the reverse complement.
TGGACTGCAATATGCCATAAAACAAACAGGAAAAGACTGCTGTTATCTATAAATGTAAATTCAAGATTTAAGACTTTATAAGTAACAGTCCTTAAGAATTTAGCCTACATGATGATGCCATTCATGTCCAGAACGTTTGACCAGTGTTTGTGCATAATTCAGACGATAGATGAGCAGCAAATTTCAGAAGTATTGTTTCAGCATACATTCATTTTTCTATCCTATATGTAGCATACAATTTTTTTCACACATTCAAATAACATTTTTTAGCTTGGGTATATTATGTTAATGATACCAAGTCATTTATTAAACTTGGTTTTAATCCTTTTTTCTCAAGTAAGCAAACATGTGTTTGCTTACTTGGGAAAAAAAGATTAAAACCAAGTTTAATAAATGACTTGGTATCTTTAATATATATATATATTGTGTGTGTGTGTGGATAGACATAGATACTTCAAATCATCATAAATGTAATTTAAAAAAAAAAACTGTCATTAATAACTGATTTTTTTTCATTACATTTTAAATCTAAATCATTTTTCAGATGAAAGTAATATTTAATTATATAAATAATTTGAAATTAAGAGAGAACACACTATCACCATTTCATTTTGAAAAAGTAGTAATGTTGGATGTTTAAAAAAAAAAAAATACTATTCCAAGGTTTTATAAGTGTTTATCTGAGTATTAGTATTATTTCCAAGTCTCCATGACGTCAGACTCATCACTGGAAATCAAACATGCACAGACCACAATAACTATCACACCTTGCCTTAAATACATTCAATATTGGAGCACTTGGCACCCATGTTGGCAATGCATTCCAACTCATTCACTACCTACCAAAGCAAAAAAACTCCTTTTTTAGTTCCTTGCTCACATGACCTTTGCACTCATTCCCTGGATGCAAGAAAGGCAGGTGCCTTTCTTGCATCCAGGGAATGAGTGCAAAGATAACAAGTGATGCAAGAAAGGCAGGTGCCTTTCTTGCATCACTTGTTATTCTGTGCAATAATTTCTGTATCTGTTTGATAGGCTTCTGTCACCAACTTGTACATCTTTTTTTGAGACAGTCTTAGTTCTTTACCTCTACACTTTCCAATATTTCCTTATCACCAAAATAATCAGATAAAGATCTATGCACATAAATCCAAATGAAGCTTTATTAGTGCTTTGTACAGTGGAACTATCACTTCCTTATCCATATATGTCAGTGTTCTTCACTTTATAACAGCAGTTTTCTGGATAATCCTTACAGCTTTTACATGTATCTCCTATACTTCAGTTCCCTATCCAACCAGATCTCCGGTTTCTTCACCCACGTGAAGCAAAGCTCCTCCAGTATGGTAAGCTTCATTCATTCCATCTTCTCTGACCATAGTGCATAACTTTATACTTAGCAACATTGAAATGATATCCCCCATTCCTCAGCTCAAAGCACCAACCTATTCAAATCTGCTTGTAATAACAACAACAACACATCAGAACTTCTTGACATTACTCTTCTTAATTTAGCATCATCAGCAAACAACTGAATATCTTCTTTCGCACCACGAACTGTATCATTGATGTATAAGTTAAACAACAGTAGTCCCAGAACAGAACCCCCTCCCCATGACATCCCAGTCATCACTTTCCTTTTTTGGGACACTGCACCTCCATACACAACTTGCTGGTTCCGTTAGTCAACCATCCTTGTAGCCAAGCTACCAAATGGCTATCCATTCCCATCCTACTCAGCTTCGGTAGTAGTTTATCATGCAATATAAGCATTTGCTCTATCCAGTACACTAGTCACTATTATAAAATTTAACCAAGTTACTAAAGCATGATCTCCCATTAACAAACCCATACTGCTCTCTTGAAAGATTTCCATTCTCATCAATTCAAGTTTGTATTCTTTAAACAGCCCTTTTTAACACCTTCCACTATATTTGACATGCACATTGGCCTACAGTTGGACATTACTGATTTGCATATTCCCTTATGCAGTAGCACTGTTGCCAAAATTTAATAAATGCAGTATTCAGTAAAAATATTGAATAAAATTATTCGCTGATTTTTATTGAATCAATAAAATTTAATAAAAATTGAAATTTAACTAATTTTCCTATATATTTAATTAAAATTTATCTGTAAATTGCCAGCCTGGTTGGCTGAGCAGATAATATGGCTGCTTTCCAACCAACTGGATGCAAGTCCAAATCCCATTACAAACATAGATGTTTCAAGATATCTGTAACTGGTAGATGAATTTCATCACTTGGTGTGAGATTACTGCTTATTGGAGACTTGAAGCACCTTGAAAAGTTGTATGCATGCTCTTTGTAGCATAGGATTTCTGAATTACTTAACAGCCTATCCATTGTACTATAAGCTTACAGCCTTAGGAAATTTACATAAAAAAAAAAGTAGCACCAAAAATAATGCTTTTTGTTAACAGAAATTTAAATTTTGTCTTTCAGTTGCTTATTCCAAAGTAATAGTAACTATTACATAATTTAATGGTCATTTTCTGTTAATGTTTAAATAAGCCCTCACACAGTTGAACAATTGATAAGTGTAAATGATATGTATATTTATTACTAATGATTTTATTATTATAATGCTCTCATTCAAGAATATGAGCATGCATGAAAGCAACAATTTGTCATTATATATATAATATCATATAGTCCCTTTTCAGATTATATGCAATTTCAAATACAATTAAGTGGTTTAAAGGGTGGAGAACTAAATTTGACTACCCGCATCTTGCACCATTCATTTTGGACTAATTCTCTTGGTAAATAAAAACAGTTTAAGGAATTCCTTTTTTTTTTTTCCTTTGCTTATCTGAATTTATTCTTTTTAAACATTCCAAGTGATGAAAAAGATAATTTAATATTTTTGTTTGTAAGGCGAATGTTAAATGAGGACACTGACTTTCACATTGACCATATGGTATTATTGTTGGTGCTAATGAAATGATACAGATGGATGTAATTTGGGATATTTCACTCATCACACTGTCCATGCTCAAGGATATTTGAAAACTTGTAGGTGGTCAGTGCAAAACATTCAGTTTTCTGTTTGCCGACTATTTTGATTTCTAATCATCCTTAAATTTCTTAAATCATTTCAAATCACTTTTTTATGAAAATTAAAATACATATTCATATTGTTTTTAAATAAATGTGCCCTTATGTTAAATAATTTTTAATTTTTTATATACAGTTAAATTGTTTAGGAACTTGAAAAAATTTCATGGAGCAAAATATAAATTGCTTATAAATAATTCCATTTATATTTATTTATATCAATAAATAAATTCTCAATCAATATTTTCAAGTTTTATTTCTGCATATTGACAAAATTCAGGAGTATGTAGCTTTTTAAACCAGCTGATAAAGATTAAAAACATCCTTTTATGATGTCAAAAAAAATGCCATAATAAAGACTATTTAGTCATGGAAGTTTTATTTCCTGTAAATCAATTAAAAGATATTGAAAATTGTGTTTAAATGGTGAAAAAGAATAATATTTTTTAAAATTTATTCCTTCTCACTATTCGTTTTCAGGGACGACACTGTTTATTATAGTTTGTTTTTGAGATCTTTGACTTGAATTCATCTTGTTGTTTAATACTAAATAAATTAAGCATTTGGAATATGCTAGTTAAAATAATGATTTAATTAATAATGCACTTTTTACTGTTGCATTATCGTTGGATACAAAATATGAGTACTACATAAGTATAATTCTCTAGTAAATTATACTTGTCAAGAAATTGTATTCTTTAATCCTTTACCCAAATGTAGGCAAACCAAGTTGGCATGAAATATCTTAGACTTTCTACAGCTGACTTGTCTTTGCCCTAAAATCCATCTTGATCACCTTCCTCTGAATCATCTCAACCATTTCTACATCCTCAAGAAAACCAAGTGACCAAATGTAAGCACAATATTAAGGTACAGACATATTAAAACAATATAAAGAGGGATAATGACTTTGTTTCTACTAGGCAAAATTTTTTCTCTAAGTGATCCACAGTGCTGTGTTTCAACCATTTTATCAACCATTAACACTGCTGCTGGTTGGAAGAAAAATGATATAGATGCTGAAATTATTGCTTAGTCCTAAAGCAATAATTTCAGCACCTATATCATTTTAGGAGAACTGGAAAGAGAAGTTATGCAGGCTGAATGTGTCATCCACATTCTTGTGATTTTTGGGCCACTATTATTGTTTAGATTAAGAAACGATCAAAATTTCATGGACTTTAAATTTTTGTTCTTATCAAGTTTTTGTATAATGTACAGAACAAGTAACTTTCCAATCAGTTTGGTGTAGGATAGTAAAAGCATGATCAGAGAGGCTCAATTTATCATACTTATTAAATTTGATGTATTGTTTGCATTATTTTTTATGAAATTTTTTTTTTTATGGAATTGTGCATCCCGTTTCACCAATATATGGTAAGTTACAGGTGCACTGGATTCTGTATATCCCAGGGTGAGCTGGGAGGGAAGGAGATGGAGGAGTTGAATATGTTTTTTCATTTTATAAGTGATTTAATTATTATCATCCCAAGATCCCCATGGAATCCGACTCATGGTGGGAGATTTCTTTGTCATACACACACACAGCTCATTATACTGTGCCTTAAATGCATTCAAATTCCCTGCAGACACTACTCTCAGGCATTGCATTCCAATCATTCACAACTCTTCATGCAAAACACCTGCTTTTTACTCCCTTGTTCACACCCTCCTTATACAGCTTTCAGGGATAATCTCTTGTTCTCCCCCTATTTTATCAAAAACCTTTCCAACAATAATCCTATAACAACCCCTTACTAACTTGTACATCTCTATCATATTGCCCCTCTTCCTCCTGTCCACTTCCTCTTATCCAAGTTTCTTCATATTCAGCATTCCAGAGACTAGAAATTGCCATAGTCAGTCACCTCTGGATGCTTTTCAGTCTCTTCATCCTTTTGAAAACCAGGTGACCATATCTGTGCACAGTAGTCCATGTGGCCTAATCATGGCCTTATACATTGGAACCAGAATCTCCTTGCTTCTACAAGTTAGTTTCCTCCGCATCACTGCCAGAATTCGTTGTATGGTCCACACAGTTTTGGCAGTGTGTGTCCTCCAACTTTTAGATCCTTATCACCATCACCCCAAGATCTCATTATCTCCAACAATATATCCCCATCAAGAGTAAATTCTACATCCAATCATTGGTTTTGAGATTTTAAAACCTTATGTTTTGCAGCATTAAGGCTGTGATGGTGTAGCAGTCTATTTTTCTTATTGGATATCCCTTTAATATATGGAATAGCTATGGTTTTACTGTAATCTATATTATTTTCATTTTTAGGTGTAGTTTTCTGAGGAATTTTATTGTTGGTATTTTTGCTATAGCCATTGTTTATAACCATATTGCTGATAGTTTGTAATTCTTGCTTAAGAGCTTGTGCTTTTATGGTGAAATAAAGAAAATTTTTTTCACCTATATTATCGATTTTACATAGGTCATAAAATATTTAATCGAACAGATAAGCTTAGGTGTTGATGGTTATTCATGACTTATTTTTCATGGTATTAACAACACCACACACTTTTATCACAAAGATGTTTTATTAACGCTTATGTTTCGCTGATTTTCAACTCAGCATTATCAGAGCACAACACACTTGTATACGCGACAATGAGTGAGTGAAACAGTATAATTGCAAAAGACAAAAGATCTAAATTCCTCTTTTTGGCACCCTCTAACGAAAAAAATAAAAAAAAAAGCTATGCAGGAGTTTTTCTTAGGATAATCGTCTCCCAAACATTTGGCAAATTAATACAACCATATTTGTTAAGGTTGGGAGAATTCTTCAACGCCATTGCTGACTCAAAAAATAATCTTTCAGATCTATAACGACTCCTAAATAGCTCATTCGTTTTCCTCCATCTAATCCTGTGTGAAGGAGTGTCCAAAGCATGGTCTGCCAGTCCCGACTTGCCATAGTAATAGTAGTGAATATATCTTTCGTGTTCGATGTTCACTGATCTTCCTGTTTGCCCATAATAAGGCGAGTCACAAGGAACTTCATACACTCCTGGGTGTGCTAAAGGGTGAAGTTTATCCTTAGGCGAGCGGATCAGGTTGCCAGCTTGACATGAGGTTTGAAAGTGGTGCGAAGGCCATGTTTCAACAAAACTTTGGCTATCTTTTCCGATGTACCTCTGATATAGGGAATAGAAATGGTCATGTTGTATTCTTGTATATTAGGGGAGGGCAGAGTAATGGGCCTATGTAGTATTTTATCTATTTTGTAGGGATTGTAACCGTTGGCTAAGAACGTATGGCGCAGGTATTGGAGTTCTGTGGTCAGAACTGTATCGTTAGAACAAATGGCTCTAGCTCTGTGTGTAAGTGTTTTTAAAATGCTGTACTGTTGGACTGGATGATGATGCAATTGTTTATGTAGGTATCTTCCTGTGTGTGTGTGTGTGTGTGTGTGTGTGTGTGTGTGTGTGTGTGTGTGTGTGTGTGTGTGTAAATAGAAAAAGGTAGTGATCCATCTGAAAGGCGGGTGACTAATGTGTCAAGAAATGGTAAACAGTTATTTGATTCTTTTTCTACTGTGAAGTGGATTTTTTGGGGTGTTGGCTGTTTAGGTAGATGACAAAAGCATCCAAAGTGTCTTGTCCATGGGGCCAGATGGCAAACACATCATCTACATAGCGTAACCACACTTGTGGCTTGTATGTAGCTGTGGTAAGTACTTTGTTTTCAAAGTGTTCCATGTAAAAATTTGCTAACGGTAAGGTGAATGTAAAGTAAAGTAAATTTACTTTACATTCCTCCCCATGTAAAGTAACCTGCATTCATGGTAAATTGAAATAATTCAAAATTATCAGGGGGAAATTTAGACTTAATTAAATCAAGAGTGTCTATAAATGGTACATTGGTAAATAAGGAGGTGACATCGAAAATAACCATCATGTCTGAATCTTTTAGGATTAGATTTTTAACCAGTGTTTTGAAATGGACTGAATTTTTTATAAAAGTAGAGGAGTTGCCAGTAACGGGTGCAAGCGACTTGGCTAAATCCCGGGCCAGTTTATATGTGGGATGTCCTATGCTATCGACTATGGGGCATAGGGGGATATTAGTTTTGTGGATTTTTGGTAATTCATAAATAAGGAGTGGTTTAACATGAATTGGTTTTATTTTCTTGATGATTTCTTTGGGCCACGATGTCACTTTTTTCAGCAATTTTCGGACTTTTTTCTTTTGAGGCATTGTAGGGTCTCGATGTATAATTTGATATGTGGAACTGTCACGTATGAGATCTTGCATTTTTCTGTTATACTCTTCTTGATTCATGATAACTGATGCATTTCCTTTATCGGCTTTTGTAATAATAATATTTTTATTATTATATAACTTTTTTAGGGCAGTTATTTGCTTACGTGTCATATTGCTTTTTTTTTTATTCTAAACAAGGCTAAGCCTCCAAAAAGCAATATGCCACGTAAGCAAATAACTGCCCTAAGGACCTTTCATGTGATAAACAAGTTGAGTGTGAGATTTATTTGTTTAATGTCTAGAGAGTGATTCAAGCACATGATATACCCATTGCTGTTTGTAAAATACTTGTCTTAGTTAAAATAAACATGTTTTGTTTTGTAAGTAGCTTGCCTGATCTTTGTTAACCAATGCACTGTCTCACAAAAACTAATTGGAGCTGTGTGACTAAGGTAAAGTAACTGCCATGACTGTACAATTCAGAGTTGCTTGAGATTAATGAACAAAGGGTTCTTATATGTGCTTAGCAGAAAAATTCTCATGTTTGTAAAGAATAAAAAAATTTACATAGTCCTTGATGCCTCAGTCGTTAACTAATAGAAATTTTTCAAGGACTATTAAACATGAGCAATAGCAATCTAAATCGAGGATTTGCCCTTAACTAGAGGTTTTTTTCCTTATTCTAATCTTAAAACATGAGTTTTAAGATTAGAATACTTTAGGCAAAGATAGAGGTTACCGTCACTGAAGAAATTTTAACATATCTCAAGCAGACACAGATTTCAATGTAGGGGGGGGGGTATTCATTAAAGATAAGAGTAACTAGAAAACAAGGACTATTACAAATGGTGCAAGTCAACAATACAAAATAAATAAATAATAAATATCTACACTTGCTCATTTTATGGCTCTGTTTTTGAAGATGTTAATGACTCCAGTTATTATTATTATTATTTTTTTTTATGAAGGATGGGAACAGGCTCTTTGGTATGTACTGTATGAATATGATTTTATCATATCGGAATTAGATATCTACAAAGATTTGTGGAGAGACAAGAAAATATACAAAAAATAAATGAGGGAGGGAATAGGTGGTGGAGAAGAAAAAGTAATGGAATTAGTGATAAAAGAAAAGAGGATAGTAAAATATGCAGGACATATTTTATTATTATTTTTTTTGGGGGGGGGAGGACATTTCAAGGGAGTCAGATTTTGTGTAGGAATCCCATATTAACCATTATTCACACCATGACTATCATAGGTCTTCTTGAACTCAGTCAGCAGTGAAGCATTCACAACCCCCAAATGTAAAAAATCTAGTCATCATACACTTGCTAACCACCTCTTACATACTTTTCAGGTGTGATCCTGTGTTCTTTTGCTTTGTGCCTTGTATTGAAAAGTCTTCTGTGTCCCTTGCATAAACCCCTTTAATAATGTATGTTTCTACTATATACCCACCTTTAACTAACCTTTGTAACCAATAGACCTTAATTTGGCCTCATATGGAGTATTCCATAGACCTGTCACAATCTTAGTCACTCATCACTGAATCCTCTAAACCATCTCCACATCTATTATGACCAGATCTCTGTGGTAATTCAAATGTAGCCTTACATAAAAAGGAATAACAACCTCATTATCCATGCTTGTCTGTGTATTCTCCAAGTAATCTAATGAGCTATCTGACCAAGTTTGCAATATGTCACCCAGAAGTTCAACTCTCTGCTCACAGTCAGACCTAAATCCCTGGGCTCTTCAATTTCCTGTAGTCCAGTTTCATCAGTATAGTGTATAACTTGTAATCTCTTCCAAAAGTGCATGACATAACACTTGGCCACATTAAAAGAGTAGCTGTTATCTTTTGCTCATACTGTCAGTCTGTCATCCTGCAGGTTCTCTATATTGCTAACCACCTCTTATCTGTATCTCTATATAATCTATATAAAATTTAGAAAACAGTAATTCTTTAAAAGTTATATTTAGGAGATAAGACAGACAATTTTAGCAAGCTAAGTCAAAAAGGTTCCCATAAACTCCATAGTTTGCACAGTCTTTTTGTGAAATCAACCTTATATTGTTCAACAGATCCAACTTTGGAAATCAGACAGCAAGCAACATGAAACATAACAAATGAGAAAAGACTGTCTTGACTGAACATGTTTCCTGTGCCAACTACACTGCTGGTTACAGTTCCATACTTATTCAAGAAAATCTGATACATCTTTAAAAAAAGTAATAATAATAATAATAAAAATTGTTTTGTTTGTAAACAGGATTTACACAAAAAAGAACATCTTATCTACTAGATTTTGAATGAGAATTTTGATCTTAAAATTTCATGAAAATTTTAAGACTTTGCAGTTTTCCGTTGGATTAGGAAGTATACTATACATTACAAAATATTGTTTTTAATAGCAAACAATGCCACTGGCCAGGCTTCCACTGATAAGACCTTGGAGATTAGGACCAGATTGAGAAGTGACTCACCATAAACGTAGCACTAGATTTACCTTCTCAAGGCATATTCTTGGATTATGGTACACAAAGAGCAACTTGATGTGAAGTCAGCTGCCTATATAACTATACAACTAAGCTCCACTTTGCTAAAATGGAGCTTAGTTGTACTTTTGTTTATACTAGAATAAAATATGGATGAAAAATAATTTATCACATTTCTCTTAAAAATTTAATTTTTGAATATTTAATATTGGTTTGGAAGAAAATATCAGTAACATTGCCATTTGTGTGTGGCATTTTTTAATTCCCAAAATCAGTGACTTTTATAGTTCTTCTATTACAGGTATCTCAGGCATGTCATTCTGGTTGACACAAATGCTTATTCTCATTGGACTTCTTTTTATTACTTTGGGTTTAGCAATTCCTAAACCAGAAAATGGAAATCAAGGCCGAATAGTTGATAAGGTAATAATTTGATGTGTTTCATATTGTTTGTTGGAATTTCTCTTAATTAGCAATTATAAAAGCCATGACAAAAATATTGCTTTTGCACACTTCTATAGTTACTTTCCATATTATGTGTGATTATGTGGTATATTCACAGTCCAGTTATGTTGCCTGGCTTCACAAGTTCTTTGGCTCCTTCCTCAGGATAAAGATTGTATAAAAATAACCTTAAAAGATGTTATGGCACACCCTTCAAAAAAGTAAAAATCTTGTTACATTTTCTTATAAAACACTGTCAAAATAATCATAATTTATAATTATGAATATATTTTTACAATTGTTTCTCTGTTCTGATATATTATTAATTTTGGTTTCATAACATTTATGAACACCACTTGCGATGTGCCTGTTATTGATATTATTATTGTTAAAATGAAATGTAAAACATTTGAAATTGATGTACTTGCTACATTCTGATAGTCTGTAATAAATTTTAATCTTTATTGTAATATAAAATTATTAAGCGTTGAGATTTTGTTGTGGTTTGTAAAGACATTCTATTTGTGCTAACAAGACATAGATGCCTCTGTAGCGCAATTGGAAGAACAGTAGAACATTGCGTCCTTCGATTGGAAAAGACCTGGGTTCGATTCTCGGCATGACGAGGGGAATCCTTTTGGGCTTTTTTCAATCGAAGGTGAGTTAGCTGACCTCATATGGAGGTAGCAGGGTTTTTTTTCCTGGAAACTCAGGTTTTTCATCCCATGTACAGACAAATCACCTTCAGAATGCATGCAGTTTACAGATAAAAAATACTGTTGTTGGTGATGATGGGCGGTAGATGGCATTGATGGTAGTAGCATTTTAGTAGGAGAATTTGGTAGTGGAGAGGGGGAGATGTATTTAGCGTAGTTGAGTACAGTGCCTGCCTGTGATGAGCTTGGACTCCCCGGAGGTGTCACATAATTATTATTATTATCCGTAACTTCTAGCTTGCCATTTACATGGAGTGCGCATGCTCACTGAGGAGATTGATGAGTAATTGACGGGCTGAGCATTTGGTATCAGGAGTAATGAGAAAACAAGTAAAGAGACCTAATGGAAATTTGAGAATGGTAACTGAAGAATTTTTGTTTTTAGGAAGTTTTTAAATTTTACATGACAGTCGGGAGAATAATAATAGAAGATTCCAAAAAGGAGTCGTAGAACTGAGAGTCTTTAAAGTGGAGGAGTTGAGACTGTCAGCAAGTATTAGTAAATAAAAGAAGATATTTCAGTCAACATTCTAATTGAATGTTCGAGGAAACGCTGAATGAAAGTTTTATCTTCTGTCTTAAGGACATAGGATTACTATGGAAAAAGCAATTGGTGAAATTTGAAACTGTAAAGTGGCTTAACATAAAGAGCTCAACTTAGATATGTTGTGTATGAAGTGGTAGAAGAAACTTCTTTCTGTGGTACAAAAATTAGTAAATTGTGTGACAAATAGAACTACAAGAGGTAAAAATATTTATACTTCAATAAGGTAGATAAAAAAAAAAAAAAAAGGATCCCATGGAAAAGAAGAAAATTTTATATTTTCAGAAAGGGCCTAACAAAGAAACTGACTCTATGGTGCACATTTTCTTATTGTGAAAACAAGGTGTTTAGTCTGGTAGACATGATTAAGTATATGTCAAACAATCCAATACTAGAATGAGCCAAAGAATGAATGATTTTAATATTTTTGGATAAGAAAATCTCTAAAGTGTAGATTTATTTTAGAAGGCGTTGGATCCAGTTAATTTTATAGTTATTTATGTAATTTTATTTAAAATGTATATATTGTTTTAGTTTCAGTCGATGCATAAATTTTTTTAAATTTGGTCTTAAGTCAGTGATTTTTCCTGGTTTCTAAAAGAGACCAGTCATTGCACCAATTGGAATTGACTGTTTTTACTCTGACTGTTTATTTAATAAACACTCAGAGTAAAAATCTCTTTACAGAGACAGTAAAGAATTAAAATAAACAATGATGCAAGCTGACAGTTTTTTTTTTTTTTAAATAACTGGAACAGCTGATTAAGAAATTAATAATAATAATAACACCCTATTTATACTTTGTGTATAATTGTGAGCATCATTGATTTGGTTGTTGTATTGCCTTTCATTCATACCATGTCTAAATTAAACTTTTATAAGAACAAGCCACCAGTGGTTCTCCGAGGAAGAACCCATTTAGCCTACCTAACAAATTTTACAAGACCAGTATATCTTGTAGATTTTTGGTTTCTTTAATGTAAGATGAGGTGGAAGTCTGGTTATTATAGAATAAAGCTTAATTTTGAGGAGTGAAACCAACTTATGTTGTTTCAAGATATGGACTATTCTGTCAGTCATATTCTTTTATATAAGAGAACACAACAGCACCTCTTTAGTTAAGGTTTTTTGGATGGCAAACTTTAAGGCTGATTAATCCATTGCCAAGCTTCCCTTCTCATATTTTGTATGTTGTAATAACGGAAGAAAGTACTGAGTAAACACTATTTGAAGAGTAATGGTGTCTGGTGTGAAGAGGCTCATTTAAATAATTTCATTTCAAGATATGTTTGTGAATAGGTTGACCACATATAGACTGGCTAAGAAGGCCATTGGTTTTAGGATCATATTTTTAATTTTTCTTCAATAAAATCTTCATATTTTTTTATGTATGAGTATCTTTTGTAATGTGTGTGACTAATAGCTTGGATAAATATCTTGTTGAGTCTTATGTTGTGGAATTTGTCATCAGTGATAGGGCACAACACTTCTGGTTTGAACTTCAGGTATTCATTTCTTCAAATGACTGAATATTTGGAAGTCAGATCATTTGAAAAGGTTCTCAATTAAGCCCTTGGTTTTAGGTTGCAAAGTATATTATATTTGAGAATAAATTATATTATTGTTTGAATCCTTTATCCAAGCATGAGCAGAGTTTGCAAGCAAAGTATCTTCACAACTAGGTCTCTTGTGTATATAGAGAGGCCGTTCACATCAGTTACCTCAGTATCAGCATGGATGCTTATGGAAGCAAGTTTTTGGTTTAGTAGTAGTAGATTTTTTGCCTTTCACTGGGTGGAGCCAAGGTTCATTATTATTATTAAGAGAGACCTCCAGAGAGTCAGGACTTATCGAGGGAGGCTGCATACTACATGCACCAGCTATCATATTTGTTCCTGAATTCATTCATGCTGCTTACACACACACACACACACACACACACACACACAACATTCAATGGCAATCCATTCTGATCATGTGCCACTCTATGAGAGAAAAATCTAGATCTCACCCCCTTCTTAGTGGCATTCATTCTCAGCTTCCAAGGATGCCCTATTGTCCTTCCCCCACCCTCCATGAAATAAAATTTTCCATCAACTGAAATCCTATATGACCCTTTCAGAAGTTTGTAAGTCTCAATCACATCACCCCACTTTCTTCTGTTTCCTAATGTCTGCAGGCTACAAATTCTCAGTCTGTCTTCATAATCAGTATTCCACAATCCTGATATCATTTTTGACTCTCTCCAATATATCAGAATCACCATGGAAATCAGGACACCATATCTGCACACAATAGTCCAAGTGAGGTCTTGTAAAGAGGCAAAATGACATCATTTCATGGCAAAACTTGTTTCAGCATTGCAATTATCTTTTGAGTTGTATTTGCATTCTTTGCTACATGGCCCTTGAATTTAAGTTGAAGTTCAACTTAAGCTATATCTACTAACACTCCAAGATCCATAGCCTGATGAGTTTCTTCTAGCATATTCCCACCAATACAATACGACATGAGATATCTAATCATGCCGAAGTGAATGACTTTACATTTACTGACATTGAACTCTCATCCATTTTCCCATGCTCACAATTCCAGCCTATTCAAATCATTCTGCAAGTACTGTGTATCACAGCATTCCTGATTACCCTACTTATCTTTGCATCATCAGTAAAATAACTGTATGTAATGCCTATCATTATCAAATCTTTCCCAGTGTCATTAAGGTACAGAATGAATGACAGTGAACCAAGAACTGATCCTTGTGGCGCACCACTGGTTACTTTAAATATTGCCGACTCACATCTCCCATATACCACTTTTTGATATTTGTCAGTCATCCCAAAGTCTTATCCATGCTTTATAATCCAAACCCATATTCTCCAATTTATATAACAGTCTTCCATGTTGTATTCTGCCTTAACAGAAAGTCTTAGCAAAATCCAAAAGTATCATGGTATATCCATTCCCCTTGTCTACCTCAATGATAACATTATTATGGAATATGAACAAGTTACTAAAACATCACCTTTCCTTAGTAAACCAATGCTGTTCATCAAAGTAGAGATTCTATGTCAGCCCATTTCTGAATGCAAGCCCTAACCAACTTTTCCAAAATCTTCACCACCACTCCTGAGATACTGATTAATCGATATATTGTTCTTTGCATCACTCTTGTGCAATGGCATTACCATAAGTTCTTTCCACCCCTGTGGAATTTTCCATGTTCTGAGACTCAAATTATATAGTCTAGTTAAAGGTAGAGCCAGTTCAACGGAACACTCTTTTAGCACCTGTGCTGATATCTCATCAGTTCCTATTGCTGAATTCTTATTCAGTATGTCCAAAAGCTCTAATACTTCCTCCTCGTAGACTTGAGTTTCTTCATCCAGTGAAGAGGTGGCAGTGAGTTCATTGTTGCATACACCAAGTTGATAGCTTTTAACAAAATGTGTGCTGATTAGTTGAACAATCTCTTCTGCATATGTAACCCTCATGCCATCAGCATTTAGAAGAGTTATTCTTTAATTTACTTGCAGCATATCGATAGAATTCTTGTGGGTTGTCTTTAGCATGTAGAACTGATTTCTTTTCATACTCAGACTTAGCTTTCCCTACAACAGTTGACACTTCTGGCCTACTGCATATAATTTATAATTTTCATAACAGGCATCATCCTTATGCACATGGTATTCCTTCCACATCATCCTTTTCTTATGAATCTCTTGCTTGATAAGATTACACATCCATTTCCTTCCTACCCTATTTATTCTTCCTTTGAACTCTTGGGACACATTGTAATATTGCATCATTTTAAGTGTTTTTTAAATGCTTCCCATGTACTGTTGATATTCTTCCCATCCAGCAACCAATACTATTGCGCTTAACTCAGTTTTCTCCTCATTTGGTTATAATTTCCTGTTCTGTAGTTCAGCATATGTAACCTTTTCTGCATGGAACATTCATAAATTTAGCTGCTTCCCAACCAAGTACTGCATGATCACTGTCACCAACCAGAACAGAATAGTTATGTCTCTAATTGAAACACCCTCAGACACTATAATCAAATCTAACACACTTTGATCTTGAGTTTCTTGTCACATACTACTTGAGGAAGTTGTCTTGCAACAACTCAATAAATTCAGCTTCATTCTTCTAATGAGATTTTACTACTACCCTATCAATGTTTGGATAATTAAAGTCCCCTATTATGATTACTCTTTTTGCACCCATCTTTATTTGGTGATGCATTTCTTTATCACTAGCAACCGATCCACTAAGTTTGTAACAATGTCCCACTATGTAATTGATCTTGTTAGATTCCACCTCACACCAGGTGGCTTCAAATTCAATGTCACATGAAAAACTTTTACTAGTATTACAATCATAGGTCTTAACGCTTAATGGATTTAAGTCATATTGTTAACAGCATGCCCCTCCTCTCCTATCCTGTCTGTCCTTCCTTAAAATATTGTACCTTTACACTCAATACCAGTTAGTATGTCTGATTCTAATAGCTAGGTCTCACTAATGCCTACAATCTGAGGTTCCAACATATTGACCAAGGCAAACAAACTCTACCCATTTGTTTCTGATACTCCTAGGTGGTGCTTTTTAGAATTGTCTGTTAATGTTTAATTGCCATTTTGCGATATTGTGGTAATGATACCTTATGAAACTTAGGTGAAAATTCTACGCTAATGAAGTATTTTACATGAATTTTCCTGCGGTGTTATAATTCTTTTTAATAATAGCTATCTATAGTTACACTTTACAGAAAATTATTAAAAACATTGTCCTTTTTATAATTTTTAGATCTAAAAAATCTTAATTCATTTCAAACATGTTTAAAAAATTATATACTGGGCTTGTTTTAACTTTTACTGTTGTCATTATCAGTTAATATATTTATTTATATTACCTTTTACAGCCACTAAGTGACGAGAAGCATTATGGTGAGAATGAAGAGCACAATCTGGATTATGATCATGAAGCATTTCTTGGAGAGGATGAAGCAAAGACATTTGATCAGTTAACACCAGAGCAAAGTAAAAACAGACTAGGCTTGATAGTAGATAAAATTGATAAAGACAAGGTTAGCTCCATGACTAAGTTTGACTGTTATATGTAATTCTGTATTACATTATATGTTCATTCTTTAATTATAAATTTAAGTCCTATGCTTTAGTAAATAATAATATTTGGTTTACCGAATGAAATGAGTCCTATGCTTTTTTGAATATTTGCAAATACAGACTAACACTTAACTACATATTGCTTATTTGCATATAACTTGTCTACTAGTCAAATTTTAACACATTTCAAATAGTGGTTTTCCAAAAACTATATTTTGTTTTGTTTTTTTTCTTCAGAAATTAGACTTCCAAATTTTCATTTGTTATCTGTTGAAGAGGTTTCCTACACAGACATAAATACTATACTATAAAGCAGCTGCATGTAGCCTATAGTTAGTTGCACTTCCTTAAGTCAAGAACCTTGAATGCTTAAGTTTACACATATTTTAAACATTTTATTCTTACTTGTTGATGTCACAAAATGGAAAGACTTCTCTTAGAAAACAAGTCACTATTTACAAGTATTTGGCCAGTAAGCTGTCGCAAAATGAAATGACAAACTATGGGATTGTCATGATCGCAAATATGGATTTTTCACCCCTTTCAAGGAAAGAAAAATAAATAAAAAATTATTATTAAATTTGCTAATATATCGTTAAATAAACAAATTGCTGCATACGTGCATATGGACGATATTCATACTGCCAACATGCATGCTTGTAGCCATGGTGCCTCTTGCCCTGTGATCTCTGTATTTTATCTTGGGAAAAAAAAATCACTGTGTAATTAAGTCTTACAATCTGTTTAATCTATTCCTTGTGTTAGATGTTTTCATTGGCTGATATGTAACTACCACCAACTGGTCCCAGTGTACCATCCTCGTTTCAGTGTTCACTTGTCTTCTTGTTTACAATTCTAATAGTTTATAGTCCTCAGATCCTTGGTTTTCTAGGTGAAAAACCAGAATTATCTGGCAGGAGAAAAACTTCTATCTCCATGAAACTGGCTAATTTATCTACAGTGAGAGAAGCCCTTTTATTGCAGAAAGAAATGTACATGTGACTTTTCCAACCAGAGAGTGTATATTGCATAATCCTTTCAATTGCACTATGGAGACATTGTCTAACTATTGAATATCATTCTCACTTTTGGGAGCCTCCCCGACTTTAAAAGTTGCATGAAAATTCTTATCCAGCTCTTATGAGCTGGGCTCATTTTTTGCCAACATTTTGTGTTTTGCTATTCATTGGAATTGGCATCATTAATGCTCTATTCTCCCCTAAGTTTGTGAAGACTCAAAGCAGCTAGTCAGACTAGCTGCTTTCCTGTCTTCCTAACTCTGACATATTTTTCTTTTATTCATTTCCTCTACTCCTACTCCTTTGAAACAGTCTTCCTTCTACATTTCCTAGAGTATACATGCTTGATAGTTATCAAAATCAACTTTAAGTTTATTGCTTTCTCAACCATCCATAGTGGTGTACTTTGACAACCTTGCATGTAATACCAGCAGGCAGGGCCAAATCAACACCTTCTTGGGCCCCCTGACAGGAAGAGAAATGTGAGACCCCTATCACATTTCCTAATGTTCAATAATAATAATAATAATAATAAGATATTCATCAATTTTGAAGTCCCAAGTAATTCCATTGGTGGATGTGAAGGCGATATTTAAAACAAAAATAAACACAACAATTCACTCCTTCCCACCCACAAGCTTCCCCATAACAAAACTAACATTATAAAGTGACTTTTCTACATTTTGATGTTGCAAAATCATGTATTAGGTCATCAAAGTTAATATTTTGTAAAATCTCATGCTCAATGATCCTTAAACTTAGGTGGTTTAATCGTGACTGTGCCATACTGTTTCTTAATTCATTTTTTAGTAATTTCATTTTAGTAAATGAATGTTCATCACAGGCATTAGTAACCATCATTGAAAGAAAAATCCTCAGATTTCCATATTAGGAAATACTGAAAATATATGTTCATTATGCATATAAGCATAAATTTTTTAATGGTAGCACAGTCCTTCATTTGTGGTTAAGGTCTTATCACCTACGTTTGCTTTCTTCACTGATTCTATATCCATCATCATGTGTGACCTAAAGTAGAGACATTCCACAAATAGTTCTATAGAAGTAAGATATTCGCTATAAAAGTTGGCTAGATCATCACAGTGAGTTTTTATGTCTTGATCTTCTAAAGTATGAAGAGTTTCTAAGAAGTCAAATTTATTAAATATTTCTTCGTACTGTTATACAATATACTTTTCCTTTTGTGGGAGAATAAATAAGCCAATCTTGAAGTGGAGTTTCTCCATTCGACAACCGTTGCAAAAACATCGCCAGTGTTAAATACCTAGTTTCTTTATCTGAGTTGTTACTTCCTACCATATATTCTCGGGCTGACTGACTAAAGCAGCACTGATTATTTTGGCATTCGGATGGACCTTTTTGAACTCAGTACTCCTGTGAGATATGATTTGCCATTGGCCGTAGTCCGGGATATGACTCTTATAATTGTCATTACTTGTGCTTACGTTTGCTGTAGCACCAGCAGAGGTTGTTTCTTCCTGTACAAGGAAGAAACCCTTCTGCACTTGAAACAGAATTTGCTGGCGATTCTGCATTTTTCCTTTCCCTTTGCACTTCATTCTCCCCAACAACTTCACTTTCACTGCTCTTAAAAAATGTTAGTTTTGGAAGTGTTTGAATAGCCTTTGCCCGTTCTTTCATTTTCTTTCGTTTGGCACAACCACTTTCGTAATGTTTCATACTGAGGGAGAGGCGTGTTCTCCTAATATCCCTATGACTCGCCTATAATTTTTAACTATTTTCAAACTAGACCAGGACAATAACACAAAATACTTATCTACTAGTTTAAACTTGTAAAGCAGAAAGCTGAACCTGAACTGCGATATATATATTACAGTTGTTACTCAACATTCACCTACAGGCCACACGAGAAGATACATTCATTGTTGCGTGTTAAATCCTGAATGAAGGAATCTTGCAAAGAAATCATTCATTCAGAATCTGACATACTAAACTACACAGACAAAGAGAAATACCTGCACATCAGCTGAAATTAAAGTGAAACTTCTTCACATATGTATAAAATTGCATTCATTTTATGTACCATGTATTTAATCTATTGTGATCATATTAAGATCAAATTAGAGAATGTCTTAAAAGAGGAATTTGTTAATATTATTTAAGCCTCACTTTAACTGTATAGAGTGATTATGAGTCACCAGATGGAAATAAAGTAACAATTCTTAGAAGGTATACTACTACACGTGTCCAGCGTAACGCTGGCGGCAGTAGCTTACGTGGAAGGTACGTCGATGCGAATTCCATGAATACAAGAGCATAACAGCAAGGGATGAACCCAAGGGGAGAAAGGATATAGGTCGTGTGCAAAGGGGACACTCGATCTAAGAATATAAGGGGATGAGCGTCGTATCGACTCTCTCTTGTCTAGTCGTGTTCGTGGTTCGGAAGTTAGTCGGTATTTCAAGTAAAGGGGAGATGAAGCATCAGTGCTATGATGTCAGATCGGCGAGTTTTCCTGAGAATGCTGTAGGATTTCACACAGAGCTGAAGGTGAAATTTCCAGCTCTAGCAGAATCGAGCCCTCGCTGAGAAGTCCCATCAAAAGGAAAAGAGATGTTCCCTGAGACGCAAGAAAATCGAGTCCGTGATCAACAGTAATTATGAAGATAGCGTAGCCTCTGCACTGGCGTAAGGACAGCCAATAAACAAGAGGTGACCAGACATACACGTGGTGCTGAGAGACCTCGGGAAAAAGTTCGGTAAAGTAGAATTACTCTATTTTGTGTTTAGAATTCCTTAGAAGAGAGAAAATTATATGTGAATGTAAATTATGAACATTATTCTAAAGAACTTTGTGGACAGACTCTAATTAAATAGTTAACCTCCTTCTGAGAATAAGAATTGTTTGGAAGAAGTCTTTTGTGTTGTATGTGATTGAGTTAACTTAACGAGATTAGGATTTGAATTTTTAGTAACTGAGTAACATTAGAATGTTAGTGTATATTATCTTATGAATAGCTTGCAGAAGAGAATTTTAGCTTAACATCATATCATTTGCAATCCATCCCAATTTTCAATTACTGTGATGTTGATGTTTTATAACCTTTGATTTAATTTAGAGTATGTTAATCTCTTAACTTGAGTTTCCTTATTTAGTATTGAGTCAAATTGAATGTATGAATTTTTTTGTGTATTTTGTTTTGATATTCCAATAAACATGTCATATTTACCTAAACCTGAGTCATGCCTGATTACGATTCCAAACTACCACTTATAAAAATAGAACCTCTTTTGGCGGGAAGGAATTAGAAAGTGTATATAATTATAGATTTAGGTCACGACTGCAGTCTGAATCTATACAGCTGTATTAAAGTAAGATATTGTGTAAGAACGCCTCAGAATCTAGTATTGTCTACCTGAGCAAGGGTCCTTTCTGCTATAGGATACTGGCTGGTGCAGCATAATATAAATTTGCCAGTATCCGAAGAGGAAACAATCCTAGATGTAAGCATATTAGACCCGATATCTGAAGAAGTAGATTAGCAATTGAAAGATAGAATAGGAAGATATAAATCAGTAAAATATAGAGAAAGCAACGACATAACATGCGGCATTCCAGCTATGAAAGTTGTTCAAGATTATAAAAAGTTTCTATTCATTTATGTATTATGTTTTGCAGTGCTTGAAATAGAAA
Organism: Typopeltis vanoorti; assembly: GCF_054136105.1. Taxonomy (NCBI): domain Eukaryota; kingdom Metazoa; phylum Arthropoda; class Arachnida; order Uropygi; family Thelyphonidae; genus Typopeltis; species Typopeltis vanoorti. The sequence goes on along the minus strand of NC_143554.1, from coordinate 134,283,688 downwards.
TTTAGAGGTGCCAGTATACTTTCCGGGGTTCGATTTGCATTAATCGGTTTTGGCGCTCAAAACTTTTGCACATAAGCATTATTAACAATGCGTTGGTCAGAAACTCGTGACTGTCGATGTAGGATGCACCAAATCAAGTTAATGTTAACTCCATAAAAGTGAGTAATTCATAGCTTAGAAAGCAACGACATAACATGCGGCATTCCAGCTATGAAAGTTGTTCAAGATTGCTTGAAATAGAAATTTAGAGGTGCCAGTATACTTTCCGGGGTTCGATTTGCATTAATCGGTTTTGGCGCTCAAAACTTTTGCACATAAGCATTATTAACAATGCGTTGGTCAGAAACTCGTGACTGTCGATGTAGGATGCACCAAATCAAGTTAATGTTAACTCCATAAAAGTGAGTAATTCATAGCTTAGCACCGAAGTAAAACGAAGTTTAATAGCAGTTTTTGTTTATCCAGATTTCTTGTAACCGGAGTTTGAAAAACAACAATTGACAAAACTAAATTAAGCTTTTCAACGTAATTTTAAGTTCTTTCCTCATAGCATTTTCATAAAATACTTTTGCATCAAGTTATATTAGGGTTATGTAATATTTTAACCGGTCCATTTCAAGCACTGAAAATTTGTTTGGTTTCTCTATTTTAAAAAATAAGAGAATGGTGGGGGGGGGGGGTTCACCTAAAACAGCCCTGCCCATTGGGAAAAAAGTGTGTGCATATTGAAACAACTTATCATAATAGCATCAAAATAAAACTAATTTGAGCCATTTGGTCCTAAAATATTTCTTATATCATGAACCAACTTCATCTTTTACTTCAAAATGTTAAGAAATATTACTAAACTCTAAATGCTTGATAAATTTTAATAAGTTACTTTCTTAAAAAAATAGTGGGGAATAAATAAAAAAAAATGGTTTTGAAAATACTAAGTATATGTATTGTTTATTAATTTTAGATGGAATTTGTTTTAATTCTAAATAAATGTAAAATAATTGGTGAAAAAATTGATGAATATTAATTTTAATTGTAAGTATTTAGATTAATTTTAAGCTAAATTATTATAATTCTAAATTTTTGCTATCAATGCTTTGGATGTAGCCTTTAGTTGTTGTTTTTTCTCTACTTATGACCTGTTTATTTGACTTGCTGTTTAATTTATAATGTTGATCCAACATTGTAAATTAAAAACTGGAATTTTTTTATCTCTCAACTTTAGAATGATTTATTTTAAAGATCCAGAATTTGACAATTTTATTAATTATAGGATGGCTTTGTGACCCACGAGGAATTAAAGGACTGGATTCAATACACACAAAAGCGATACATTATGGATGATGTTGAAAGGCAATGGAAAGCTCACAATCCTGATCAGAAAGAGATGTTATCTTGGGAAGATTATAAAAAGGTTACTTATGGATTCATGGATGGTTTGTGAATTTATTTTCATATGTCATATGCTGTCTTGTAATTTTATGTAAACATTAAGATTTGAATGAGTAATATTTTAAGAATAGCCAGGAAAATAATATATCAAATTATACAGTAATGCCTACTTGTTAAGAAAGTTTATCATCAATGCTGCAGGGCATTTTTGTTGCAGCTGCATATGGAACCTATTTTCAGTTTGTTTATGATAGTAAAAATAGTTTATAATTTGACCAGAATGCATTTCAGGTCAATCAATTAAGGGAATGCCTTGGACATTATTATTAGCTAATTAGCTTAGAGCTTTGCAGTTTGGTCAGTTTTAATGAAACCCTTTGGAAACCCATGAAAGACTTGAGTTAGAATCCCATCTAGGATACAACCTTTATCAGAATTTTTCAGTTGAAAGCAAGTTAACCTGGTGAGTCCATAATCTGTCCGTATCAACACTCATGCATCTGATTAATTTCTGATGAACAGCCATCCTAATGGAAAATAAACAATGTGCACTGCACTTTGTTTTTATAGACTGTCGATCAATAGAAGCTTTATTCTCATGCTGGTGGCAGTGGTGCTATCCTATAGTTTGCTTGTGAGGTCACAGCAATAATATGCCTTTATAACTCATTTAAAGTGGGATCACAAAAGTAATTCTTTATTTAAATATGCATGGTTACATAAGCTGAATGTACATATTCAAATCATTTCCCTTTATTTTCCAGTTTTTGTTTTCTTAAAAGTATAAGTCAGTCTAGTTTTAGAGAGAAAAAAGGATTTCTGAGAATGTTTTCATCATTTAACATAAAATATTAGAATGAGATTGTCCATCTATATTAAATGCCACCCAGCCTGGTTGGCCAAGTGGTTAGCATATCTGCTCTCCAGCCAAAAGGCTGCAGGTTCGAATCCTACCGCAGGCATGGTTGTTTGTGATTGTCTGTGAAAATACTAATGGTGGTGTTCGGTGGTAGATGGCGTTGGTGTAGATGATGAAGGTAGTTGCGGTTGGTGGAGTGGTGCAGACGGAGAGTTGTAGAGTAGGTGCCCTCTCTCAATGAGTCTTTGGACTCCCTGGAGGTGTTATGTTGCATAATAATAATAAATTAAAAAGAAACATTTCAAATATTTTGCAGTAAGATATAAACCTTTTTAGATATAGGTATTTGGCATTCTTGACACAACTTAAAAAAAGCTGTTAATGTGTATTCCACACTCAAAATCAGAACACCTACGTAACATGGCTGTAATTTTTTTTCAAGATAATTTTTTAATAATAAAACTGAAGCTCTGATTATTATAAATTAAGAAATTGTGACAGGTTTTTGTAAACTGATACAAAAATACTGTACAAAACAAATACCAGCATTTCTCTTTAGAATAACTGCTAAAGTTGTTCTAAAGAGAAATGTTGTTCTAAAATCAATTAAAAGTATGAAATTGAAATGTAATTTGATATATACTTGAGGCTTTCTTGATAGTGGTGCATAATGTCAGCTTTAAGCTTATTCCTAGGACAGAGAGTATTATGAAGTAGTATTTCTAAGACAACTATGGCAGTAGTAGTAGTAGTAGCAGTAACCATTCAAGAGGGGTTTTTTTGTTGTTGTTGGTTTGTTTTTTTCCTTGCAAAATACCAATATCTGGAAATAGACAACTGAATAAATTTATATGGAATAAGAGGGAAATTAGCCAAAACACCAAACTAGCAGTATACAAGACACTGTTCAAACCAGTTATAAGTTATGGATCTGAGAGTTGGGTTAGAAATAAAGCACTTGATCAAAGACCACAGATGTGAGGGTTCTGAGAAAAATTAATAGACTGAACAGATTAGGGAGGAACTTGACATTGTTAGCATTCAGGAATGTGTAAGCAGCTAATCTAAGTGGTATGGCCTCTTAAATAGAATGGTTGAGGAAAGGTTAGCAAAACAGGTGTTTGGCAGGAAACAGACACACCAAGCTGTAGGTTGATTGATTCAGTTAGAAGTGACTTAGAAGCATGAAATGTTAGATATGGCAATATTGGAGTGCTGACAAGTAGTAGACTAATTTGGAGGAAAATTGTGGATAGGAGATTAACAATAATGTAAACTAATAAAGTAGTGGTGTCGTAGTAGCCTGAACATTCCTTGTAGGTACATACCAGTAAATTGATTGATTGATAGCAAGTTACATGTTGATATTTTGTGTAGAAAGTGAGGGGAAATTGCTCAAATCATATTTCAGTATGTTATTTGAAAACATGTTTTCATCATCAAATTCCTGCCATGTACCCTCAAGGGGTGTACAGGATATGATAGTACTACATGAAAAAAATTACATCATTATTAATTTCCTCTCTACAATTTTCCTCCAAATCAGTCTGTTACTTGTCAAGACTATAACATTATCAGATCTTATATTTCTATCGTCTAAGGCACTTTGTACCGTATCAATCCACCTATATCTTGGTCTTCCTCTAGGTCGTTTTCCTGCCAACCTGGCAGAGAACACTTGTTTTGCTAATCTTTCCTCTCCCATTCTGTTTAAGTGACCATACCACCTGAGATTAGCTCTGCTAACACATTCCTGGATGCAGACAATGTCAAGTTCTTTCCTAATATCCTCATTTTTAATATGATATTGCCATTGATGCCATCTGTTCACGCCTCTAATCTTTCTCAGGACTCTCATATCTGCGGTCTCTAGTCTTTGGTCAAGTGTTTTACTTCTGACCCAGCTCTCAGATCCATAAGTTAAAACTGGTTTGAACACTGTCTTGTATACAGCTAATTTAGTGTTCCAACTAATTTCTCTCTTATTCCATATGAATTTATTCAATTGACTTCCCACCATACCAGCTTTGCTGATTCTGTTGTCTATTTCTATATTTAATTTACCATCTTCAGTAAAAATCGTGCCTAAGTAGTTGAAACGTTTTACTTGTTCCACAGGTTCTCCATTCACAACACAGTTGACATTTTCAATGATTCTGCCTATTTTCATTGTCTTTGTCTTTTTATTGCTGACCTTCATACCATATCTATTATAACAGCTATTCAATTTAGTCAGAGAATCTTGCAGACTTGTAGCAGATTTATTTAGAAGTATAACATCATCCGCATAAAGCAAAGAGCTGACATTAACATCTCCAATTTTGATATCATGTTTAATACCACTTTCCTTCATAATGTGATCCATATAGATAATGTACATCCTTGTCTCGCACCAGATTTAACATTAAATCATCTTCCTGTACTTCCTTCAATTCTAACTGCTGACTTACAACACAAATAAAGACTAAGTATTGCTTGATATAATGCCCCATTGACACCATATAACTGCAGCATATTGAATAGCTTCTCTCTTGGCACCTTGTTATATGCATTTTCCAGATCGACAAAACTTAAATACAGATCTTTGTTATATTTTCATGCTTTCTCGACTATTTGTCGTAAAGTGAAGATCTGATCCTGACAGCCTCTATTTGACCTGAATCCAGCTTTTCTTCCACAATTCTTCTCAACCGTTTCTCAAGTATACTTGCATAGATCTTGCCAGGAACCCTCAGTAGGGAAATACCTCTGTAATTCTCACATGCAGTTTTATTTCCCTTTTTATATATGGGTACTATGAGAGCTCTACTCCAATCATCGGGAATTCCTCCCTCTGTCCAGGCTTTCTGAACTATGCAATGCAGCCACTGTAAGACTCTTATACCACCATACTTCAGCATTTCTGGTCGAATATCATCTACTCCTGCTGCCTTTCCACATTTCAAGCCTTTGATGGCTTTTTCTACTTCAAGTATGGATATGTATTCCTGACTGCATGCCTGGTCAGTGTTTTTTACCACTGTGCTGTCATCACTGCTTGTTTCATTTAGCAGTTTTTCAAAGTAATTACTCCATACTTCAAGGATATCTTTTTCTCCCGTTTTCATGTCACCTTTATCATCTCTAATTCCTTTTACAGCACTCTTTCCTCCATTCTTAAGCTTCTTCAACAACCTCCAGAATATTTTGCCACTTTCTTGATATTTATTTTCTATATTCTTGCCAAAGTCTTCCCATGACTTTTGTTTAGCTAGTTTTACACAGTGTTTAGCATTCTTGCATTTGTCTCTATATTCTCTAAGAGCACAAGCTGACTTATTTGACAGGAACTTTTGGTATGCTTTCTTCTTTTCCTTCACTGCCTCTTTAACTTCCTGTGTCCACCATGGAGTTCTGATTTTTTTATCCTTACAGACAACCTCACCACATGCCTCTATGGCAGAATCAATCAATGTTTTCTTCAGAGTTTGCCACTGAATCTCCAAGGTTTGATTCCTGTTTTCAAACTCTCATTTTTTCTTCAATAATTTTTGTGTATTTTAGTCTACAGTTCACATCTGAGAGCTGCTCAACTTTTATTCGCTTTAAAACTTTCTTACATGTTATTCTTTTCAATATTTCAATTTTCAATTTTATCCTGCTCACGACTAAATAGTGATCACTTCCCATTTCAAATCCTCTGTACTCTCTGGTGTCCTGCACCAGGGAGAAAACATCACTATCAACAATAACATAGTCAATGAGACTTTTCTTATTCCTTGCCTCTTCTCTCCATGTGAATTTGTGCACATTTTTATGTTGGAACATGGTGTTAGTAATAACCAGTCCATGTCCTGAGCAGAAATCCAACGGATATTTGCCATTATTATTAGCTTTGCTCTTTTCTCCAAACTTTCCCAAAATATTTTTGTATGTCTCACAATCATTTCCTACTCTGCTATTTAGATCCCCAACAAGGACCATCTTTTCATTTTTTTTTTGTGTCAGTTGCTTTTTCTAAAGCCTCAAAAAATTCCTCCACTTCTACCTTAGTAGAACCTTCTGTAGGACCATAGGCACAAATAAGTCTCATTGTCCAGTTCCCCATTCTCATATTTGTCCACATTACTCTACTTGAGACTGACTGCCATTCAAGAAGATTTGCCTCGTATTTTGTGTTGAATACTATGGCTACTCCTTTTCCTTGATTGTCATTGCCTGAATATAACATTTTGTATTTATTGCTCAGAACGATCTCACTAGTTTTGGTCTTTTTTGTTTCAATCACCCCTATTATGTCGATCTGGTACTTATCTAATTCCTCAGCTAGCTCCATTTCTTTGCCATTCAGGCTTCTTACGTTGATAGTACCGATCTTTAACTCTGGTGATGTTGAGTTGGGGTTTATTTTCAGATTTGTTCCAGTAGCTGACTTTTCGCTGTTCGCCCTGGTTCCCTGGCAAAAACAACGGGGGCCTTGTTTAACCGTGCGACGCCCCAGCTGGCATGAAATTTTATCATGTTGTACCATCATTCTATATTTTGGTTTAACCAATAAGAATACAATTTGGTCGGCTAAATCCCAAATTGCCAGCCCATCCTCGTCCATTCAATATCCAAGTAGATACCCAACAGGGTGCACCACGAGAAGGTGAGAATTGGACATTAGGTTAGAACCCCTGGTCGGTTCTCCGCATTCCTTTAAAGGCCATGTGGAGGTCTCCTCTCAGTTATACAACTTTGACCCTTAAGCACCCCAAACATGTTTTTTCTTTAATATTTATATATTACAAAAGGATTCATTTGAACTGTTGACAGTTATTACCAGTAAAGTTGTTAGTGACACGCGGAGAGGTGATGTATTTGAATGGTGTTAAGGTTTTTTTTTTTTTTTTTTTTTTTTCCCTCTTATATTGGATTGTCTTTTGTAATAGTATGTTTGTGTGATAGTCAGACTACATATAGGCATTGTTAAGATATTGTGATATTAAAATTGTAGGCTTTGGTTGTTGTTTTTATTAATGGGCTAGTTAAGTTACAAAAATGGTGGCAGTAAAGAAGCTCAAACCAGCAATGCAGAGGGTTTCAATTCCAAGTTTTTTCCTGGGTTTTTTGCAGTGGATACATTGCAACAGTTATGTGTATGGTTTTTAACCTATGGATCTGAGAGCTGGGTTAGAAATAAAACACTTGACCAAAGACTGGAGACCACAGATATGAGACCCCTGAGAAAAATTAGGGGTGTGGACAGGTGGCATCAATGGCAATATCATATTAAAAACGATGATACTAGGAAAGAATTTGATATTGTTAGCTTCCAAGAATGTGTTAGCAGAGCTAATCTCAGGTAGTATTGTCACCTAAACAAAATGGAAGAGGAAAGATTAGCAAAACAAGTGTTCTCTGCCAGGTTGACAGGAAAAAAAGATCCTGACAAAGACATACGTGGATTGATACAGTAAAAAGTGCTTTAGAGACAGAAATATAAGATCTGATAATATTAGAATTTTGACAGATAATAGATGGATTTGGAGGAAAATTGTTGATAGGAAGTTTTTCATGTAGCACTATCATAATATCCTGTACGCTCGTTGAGAGTACATATCAGGAATTTGGTGATGATGATATTTTTGTTACATAGCAGTGAAAGTTATTTAAATATGTCTAGTGCATGTATTCCATTAAAACTATTTATTACAAATCTCTATGATGAGGAACATTGGAAATCTACAAGAAGAAGATATGGTAAGCTACATTTGAAGAAAGTTAATCTGCATAATAGACTTTTGTTCCTTAAGCACTGTTGTACAGCTTATATTATTCCTAATTTTGTTAAAATTAGAGACAATCCAGTCATGTTCTGTGCAGAAGATTTATCAAACAGCAAGCAAAGGGTTATTAGTAAATCAAATACATGAAAAGAAGAAGTATTTATATTGAAATAATGCTCTGCTTCCGGAACGTGAAAGTATAGGTAGGCATTCAAAAATCCGGCCATCGATAATCCGGTTCCTTCAGATCTCTGGCATGGATTTCGAATATCCAGAGTTAATGGCAATTTCTCTTGGAACAACAAAATCTACAAGCAGATAGAGGGAACTGCCATGGGTTCCCCCCTCTCACCCCCCCTTGCCAATTTCTATATGGAAGATTTCGAAAAACGAGCCATAGACTCAGCCCCACTCAAACCTTCTATCTGGCTAAGATATGTAGATGATGTGTTCTCTATTTGGCCTCATGGCCCAGACACGTTAGACTCCTTCCTCAGTCATCTCAATAGTCTACATCCAAGAATCCAGTTCACTATGGAAAAGGAAAAGAACAATTGTTTACCCTTCCTAGACACCTTAGTCACACGCCTGCCTAATGATACACTTACCTTCACCGTATACAGAAAACCCACACACACAGGCAGATACATTCACAAACTCTCCCACCACCACCCCTCTCAACAATATGGCATTATTAAAACTCTTACCAAGAGAGCCCACAATCTTTGTTCCAGTGGAACCGCCCTCACTAATGAGCTTAACCACATACACAGCACTTTCCTCTCTAATGGCTACAGTGATCACAGTATCAAAAAAATAATCAACTCCTCCCCCATTCCCCTTCCTTCTCGTCAACAAGATTTTAAAAATGCCATCACCATACCTTACATCCGTGGCACTTCTGAAAAAATAGCCAAGATACTAAAACAGTACAATCTACACACAGCATATAAGCCCCACCGCAAACTGGCTACCCTTATCCGTTCTACGAAAGATCAGCTCCCTCCTCTCTCTCTGCCTGGAGTTTACAAAGTACCCTGTTCCTGTAAGCTGGTCGTACTTTGGACAGACAGGCAGATCAGCATCCATCCGTCTAGAGGAACACAAGTCTTACATCTTCAAACACAACTATGGCCATTCAGGCTTGGCTGACCATGCTTTGGACACTACCCACAGAGTATCATGGAAGAAAACCACCATGCTCCACCACAGCAAATTCAAGAAAGAGAGACTTTTCTTAGAAGCAGCAGCAGCTCTCAAAAACCAACCAAATCTCAATAAATATGGTTGCATTAAGCTTCCAAAGATTTGGGAAACACTCATCACCAGAGTTCCCACCTTACATTCCAGGCCACCTACTACTGCCCTTAGAGGGCGCTCTACCTAGATAGGACTTTAGTGTCACCCACGTGGTTGGGCTTAGTATTGTTTGTTATTTGTGCATATGTTACATTAATTGATTTTGTAATCCCCGTAGATGTCCTAGTGACTAGGACGAAATATAGGAGTATTAAATTCTATTTTAATTCTTTGTGAGTGTTGTAAAAAATCCATTAAGCCTCCAACATGATGTCCTCACAGCACTTAAGCCTCTACACACGTATTCTAGTGAGTTCAGTTAATTCAGGCACCCCAGTACAGAAGTTCATATAAGAATTCAACATTAAGGATGCAGTGTACTGTGTTGCCAATGCATGGAAGTCTGTGAAAACATCAACACTGAAAAATAGATTTCATAAATTGTGGCCAAGTTGAATGTTTACTTCTCATTCTGAAGAAGACACTGAAAATAATATTGCAGAGTTTAGGGTTCCCAAAGAAAAGCAGCTTATACAGGAACTTCTTGCTTATGTTAAAGATGTAACTACCGTATTTTCTGGTGTATAAGACGCACTTTTTTACCTTAAAAATGGGTGCGTCTTATATAATGAAGGTAAAGATTGTTTCCTCTTTTCAAAGTCATATGCACTCCCTTTTATGTTCCAAGATCTTTGTAGGCAGTTAATGGTGCAATCAAATTGATGCGTGACCTTCACGTGACTTCTAGCACGTCATTGGCTAAGAACTTGGCATGGTCAGAAGGAGATTTTGTACAATTTGCATAAAGAAAAGTGCGCGGAACTTGGAAAAATTGCGAAGTGGCCAGAATTAGAGACCGAAGTTTTGAAATGGGTGCAAGAAAATCGGCAAAATGGCATTGCCATTTCAACAAAAATTATTCGTACACATGCAGTCAAAGTAGCCTGTGAGCGTAACGTTGAAGATTTTAAAGGTGGAGCGTCATGGTGTTAGCGTTTCATGAAACGCAGTGGCCTTTGTATGCGTACAAAAACAAAAATCAGTCAAAAAATGCCAAAAGAATATGAAGACAAAATTATTTCTATATTATAAGAAATTGATGATAGAGAAGAGTCAGATGACAGTGACATGGGTTTTGCAGGTTTCTGAAAGGTCAGTTTACTATTAAAAATTACCTATTATTTTATCCGTTTTTTTTTTTTTTTTTTTTTTTTTTAATCATACTTTAAAGTTTAGGTTTTTTCCAGAAAATTGTATTAAATTTCTTGGGTGCATCTTATACACCGGAAAATATGGTAATCCTGATGCCAAGGAGCTTTCATCAAGGATAAATGAAAATATTTTAACAGAATGGATGAATGTCGATGATAATGTGCATACAGTTCATCATCACACTGATTCTGAAATTGTAGATGTGGTTAAAAGTCTGGAGAGAAATGCCTCTACAGATAGTGATGAAGATGAAAGCAGTGACAAAAATGAGGAAGATGTGAGAGAAAGAATTTCTATTGACAGGTTAATTACATTGACAACTGAACTGCTGGCTGGACTAGAGCAACGAAGTTTTGTAAGTGAACAAGAAATCACGAATGTTTACTTGCTCCAAGATAAACTTATTAGAGAAAGACCCAAATATATGAAGCAGCAGACACTGCACGATATATTCAAGAAAATAGCTAGGAAGTAGGAAGAAGCAGTGGTGTCCACACTTAATAATCCACTGCCATTAACTTCAAGTCGACCAGATGTGCCGTCACCACCACCACCATTTTATTAATTAAAATTCTGAGGAACTATTTTATTCAGTAGCAAGGCTTATACGTTGATCATACATAACTGGTAATTAGCTTACGGAATTAACAACGCATATAAAGGATATTAATTAAAGGCAACTTTAATGAATAACTTCAATATTTCGGCAACGTCATGTTGCCATCTTCAGGAACATAAAAATATGGTATTTTCAATATCAGGATTTCGGAACACAAAGACTACATCCGTTTTCACCAGTACAGCCACTCTGGGCTTGGCAGGCCATGCCTTAGATACCAACCATAGAATTCGTTGGAAGAAAACTAAAATAATACACTGCAGCAAGTTTAAGTACGAAAGATTATTCAAGGAATCATCAGCAGCTCTAAAAAACGTTCCAAACCTCAACAAATTTGGGTGCATGAAACTACCCCAAATTTGGGAGACTTAACATTATGAGAACTTCAGCCCAACGGCCAAGACAACCAAATTAGCCTGCCAGAGGGCACCATTAGGACTTTAGAAACAATATTAGTTTCTTGCCTTCTTCCGCATTTGCTTTTGTTAGTGCCTGCGTGCACATACCATATTTTTATGTTCCTGAAGATGGCAATGTGACATTGCCGAAATATTGAAGTTATTCATTAAAGTTGCCTTTAATTAATATCTTTTATGTGTTGTTAATTCCATAAGCTAATTACCAGTTATTTTATTCAGTTGAACTTAAATTCTGTAGAACCATTATATTTAGTTGGTGAACATTAAAATTTCATAAGCTTTTCATTTAGTGTTTAATTTTCTTGCTTTAAAGGACTGTACAGGTAGTCATTTTCTGTTAAAAATATACAGCATATATAACCATCCAAAATCCGGCACTTTCAAAAATCCAGCACCCTTCAGGTTCAGAGGTTGCCGGATTTTTGAATACTTACCTGTACTATAAAAGACATTCTCAGTCAAGTCCATTTTGAATTAATATCTTGTATTATAATATTCTCAGCCAGACAAGCATATTTCATTCATAAATGTAGATTAATCACAATATTTGTAATTCATGTTTTGAATGTAGTTAACAGTCTGTCTCCCTGATGATGTTCACTTAACATAGGATGAAATATATTGGAGTTTTTAACTTTCATGGCAGCAAATTCTGTATATATTTTTCTTACACTTGTAAGCTGCAAAAGTTATTTAAATATGTATAGTGCATGTTCCATTGAAACTATTTCTTATAAAGGTGTTTTGCTTCCATGAAAGTCAAGAAATTGTAATGCATCAGAATGGAAATCTTCCCTGTGAAGAATAGCACTATGATGAATGTTATGTGTAGTCTGATATCCATCAGACTAGCAATAGACTATTACGAATACAAAATCAGATCCACCAGATTCACTTTCTGTCCATTCATTTCATTAGTTAGAAATAGGATGTTTTGGATGTAAGTTACAATGGGAAAGATCTGAAATACATCATTGCTGTGATATGATACATTATAATGTATTATATTGCTAAGATAGTATGGAGAGAGTAAGGGGGTGGGAGAATTCTTCAATCTCTATTTCAGTTTATACACATATGAAGCTGTCACATCAGTGTGAGAGCAGACTGAAGTACAGTACAATAATCAGTGTGCCAGCTTGTACAATGTTGATAAATGCAGACCCAGTTAAGAGAAGAATGAGAAACCTAAGACAAATTCCTTCTCAACGATTCGGCTTATGAAGGCCTGGACCTCCATTGTACACATGCATGCGTCTCTCAAAACTTCCATATATGGTCATGCATTGACATCCGATCATGATGATCGGATGTCAATGCATGTGTCTTTTGAAATTGCCATATATGGACATGGGTTAACAGCATTACATAATGGTGTCATATGTCACATTATTTTAACAATGCCCATGGTTAAGTTATTACAAATACAAAATTATTGCAGACAAAACTGATATTTCATTAAGTGCGTTTCCCCTAGAAAAACATGCAAAAATGAACATAAGTTACATATCATGAGAGATTTTACAGTATCTTTTTAAACTTTTAATACAGATGATTTCAAAATAAAACGCATCATGTTAATGCGAACAAAGACAATTATCAGTTTTTTTTTAAATAACCTGTGGTTGTTTAAAAAATGTGAAACAAGACATATTTCTTGATCATTGGGCATCTGACGACAATACATTTACTTTGTTATAGAAATTGTTTTCTTATATCTTGTATGCAGTGTGTATTGCGTATTGTATTCTCACTTGATTATTATATGAACATTAGATAATGAATTATATAATCCTCATTATATAAAGAATAAAAAAATTCAGCCAGATCCTTTAAATTCTTTTAAGATGGTACTAATGAGAGATTTATATTGAACATTCATTTTGAAAGACATGTTTGCATTTTGTAGAAATGGATGATTCAGAGAATGATGCTGATACCTTAACATATAAAGAAATGGTACGAAGAGACAAGCGGAGGTGGGAAGCAGCCGATAAGAACAAAGATGGCTTATTAGCAAAAGAAGAGTTTGCTGATTTTCTTCATCCAGAAGAAGCACCCCATATGCAAGATATTGTTGTCACAGAAACTTTAGAGGATATAGATAAAGATAAGGATGGGAAAATCTCACTTGAAGAATATATAGGTAAAATATGCTATATATATATATTTATCTTTTATATATATCTTTTGCCAAAAATGTTAAACATCTCTAGAAAAGTATAATTGGTGCTGCATGTTTGGGCTAAAATAATTGTCTGCTTCTATGCAAGGATAATTCTCAGAGGAAAGAAAATAAGGAAAAATCATTGTATATCTTTTAACACCCCCCCCCCACACACACACTCGACTTTGCAGATCTTATATATCTATTTATATATATGACTCAATTACTCTTTCATGCTAACTTTACTATAAAAAAATAAAATTGTATATGTTGGCATAAATTTAGACATAACAATAAATGACTCAGTTGTGGAAAATTAACAGCTCAATTTGATTATAATTAGCATATTAAAAATTTTTTAAACCTTCCTTAGACAAATATATCCTTCATGACTATTACTGTTCCAAAACACATTTATTGTTCTTTGCCATTGTGATGAAAAGAATAAACATCACCTCATTCAAGTTGGCAGCTTCCACGTAGTTAATAATTAGAGTAAAATACTTTCTATCTCAAATTGAATAACAGGAAATAAGTGAGGCTTATTTCATATAAGTGCGTCACTTATGGAACACTGACAATATGCACACATTATAGCAATTTAGAACTCATGCTAAATATGTAACGAAATAAAAATGACAAAAGGAAAAAATTAAACAACAGTTTAATGGTTCTAATATTTCATTTGTTATGGACATCTTCACAAGATAAACGGTACTACAGGTGCTAAGAGGAAGCCTGGTGTAACTTCAGCTGCCTAAGAATTACTATTTACACAATCGTATTTCTTTCAGTTTAGGTTAGTTTTTAAGGACAGTTCAAATTATAGAAAAATCCTCTCCTGTTTGAATTTGCTGCAATGAAGCATGGTAGTTTTCTCCATTTCATTTTGTGTTTGGTGTCCAGTATGGTCTGCTAGACATGACTGTAGTCATTGATTAGAAATGTATTTTTTTTTTTTTTTTTTATGTTCTTTCAAGTTGATGTCAGCTGATCTTCCAGTCTGTCCATAGTAGGCCAACTTGCAGGGACAAGGAATCCTATACACCAGAAAATGAGAGAAGAAGGAGTTGGTCCTTAAGGAAATGGATAAATGCCGCCATTTTTAAGTACAACTTGAAGGTAGTGCAGAAAATGCTATGCAGCCATAAGTGCAAATAACCTTCATTGTCCATTTCTCCATTTTGATGTTTGCCCACATTTATGCTATGTGAAATTGCCTATCATTCAAGAAGTTAAGGGCGTCAAGGCTATCAGATGAAAAGATGTACTGTCACAGAGCTCCTGAAAGATTTGTGATTTTTGAATTATTAAGTGTTTTCTTAGATTTAATTGTGTATTTTTAGTATATTATTGTAGTTTTTTAGTGTAGCTATTGTACTAAAGCATTTTATAACATAATTTCAGAAATATTATTAGTTTTTACCTCTTAAAAATGGCGCCGAAAAACGTCATAACACAGTGACTAAAGCTCAACTTATTGCTACTGAGGAGAGTGTTTGTCCTGAGGAACAAAAGCACTGCTGCAGTGATGATAATAATTTATCTGAGGATATCTTGACATTAAAAATAACTCGATTAAAAGAAATTATTAGAAAATCGACCAGGGAATTGGAAAAGGTGAAAAAACGTTTGACTAAACTTAGACAGGATAAGAAAAAGGAACAGGCAGGTAAATGCTGAACTTGGTAATCAAAATATTAATAACAAGGCAAGTCAGTTAATATCTAAGAAAAGAGGTAATATGGTATGTGACTTAATTTTAAAATTTGTGCTTGTCGAGAGAGTCACCACTTCTAGTTTCCCAGGAGCGAAAATTTAAAATATGACAAACGTAATTGAAAACCAAAAAGAAAAGTAAAAGAAATGGTAGTTCTGGTAGGTACTAATAATTTAGGTCTTAACAAATTTAGTGTGAGAGAAGATATGAAAGGTCTGTTGGAAGAAGCAAGAAAGAAATGTGAGAGAGTAAAAATTATAGGATTACTACCCAGATATGATAGTACTGAGTTAAGAAGGAGGGTGATGATAGCAAATGATTTCACGTGCAGGCTACGTAGAAGATATGGATGCGAGTTTTTAGACGTGGTGTGTGTTTGATGGCAGAAAAGATTTGTATAAGAATGATGGCCTGCACTTGAATTCATTTAACATCAGAAACCTGGAGAAATTACTTCTTGGTATGAGTCAGGGAAACTAGATCATCAAGGGAGGAATGGGGAAAATGTGTGTGAAAGTTCAGCTATGGTATGCAAACATGATAAAGATATGAATGCTTTCGAAAATGGTTATGTATGGCGAAGGAGTGGGAAAATATGCTTTGGGTTCAGACCTTTTTTAAGTATATCTGGGAAGGGAAAAGAGAAAATTCTAGAACAAGACCAAATAGACTGCATATTTAATTATAAGAAAAGGCTAGGTCGTAATTTATTATGTCTATACACAAATGCCAGGAGCATTAGAAACAAAGGGGTTGAGCTCGTTTCTTTATTGAATACGATGTGGCCTAAGATTGTTGGCATTAGTGAAACCTGACTATCAGAATCAGATATGATAAGTGGGATCATGTGTAACGGATATACTATTTTTAGAAATGACAGAAGAGATAGGAGAGGAGGAGGAGTGCTACTAATGATGTCAGGTGACTGAGTCCAGTTAGGGTAGAAATACAAGAAAACAGTGATGATAACAATGTCCCATGTAGCAGTGGGTTTGAGTCTATCTGGTGTGAAGCGGAGGTTAACAGAATGATGGTGGGGTGTTGCTACAGACCTGGTGGCTCAGTTGCAGGGGACAAAGAAATGCATTGCCAATTTAGCCTTATGGGTACCAAGTGAATAATTATTATGGGTGACTTTAATTTTCCAACATTGATTGGGTAGACGAGAAATCTCATGATAAGAAAGAAGAGGAATTTATTGAATTGTTGCGAGGCAACTTTCTCAAGCAGCATGTGAAAGACGGAACTAGAGGTCAAAGAGTGTTGGATTTGCTCATAGTATCAGAAGGGATCTCTGTCAAGAATATGGCTATTTTACACCAGTTGTTGACAGTGTTCATGCTGTACTTTCTTGGGAAGTATCTACTTGTATTGAAACTCTGATTAAAATAGGCTACACGCTGAACTACAAAGCTGGAAATTATGATCAACTTAGGAGAATGCTATCTTTGGTCCCATGGTATCAATACTGAATGGGAAAAATGTCAGCAATGCATGGGAATCTTTGAAGAACTGCTTGAATGAGGTGGTATCTCAATGTATCCCTGGTGTTCGAAGAATAAATAAGTTGGGAGCGAAATGGATGTGCAACCTTATTAAGCAAGAGAACCACAAGAAGAAGATGATGTGGAAAGAATATCATGAGAATAAGCGTGAGAGGAATTATGAAATATATAAAGCTCAGGCCAGAAAAGTAACAAGTATTGTGAGGAAAGCTAAAATGGAGTATGAAAAGAAATTGGCCATGCAAGCTAAAGGCAATCCAAAAGAATTTTATCATTATGCTGCAAGCAAAAGAAAGAATGAATGTGGAAGAATAACTTTATTGAATGCAGATGGTACATGAGTGCTGGAAGCTAAGGAGATTGTTCAGTTAATTAGTGCTCACTTTGCTAAGATATATCAACCAGGTGTATGTAGCATGGTGCACAGTGCTTCTGCTACATTGGATGAAGAGTTAGAGGTTCATGAAAATGAGTTTGAAGAGCTGCTGTATAACCTGGATAAGAATTTGTCAATAGGGACAGATGGAATATCAGCCTGTTTGCTAAAGGAATGTTCAGCTGAAAGGTCTAGCCAGGCCTTTCACACATTTGTATAAGTTGAGTCTCACGTCAGGAATGGAAGGAATGTATGATAGTTCCATTGCACAAGGGTGGTGCAAAAACTGATGTTTCTAACTACCATCCTATTAGTATCTCTGGTGTGGTAGTGAAGATTTTAAAGAAGTTGGTAAGAACTCGCATATAGAAATGGGAAGACAAACATGCTATAATCTGCAAGGAACAGCATGGTTTTACTAAAGGAAGGTCATGTTTTAGCAATTTGCTCATATTTTATAACAATGTTACGGCCGAGTTGAATAAAGAGAATGGATACGCTATGATAATGTTGGATTTTTCTAAGGCATTTGATAGGATACCACACGAAAGGCTGTTGCATAAACTAGAGAATATGGGATTGGTATATGATTTCTTGACTTTGATCAGAGGATGGTTGACAGACAGATATCAAAAAGTGGTATACAGTGGGTGTGAATCTGCCAGATTCACCAGAAGATAACCAGTGGTGTACTTCAGGGTTCAGTTCTTGGGCCATTATTGTTCAGTCTGTACATTAGTGACATCAAGCAGGGTCTGTCATCAGATGTGCAATTGTTTGCTGATGATGCGAAGTGATGCAGGGCAATCAGGGATGCTACTGATATTCAGCAATTACAAAATGATTTGAATAGACTGGAAATCGGGGCAAAGGAAAATGGCTGTCGGTTTAATGTTAGTAAGTGCAAAGTTATGCACTTTCACGTGATTAGAGTTCCAGCGGCATATTATGTTAGTGGGGTTATTCTTGAAAAAACTGAAGAGGCAAGGGATCTTGGCGTATTGGTGAATAAGAATTTAAAGTTCAAAGGTCACATAGCAAAAGTTGCAAATACAACTCAGAGGATAATTGCGATGTTGAAGTGAACCTTGACATGTAAGGAATAAGAAAGTCATTTTGCCTCTTTATAAGGCTTTGATAAGACCACACCTGGATTATTGTGTGCAGATTTGGTCTACTGGGTTCCAAGGGGATAAAGAAGCTGTGGAAAGTGTGCAAAGAAGAGTTACAAAGATTATATCTGGATTGTGGAATTTAGATTATGAAGATAGATTGCGAGTATGTGGATTGCAGACTGGTTAACAGGAGAAAAAAACAGGTATGATATGATTGAAGTCTATAAACTTTTGAATGGGTGTTATAGCATTTCAACTGATGAAATTTTTCGTTATATGAAAGGCTGGGGAGAGAACACAGGGTCATCCATGGAAGTTAAGTTTGTTCGGTCAAGAAAGGGGTAAGAGCTAGGTTTTCTCCCAGAGAGCAGTGAGTGATTGGAATAATTTGCCCTTATGGGTAGTGAGTTCATCTAGTGTAAATGAATTTAAGGAAAGGTATGATAGCTGGTTTGGGTGATTTATAGACTTCCTTGATGAGTCCTTGACTCCCTGGAGGTCTCAGATAATAATAATACTGAATAATCTGTAACTTATGAAGCTATATCAGAATCTTTTGAAATATTTTGTAGACCACGGAAAGCCCATATTCAAACGTTATGTAGTTTAATGTTTCAGACTTCTTAAAAATTACCCACAAACTTACTCATCATTTTCCCAAGAAGCTGTCAGTTCTGTTAATTGAAGGTGTAAATTAAATTAATGATAAGGATAACCTCTCTCTCTCTCTCTCTCTCTCTGTATGTAACCTTGCACACAACAGGTTGCAAATTCTCATGCACATTAATGCCTTTTGTAGTTTAAGTAAAAAAAGAAAGAACCCTGTCACATTTCTCGCATAGTGAGAAAATACTAGCAGCTGCTAGTGTTTTTACAGGCTTCATGGAAAGCGGAGGAATTGATGGTGACCAGTTCTGCAGAACAAAGCCTATGAAAATACCTATAAAAAAAAGCATAAGGCAGGAACAGAATGTTCACTATAGAGTGATTGTAGTGAGTTTATGGAACAGTCTGTTAGCTGAATAGCAGCAAACATTTTTAAGGAGGTTAAAATTTTTGGTTTATGACCATACATGTAAGAATGGTAGCCTTAAGTTTGAGAAGATTGATTTGTGTAGTGTTTAGCAATTGTATGACATATCTCAAAGCAAAAAAGGACAGTTTTTTGAGCCTGAGTAGGTTATGGATGTATAGAAAATGTTAGAGCTTTGAGTTGGGAAGAGAAGAAGTTGTATCTATGTCTAGATACAATTATCAAAATAAGCAGAAGCAAGGTAACATCTTTCCTATGGCAAATAAGGCTGGATTGTATTTTGACAGCATTGAAGCTGAAGAAGGTTGCTGGATTCCTTCCTGATGAAGTGGTGGAGAGAGGATTCAAAGGCGAGTGACCAAATTGTTGCAGGTCTGTGGGCTCCAAAAACTAGCTAATAGGTGTAAGAGAGGAGATATGATAGAAGCATATAAGTTATTAAGTGGGTTTTATAGGATTGATACTGATGACTTTTTTTCTGTACAGCAAGAAGGGAGAGAATGAGGGGTCATTCCTAGAAATTGTGTAAGAGTGTGGTTAACAAGGATGTTAGGACTATATTTTTTGCTTGGAGGGTGGTGAATGTGTAGAATGCATTGGCAGAGGAGGTTGCAAGTGCTTTATCTGTGAATGAGTAAGGAAAAGTATGATGGGTGTTGTGTGAATAATGATTAGCATGTTAACGTAGGATCTCCCATGATAAGTTTTCTGACTTCATGGAGACACCGTTATTATAATAATAATAATTCATTTCAAGGTGACATATCCAGCCTTATATGAATGTTCCCTGGAAACTTTTTTAAAAAAAAAATTCTGTAATTCATATGAGATGCACACAGTGAACAAACAGTGTAATATACCGGTCCTTAATTACGTGCACAATTCCAAACGAACTGTCCAACTCACTACTTCTACACTCACCTTTATAGAATCTAAATCTGCTTACAGTACTATCAGCTGCACAAGCATATGGATGAATCTTTGTTCTTTCTCCTCCTACTATAGATTGAATAATATTTTACTGTCTACCTGCTGTTTGCTTTGGTGGTAACTACTGAGTTAATCTGCTGATGTATCTTCCATTTATCTTTGTTAATGCTCCAGATCTGTCAGAACACTATGATATATTACAGGGATCTCAAACTCAATGCAGCAAAGGGTCAGTCAATTAGATGTATATCAGATGCAGGCCATATTCAATATTGTTCTGTGAACCAAAACATAAACTAAAAAAAAAAGGCTCTAACAAAGGCCCTTTTGTTGCCGGGCCTTTACGACTTACGTAAACAGTTACACCACCATTTAAATTTTAATTATAGTAATAAGTTTTACTTTTGTTTAAAGCTGTCATAAAACATTTAGAAGTTTGAATTTTTCCTGTTTTAATCCTCGCAGGATGTCAGAAACATTGATTTTTAGAAAAGAAATCATTAAGGTCATGGGCCGTATCTGGCTCGCAGGCCCCCAGTTTGCAACCTCTGATATATTATATCTTGATAGTTTCCAACTCCTCTCAAATAAATAGCCTTAAATCTACTTATTTTTTCTCCAATCTCTACTTCAATTGCACCTAATTCTTCTACAAACAGCAAAAGATTATTCTCCTTTCCTGCTATCTCTGTATTGCAATCAATTCCAAAAAAAAAAAAAAAATACTCTAGACACAGAGGATTATTATTATTTATTTATTTTTTTAATCAAGATTGGTAAAGTCCTGTCCACACAGGAAGTTAACTATCAAGAATAAACTTGGTGCATAAACTTCTGTGTGCATGGGATGGGGGGGGTGCATTATTATGCTAAAGAAACACTTGTTTTAACTTTGGTACCAATTAATGCTCTTGAAGAATAGCATATATTATCTCTAGTTTTGGAGAATAATGTGAGCATTAGTGATATGTCCTTCCAGACAAGTTCATAGTGGGCTATGCTTTGAAATTCTTTCAATCACTAAATATGATCTTCTCAAGCTGATCCCCTTAACTAGACCAGAAGTGCTACTTTATCTGATTGAGCTGATTTTGTGTACTCATATTGTTGGAGACCCACTTTATATTGTAAGTAATAATTTGACAAGTTAAGGTGCTGACTGACTGTTAAGAAACATGAACTCATTATTGAGCTTGATGTTGTCAGTTCATGTGGAATGGTTCTACTAACCTTGCCAGTCTTGAAGACAACATTGCACGATTTATTTTAGTTTATATAATATAAAGTTTGGCTGGTAATCTACAAATGCTTAGATCAGCTTTGATGGTATGATGCACCTATCTTAGAATCAGTTGAGTGGTTGTGAGCTTAGTAATGAAAGCAATGATGATAGCCTACAAGTTTTTTGTACTCATCAAATATAGCTCTGTTCTCTTAACAGAATTCCAGCATTCTCCTCTGCAGTTATTTTGTACCTTTTTCTGCTGCAGTATATACTGAAGTTTAAACTAATAAAAGTTCTTGAATGAATCAATTTTAACTGTATGGTCCACACAATAATGCAAAAATCTCATTAAATATTAAACACAAATGATTATAACATTTTGCTTGCAAGAATGGGCTTCTTAATTCAATATACAGTACAAATATAATGCAAAATAAAAAATAATATAAAGGCATAAATCCTAACACCTTTTGGCTAGTTATATTTGATATTTAATATGTATTGTTTTACAATTTTAGGTGATATGTATGGTGGTGCTGGAGAAGGAGAAGAAGAACCTGACTGGGTAAAAAATGAGAGAGAACAATTCCACACATATAGGGACAAAAATAGTGATGGGTATATGGACAAAGATGAGGTGCGAGAGTGGATTTTGCCATCAGACTACAATCATAGTGAAGCTGAAGCAAGACATCTCATATATGAATCTGATTCTGATAAGGTAAAATTGCTGTACATATATGTGATTGTTGTTGTGTGTGTATTCAGTATGTTAAGAAACTTATATCTCCATTTGGGTGTATAAATTGGTTATAGTATTATATTTATTCAGTGATCTGCTAAAATCAAGTGTGAATGAAATGTCAAGTCTCTTGGAATCTTGATGTCTATTTTATATGTTAAAATGGAAGTCATTCTAACCTGATGGTTCTTAGTGTGGATCATAATCATCCTTATTGGGTGTTAAGGATTGTTTAAGAGGGATGCTAGACAAAGAAGTAGATGGTTCAAGAAAGTCACGATGCCTTGCAACAGCACGCACCATTTTTTACTGTCTTTCAGACAATCACATAACCCCTGTTGTGCGATTGTCTGAAACAACCTCCCTTTGTATTTGCAAAATTAATTAGAGCAACTATATATACAGAAAAAAAAGCATGACAGTTTTTTGTGTGATGTTCAACTGGAAAAAAGTAAGAAAAAAGAATCACTGATCTGTTTTAGCATACAAATATGAATGTATAAAGTTGTTAAAAAATGGTTTGGTGTTTTTTTTTTTCTGCTTTGAAATATCTTCAAACATCATACAACAGTAATTTGATTGTTGAATGATACATTCTCTTTTAGGATACCTTTTTTTAAATTGTCTTTATTCATCTCGTTTTGGAATTTGAATTATTTGGCTTCTATCATTTGCTTACTTTTCTAATTATGTAAGTGTTTTTCTCTGAATCCCTTCAGTTTCCTTGACCTTCCTAATTAATTTCTCTTTTCTTTTAAGATATATCTTTATCTATCATATTTGATTGCTAATTGTGATTGTTTGATGGAAGAAAAATCTAAGTTCAGATGTATTTGTACTTCATATTTTTCAGGTAATTCAAACTGGCATCATCAGAGCAACATATTTATAGAAACAGTTATATATATATATATATATATATATATATATATATATATATATGTGTGTGTGTGTGTGTGTGTGTGTGTGTGTGTGTGTCCACAGTAGGATATATATATCCTGCTGTGGACATGGATGTTTGTGATTGTCTGTGGAAATACGAGGTGGTGGTGGTGGTAGATGGCGTTAGTGTAGTTGCGGTCAGCTGGTGATTGAATGGTGAAGACAGAGTTATAGAGCAGGTGCCCTCCCTCAATGAATGCTTGGACTCCCTGGAGGTGTCAAATAATAATAATATAGTCTGGGTTCAGGTATTTGTGTAATCTGTATTGCAAGTTTGGATTGACAGCTCTGATTGCTCCTTCACATAGGATTGGATTAGATTGTGGGTCTGAAAGACTATTTTTAGAATCATTACCAGCTAGCAGTCCAACCTCAAAAAGTATGGTTGCATTAATTTGCCAAAGATCTGGGAGACATTCATTCTGAGACCTGATAGCTTTACTTCTCCAAATAAACTTTATAGTTATCTGGCCCATAGAGGGCATCATGTGAGAACATTAGTTTTGTTTGTTACAATTTCAATTGTTTCTACAGTTATTTAGTTCAGCACTATGTACTTGTTGTAGTTGTAATCTGTGCTCTGAAGATGCTGGTTTGAAAACCAGCAAAGTATTAGTAAGTTAATTAAATTTATTTTTTCATCTCTTTGTGGTGTTTATACTATGAAATGCTATTATGAGTAATCAACAACACCTAATCCTTTCCATTGGTATGGCTTTGTAAGTATTACTACTGTCCGACCACATATTCAAAAACCCTGCTGAGAACCAAGAAGAGTAGATTCATGTTGAAGAGGAGAAAGGAATAAGGCATTGTATGAATTCATCACAACACACAAAATCACGTACTTTATACATAAAATTTTCCAACAATTTTCCAAATAGTTAGTTACTGCTTTAAAAACTAGAATTTTCATAAAAGAAAAGCTAAATTTCCGATGTATAATAATAAACACTCATCATTGATTACCCTGTTATCAGAATGGATTTGTCTTCTTCTTCTACCATGCACAGAGGTGTCAAGAGGTCTGGCATCTGTGGTTGGACAGTATATATGGATATTGACCAGCCTGTGTGTTTGTACATGATTAGAGGAAAGTGGAGTAAATGTGACCAGTTCAATGGAGCAGCACCCAGCTAAGATATCATGTGGAAAGTAATTAGAAATAGTCATGAAAGAAGGGTCTAGCCTGCTTTAGTACCCTTGAATGGAGGATTACTGTTCCCTAGTTATGGTGTGTTGGACATACTCTTCATAGCTATCATCCATATTTTATGTATGAATAAAGGGAATCATTTATCAAATTGCTAGCCCTCTTCTGAATACAGTCAAACATTCTGAGGCTGGTTTTGGTGCATCATCACAGATATGAGAGTGATATTCTAAGGTCATGCAGATTTGAGATTTATAATGTTCATTTGGAACAATATTTCCTACCCAGAAAGGTGGGGAATCTATTAAAGCATTACCAACAGGTTTGGTCTTATTCTGTATCCTTAAATGGTGGAGTTGGTTTCCTAGTTAGTTCATTACTGTGCATTGAGACGATAATCACTTCCTGCCTTGAATAAGCATGCAGGTGGTATTTCACTGAACAGGGTCATCTACTACCTAAAGGTCTAGTTGGCAATTTCTCCAACTCAGGAAGATATGCTTATAAAGCAACAATATGTGCCTTCCCTTACCCAGATCCCTGTTTGTGGACACAAGCCATAACATGGGAAGGTGTGGTTGACTTATCATCCAATTCATCCAAGTCATATTTTGAATGCTCTATATGGAATATATACATATCTACTCCAAGTACAGAAACTTGTTCCAATGAATTATGGAAAGATCTTATAAAAAATTATTGGTGATTTGTCTTTTATAAAAGTTCATCAATTTCTTCCCCCTCCCCCAATCCTTGGAAACTGTTAGATTGTAATGAACTTGGAGAAAGGCTATATATATATATATATATATATATATATATATATATATTTCTCATACTCAGTTTAAAATGTTCCTTTCAAACCTATTTACATTTATTGATTATAATGTATAGTATATATATTTAAATGAATTTTTTTTATATATATATAGGATCAGAAACTCACTAAAGATGAGATAGTCAGCAAATATGATTTATTTGTTGGAAGTCAAGCTACAGATTTTGGCGAAGCACTAGTCAGACACGATGAATTTTGAAAGCTAGCGTGCAATAGTAATCTTATTCCGGATGTTTTTTTTTTAATTGACTAATGTACAGTTTGTAATACTTCTGTTTAATTATAACTAAATTTTTAGTTATAGTATCATTTACAGTTTGTATATTTTTACATTTATTTGTGAAACCCAATGCATTTTTGTGGAAGCATTTTTATACTTTTGTATTTTTGTCATATAAGCATTTCAAAGTTATTGAAACATCTAAAATTTAGGCTGTTTCTGAACTATCATATTTCAAATGTCACCTGAGTGATAATTATCTCATTGAAAATGCCTCACTAAGTTAATGTATATTGTATTAGATGTTATTTCATGTACACAATTGTATGTACAGTCATTTGCTTGAAGATCCTGAGAAACTGATAGTGCAAGACTAGTGCCAATTATTTAATTGTTCTAACAACATAAACAGAAAGTGAATTTAATTTTCCTTGATTTATGTGAAAACATTACCGCAGAGAATATTTTTATGCTAAATCATTTGTACAGTCACTCGCTCTCCAGATGAAGATTTTGGACTGGCTGGTGTTTTGAATTCAAAACATCATCAACAATTCAAGAGCTTTTTTGTAAGTTTTTTAAATATAGCTTTGTATGTTAAAGCAGTTTTATAAATTTTATGAAGCTAACATTATTGTTATTATTTTAGTATTATTATTTTTTTTTTTTGCATACTAAGGAATTACTTCATAATTTAATGTAGTAATGCCATTTTATCTATATGCTTCTTACTTTATATATTGTCATCTAAAGTGCCACATTTTACTGTTTATAAAGTGTGTTTTTATATACATGCTCAGTACACAGTACTTAGTTACATACGGGTATTGGAGACAAATATTTGGGAAAGATGCATTCTAAATTAAAAATACACTCAAATATATACATTAATAATTTTTGAGAAGATTGGAAAGATACATTTTTTTAAAGTTAACTATTCTTGATTTTTCATGAAATTTGTTAAAAATTCTGTATATGGAACTGTATAGGCTTACCTGAGACTTTGTCATAATCAGATTGTCTATTTTTACACTTTTAGCATGTGAAATTTTTGAATAATTGTGTAATTAGCTTAAGCCTTGATTTGTGATAATTATTCATTTTTTAGTTATATTCCCATACAGTTGCTATATATTTATAGAATGTTTATGCTAGATAGGTTCAAGGAAAAGTTCATTAACACTAGCATATGAATATTTGTAGATTGTAGTTTTAAGAAAATGGTGAGAAAGTTGCTCCAAAGAGCAGAAGAGATACATGAAGAAAGATTATTTTATCAATTTTACTTGAACCATTTTCAAATGTTTTAACAAGTTCACAAGAAAGTAGTAGAATTATAGATTCCAGTTTAGATGAAGGCAACATTATCTGTATTTACTGTCCACTTAATTTATTTTTATATATTTCAAATATCAGTGATATATCAATGTCTAAGATATATCTATGATAAAAAGTTATTATTCTGTCATAGGCATTGTCTATCTTGTTACCAAGATGAACAACTCCTATCACAAAATATCTGTTTTTAGCAGAAGTCTTACCTCCTGCATCTTAGACTCTAGTGGTAAGACCTTTTTGCTATTCCATTGTCTTTTGAAAGGCCAAGAAAGTCCTTCCTTGGGCTTTCAAGAAGGAAGAATTTCTTTTCTTCTGAAAATACTGCTTCTGATTCCTAGAAGATTAAAAATTGCTTCTGGAACTATTTGCTGTAGTCATCTAGCTGCAACAAATGCTGTTATGGTGAACTTGCTCACTGATAAATACGTATATGGCTAACTAAACTAGGATATTTTTGCTTCAGCCAGACTTTTTGATCTAGCATTAATTGCCAAAGTTTTTACTAAATCATTTGGATCAAAAAAGAAAAAGAAATTAGTATCTATTTGAAGAAATAATGTTGGATAGCAATAGTAATATTATTTTTATTGCTAATGAAAGAATGCTTCCATGGAAATTACCGAAGTGAAAACGTGAGCAATGATAATTTTGATCAATATAGGAATTTTCCTGCAAGGACTAGTAATTCCTTCCCTCCCTCCCCTTTTTTTTTTTTTTAGGAACAGATGTTCATAACCACTTTATGACATATAGTTCATAAATTGTGGGAATATAACAAAGGATCTGTACTACTTAAGTTTTTGTAAATCTGGAAAAGGCATACAACTAAGCATCCAGAGAAAAGCCTCTCATAACACTGATTATATGGGATAAATGGAGCGTTATACATATTTAAGCGTATATTTAAATTGTAAGTTAACAGTCATAATTGAAAGAAATACAGGAAGATGGTTTGATGTAAAATCAAGGGTAAGACAAGGATGCACATTATCTCTACTCTTATTCATCGTCTATGGATCATATTAAAAAAGAAAGTGGCATTAGGCTTGATATTAGAATTTGAGATACGAAACTTAGTTCTTTGCTTTATGCAGATGATCTTGTACTCCTAAACACATCCAGTGCAAGTCTACAGATTCTCTAACTAAACATAATAACACTGTAACAAATTTGGAATGAAAATTAGCACTAAAAAGACCAAAACTATGAAAATAGGCAGGAACATAGAAAACTTCAGATTCATTCTCAATGGAGATCCTATTGAACAAGTAAAATATTTCATCTATTTAGGAACAATTTTTAGTGAAGATGGCAAATTAAATTTGAAAATAGACAACAGAATAAGCAAAGCCAGTATGATGGGGAGCCAGTTGAATAAACTTATATGAAATAAAAGAGAAATTAGCCAAAACACTAAACTATCAGTATACACGATGGTGTTCAAACTAGTTTTAAGTTATGGATCTGAGAGTTGGGTAAGAAATAAAGCACTTGATCAAAGACTAGAGACTACAAATATGAGTTCGGAGAAAAATTTGAATAGATGGCATCAATGACAGAATCATATTAAAAATGAAGATATTAGGAACAAATGTGAAATTTTTAGCATTCAAGAAAATTTGAGCAGGGCTAATCTAAGGTGATACAGTCACTTATGCAGAATGGGAGAAGAAAGGAAAACAAACGTTTGATACCAAGATTGCAGGAAAAAGACCCAGATGAAAACCAAGAGGTGGATTGATTCAGTCAGAAGTGCCTTAGAAAAGCGAAATGTTGATATGACAGTATTGGAGTACTCACAAGTAATAGGCTAATTTGGAGGGAAATTATTGATAGGAGGTTAATAATGTAAACCTAATCATGTAGTGTTGTTATAGTAACCTGAACACTATTTGAGGATATATATCAGAAATTGATTATGTTCTTAACAGACTGTTGACCTAACACATAAGGGAAGGAAAATTAAAAAAAAAAAAATGTTTATATATATATTTTTTAAAAAATTGTTAATTAATATCTTAAATATATTTCCAAAGTGGAATTTAACTTTCCCGTGCTTGCTTCATTCATGTGTTTGAAATTTGTGATGAATGAGGATTTTTCGAAATGCTTTGAGGAGAGAATTTGACTAAAATCGTATGCTAGCTTTACTGCTGCTTTTATACAAATGTGTAAAAGTAGCAGTGTTGCAATTATGAATGTGAAGGTGGTAGTGGGGGCACTTGATACATTGACCATTGAAGATGAATGAGGAATGCTAAGGAAGAAATTTCTTGCCATGGTAGTTTCTCTGTTGCTCATGTTAACTGCAATATTATGTTTTTAAAAACTGATTTTTGTGTTTTGAAAGGGAAGAAAAATAGTGTTTAGAACATAGGTTCTTAAACTTTTTTTTTTTATCTGTGACCACATTTCATAAGATGAAATAATTAGTGATTCCTGGCAGTACTGGCTAAACTAGGTTTTTTATACTCTAGTGTCAGTTTTTGAATAGTTTTAAATAAAATGAGATAGAAATAATGAACTTATTTTATTGCAAAAAATGCATGCATACAGTTATAATTTAATATTATATAATTACATTTTTGTAGTTTACAAATTTTACATATGCAGTAAAAATAAGAAAATTAGAAAAGGTAGAATGAAAGGTTGTAGTTATATAATTTCAACAGTCCTATAATAAATATTTAATTTACTCATGTGTATCAATATTTGCTATAACTGCCAGAATCTTTTTCTTGACCCCTTCAGGAATTGTGTCCCATAGTTTAAGACCCACTGATTTAAAGAAGCCGTCCATCTTTCAAAATTACTTATTAAGCTTGGACAAATGTTCTCATTTCTTAAGGATTCTCTCTCTCCCCCATCCTCTCTCCCCATATGAATCTCACCCATAAAAGGTTATAAATATATAGTGTATTAGTTTAGGACATCTAAAGGTTAAAATGATATGAAAATCCTGCTTTTAGAGATAGACTACACATAAAACAAACTCGAGACAATTTAGCTCTCCAGTAAACAGGGGGAGGGTCAGTTTTGCTGGATTTTATAGATTAATTTACCACTGAACATTCACAAATATCCATACTCAACCCCAGAATTTGAATCCACAACCTGTTTGTTAGGGAGTGGGTACACTATCCACTTGGCCAACCAGATCTGCTAAACTCGTGTCTTTTCAGTTATGTCATTTCTCTTTGAAGAAAAGCAATTTTTCTGAAACTTCACATATTTACCAAAAATTTGTCAAGTCAGTTTAAAATAAAGGACTTAATAGTGAATGTAATCAAGGCTTGACGGATTGTCAGTTTCCTTATATTTCCTAGAAATGTAGTCTTGACATATTATTTTTGACAATTTTTTTTTTCTTTTTGTCCACCATCTATTAAATATAGAGCAACATGCACAGAATTCCTTTCCATCAGCTTTATATACATAATATACATAAATCCCACATACAAAGAGATTCACAGTACTTGTATAGAGTGTGATGTCCATGGACTAATTAACCTAATAAATGCTGTCATCCATCAAAATGGCAGTATTTGTAGATGCTACATTTCATGCAGTAACTGGGTTTTATGGATTTTATTGTATTCATTTTTACTTTCTCTTGCTATCAGATGCAGCTGCTATTCTCATGTAACTACATAATGTGCTAATAGTTTTAATAGATCATGTGTACCAGATATATTTAAAAACTTTGATGGCTTACACATGTAAAAAATTTATACACTTGTATTGTAGTCTGTTTCCCTGATGTGGACATCATCAGGGAAACAGACCAGTAATCAAAACATGAATCATAAAAATTAATCACAAATCATATTAGCTCCTTATTCAGCCACATCTGAAGTATGAGATTACAATATTACAGTTCAAAGGAAGAATTGTAAAAGCTGAGTAGATAAAAAAAAATAAAATTAAATAATTATTTAAAATAAACAAAAAATATTATAAACAGTTAAGAGTAATCATTTCCCAAAACTTAGAGATTGGCATACAGTCTGAATAGTTAAGGTGTCTTTTCCTTGAAAAACATGAAATTTGAACTCTCTGGAATTGAAGAACTTTGTCTGGTTTCAAAGAACTATGTGCCTAGTGTCAATAGCATAGAAGAAACAAGGATAAACTTGCTGAATTCTAAAAATGTAATATAGTCTTTCATATTATTTTATTGGATTCTGATCAAAGCAGAATGGCTAGTCTGTCCAAAATAGCAAAGATGACATGAGCAGGACACCTATTAAACACCAGGTAAGAAAGAGGTAGTAAAAATGAAGACAGTTTCCAAGCTGGTTTGAAGGAAGAGTATAAATTGAATTTACAAAGAATCCATGCTATTTGTTTGAAGGTACCTTTAAGGTAGGGTATTGAAATTCTTCTCACATTAGGTTGTAGTCCAGTAGAAGGATGATAATTATCAATAGTTTTTTGAATGGTAGTTTTGTTGTATCGATTACACATCAGATTGCTTTTAATTTTATTCAGTTTATCTAACAAAGGGGAGATTATATGAGCTCTGTGTACGAGATGATAATACCCATCTTCTGTTGTGAATGATGGTGAGAAGATGAGTGAATGTATTTGCCAGCAAAGGTTGGCTTCCAATAAACAACATGACTTCTGGGATTGCGAATTATTAAGGTATCCAGAAAAGGTAGTTGGTTATTGGATTCACGTTCAGTAGTGAACTTGATATAAGAGTACAAGGAGTTTATTTTCTCTAGAAAATTAAGTAATTCTGACTCAGAGTAGGACCAGACTGCAAATATATCAACAAAATGTAACCATATACGAGGCTGAGAAAATATAGTGTCAAAGAGTTGTTTTTCTAGATGCTCCATAAAATAGCTAAGACTGGTGAGATAGGGCTGCCCTTGCTGTTTTTTGATTTGTTTGAACTACTTATTATAATAGTAAAATAGTGTGCATTGATGGTGAATAGGGGAGATTACATCAAACGGAACGATAATCTTGTTGTTAGACATATTTTTTTCTTTCAAATCAAGGCTGTTGTGGCCAGTGAGATTCCAAAGATGCTTTGTAAGGTATTAAGTAGAAGAGAGCCAATACAGTTTACTATTGAGCATAGTAGATTGCCATCCTTTTGTATTTTATGACAACCATAGAGATGAGACTGACAGGCATGATGAATTTGTAATCTCTCAACAGTAGTGACATCCCAATATTGTACATTGTCTGATAATGTATTGATTTGAATTTTTGTTGGATTTCTACTGATTACACTGTAGGTTGACCTATCTCTCAGTAAAATATCAACTTTATGATTATACAGAAAAACCTCGCTTAACATGATTAATTAATCTATCAATTAATGTGCGCTAAGTGAAATAGTGTTAAGCGAATGCAATAAATAATAAAATTATAATTCATCCATCAGTTAGCATAAATCTGAAAAAAAAAATTATGGTATAAGCTATATTAGAGGATAAAATCATCAAAGTTAATAAAAAATCAATTGCTTAAATTTTTATTTAATGTCTAAACATTTAATTGAGCTATGTTTTTTACAAAACAAAATTCAGTAAAGATGTTTGAATAGTGTTTGACATTTTCATCTTGTCATGCAATTTGTGATAACTGGCAATCACTTTATCAAGATTTCGACAGACTTCAAAGCTTCACACATCAGTATTAGCATCAAACAAAATTTCCTTTGCATACTCAATGTGATTGAAAACTAACTCAAGTTCCTTTGCAATTAGTTTCTTGGTCGTGATATTCTCCTCTTGTTCACACTGCTTAACTTCTTCATATGCATGCTGTTCTTCTAGTTAAAGGAGATCCTTCTCGCTTAACTGTTCTGAATGGGAATCAAGCAGGTTTCTCATCTTTATTATCCAGTTCATTAAATCGAAATTCTTTTCCAATTGTGCTGATCTCTTCAATAATGTTAGCTCTTGGATTTTGTACATGATAAACTAACATAGGTGTGAGTTTAAAGTCTCCTTCTGCATTGTCTCCTAATAAAAACGTAAGACAATCTTTAGGTACTTTGTATTCTAATTGAGATGCTAGAGTTTTAGTTAGGAAAGTTTTGTTGACATCTGCTTCCAAAAGAGACCAGTTTCGTTGACATTGAATATTTAATGATTGTCATAATCACCCTCCTGAATATTCTGAATTTTGCAATTCTTCAGGAAACTTGGCCACAGAATCTTTATCGGCACTAACAAATTCCCCAGTTATTCTTATGTTATGCAGTCCTGCAGCTCGATTTTTCAAACAGTCAAACCATCCTAAACTCACAGTAAAGCTTTCCCATTCCTCTTGAAATTTGGTCTCTTTCAATGATGTAAAAAATATTGAGAGCTTTTGTCTGAACAGTCCTTGCACTTTTAGCAGTAGCAACTTTTCCTTCTTGTTTGTATTCTTTGCTTAATGCAATCATTGTATTACTAGTGCCACTTTCATGTCTCTTAATGATTTCCAGCTTTTCCTCTAACGTAATTACTTTTCTTCTGTTTTTATTACTGTCGCTTTCTTTATCAGTCTTTCTCTTTTCCATTTCAGGAGTTGAATATAATAAAGCCTTATTAGTAGGCCTTTTTCCCTCTCAGAAACTTCGGTGTTTATCGTATCTTAGAAAAACTGGCTACAGAACTCTATTTCAGGCAATAATTGAGTGTTAGGCTGGCTTTATAGTATCATGAGATGGCCTACTCCTGCCTCTAAAATCAAGCTCAGCATTTAGTAACTGGTAAAGGTGGAGTGACCAGCTGCCCTTAATAATTTTCCAGAAGTTATTTAGGCTAAAAGAGTTCTGTCTGCTCCTTTTCAGGAAACCAAAGTATTAGAGGATTTTTTCCTAAAAAAAAAGTATCTGTCAATGTCTCAGAATGGGATGGATGTGCATGTGCCCCATTCTGATATTTTAGTAGATGAGCAGTTTTAGTTTGAAATATATATATATTTAAAGATACTGGTATTCTTTTGTAGAAATTTTGTGTATGTGTACATGTATGCACGTGCTTTTGCATGCATTGTAGAAGAGTTTCTAGTTGTGCTATACAGTAAAACTTTTAAGTTTGTATACCTTAAATTTCAGAAAAGTTATTAGTTACAAATTTCATATGTAAATGGATATCATGTAATTTTTTAAGTTCTTTCATTAACATACGTGCTACATGTTATTAGTAATTTTAGGGTAGTGATTTTGCTAATTATTGCAATGTATTCTGTTAGCAGTACCATCTTATCCTTTAATTTGTGGTACATATTAAAATTTAACTGTTTAATAGACTAAAACAAAAAGCTTCAAATTTCACTTTTTTTTTTCTTTTTTTTTTTTTTTTTTTTTGTATATGTTATTGTTAAAGTTTGTATTCACAGGAAGTACAAAAAGCAGTGGACACTTAATTTGTTCCTACAGACAATTTCTAAAAAAAAAAAAAAAAATCGCTTATTTCTTCAGTCTCTGCCCCAATAAGATATTCTACTAATCCTACTTTATTGAAGGATATCCACTATAAGAATATTTTACAAAATAATTTGCTCTCATTTTATATATATATATATATACAGGGTGTTCGGGATAAATTTGACATATTTATAATTAATTATATTTTTCCGTAAGTTACATGTATTAACACACACTTCTCTTCATTTAAAAGTTTGGACCCTTCTTCATTCATATACAAGATGTCAGAAAGGATGGATAGCTGGAACCCACCTGAATCATGGAAGAGAATAACTTGTATCATGATGATTCGTGCCCGCCATCAAAATAAGGACATTACGACTGCTGCCCAATGCTCCCTGAATACAGTAAAAACAATCAGGCATGAACTAGAGACTTGCAATGGTGACTACGAGGATGTAGCAAGAAGAAAGATCCCTAGCAGACGATCTGATTGCGTTCGTACAGCAGAATTCCTCGCAAATCTGCAGGAACAGGTGTTGAAGAACCCTGGCATTGGAATTCGGGCTTTGTTCGTGGAGTTGCTAACTGTAGTCAAGCCCTGGATAACAAGGGTAGCCAATGGTAGGCCGTATGTATGGCAGCAGGATTCGGCCCCTTGCCACACCTCTGGGAAAAGTCAAAAATGGTTGTCTGAAAATTTCTACGACTTCACCAGTCCAAATGTTTGGCCTCCAAACTCCCCAGACCTTAACCCCATGGATTATTTTGTATGGGGCGCAGTTGAAAAAGACACCAATCGCACTTCCAGTAATACAAAAGCCCAGTTAATGGATAAAATTAAAACAGTTTTTGCGGCCCTTCCCAGGGAAACTGTAGCATCAGCTTGTTCGAGGTTCCGAAGCAGAATTGAAGCTGTGATCGATGCTAATGGTGGTTATTTTGAGTAAATCTTGTTGATAGTATTGTAATTAACTCTGCCTGTAATGTTTTTTTTTGTCAATTCATTAAATTTAATAGATACAAAGAAGATTTTCTTTTTCCTTACGAAACTGTCAAATTTATCCCGAACACCCTGTATATATATTAGGGTTACCAAATAATTTTATAAGCTTGGTTATTTAACTCCTAATCCCAAGTAAGCAACCAGTTAAGTTTGTGCCTGAAACATAGTTCAAGTCTAAAAATGGTACAACACCAGGGCAACTCATTGTAAAGGTGGATAAAGCTCTGATCACTATTCTTAGTATTTCCCATAATGTAAAGCACATCTCACTAAAAGATGTATACTGCAATACATTATGGGTGGGGTCACTACCCAGACTGGTTTCAACCTTTTTTGAGGTCTCCTCAGTGAATAGCTAGACCCTAAATACCAAGGTTTTAGTAATACAGAGCCTTATCAACTTTACCTATACAAGTTGCTACAAGGTGTTTTTATTTTTAATAAGAATCTCTGGAGGAGATATAGATGTAATTAATTTTTTAACTTGGGGATACTGTATATTAGGGTTACCAAGTAATTTTATAAGCTTGGTAACATAATTATGTTATAATCATTAATAATGATTAATTACATATATATAGATAATAAAACTTCTATCAGTTTCTGTTTTTCAATTTTAGATGAAAAAAGTTCATACAGTAATCCTAACGTAACCTGTCATTCCATTCAGAGTTACTTTCCGAATTACTTTTGCTAAATTTGTATAAAATTGCAATTAAAAGAGCAATATACCAAAGATCATAAGAATGTATTGTATCCAGTGTGACAGTCAACAAGCACTGTTTTTGAATCAAATTTATTCTGCTTGTTCAGGTATAAGGTCAGTCATTGTTTCCTGAGTTGCATAGGATATGACACACCATTCATCACTAGTTCTGTATTAGTAATTATCTTCCAAATTCAGCTCTTACATCTTTTAACCACCCAAGCATCATCACAGATAAAATATATCAAAAAAATATAAACTTTTCTATCCTTGTTATTTCAGTGGTATAAATGTTATATTAACTTCAATGGACACTTTGCAATTATTGATATGTAAACATGTCAATGCCAGCTGAATGATTAAGCAATCCTAAAAGTATTAATTTATATATCTGCCTTCCTCTGCATATTTTCCTGCCATTTTTCATTTTTGTTTCATATTCTAATAGTGGTTGATGGACAGACATCATAATAGGAGTTGGGGATTATAAGCTATAATTATAAATATAAAAGTGATAAAACTATGTGGCAAGAAATTGACAAGGCTAAGGATTTGGGAGTAGGCACATTGTACAAATGTATAGAGTAAATCAAAGGATCACTTAGTTGTTAACATTTGTATATATAGAGGTTAATGACTTCACATGCATTTCTTAGTATCCCATTATGCAAAGCATACATTCCTCCTTCTCCCTTTTTTTTTTTTCCAGACATGTATAATATAATGTTATGCATTATGAGAAGGATCACTACCCAGACCAGTTTCGATTTTTGAGATATGCTAAAGGTCAGGGATACCTCTCCAAAAATTCTGAATAATCTTTGAGTACTCTAAATCTCACTGAGCAATCCTGAAGGATCACTACCAAACTCATCAATCTTGGTCTGAATCACTCCTGGACAGTAAGCTCAGCAATAGCTCCACTTAGTGACAGGCAGAAATCCACTACCAAGCAGAGCCTCTCTTCTCCCCAGAAATCGAGTAATCCCAAAGATGAACATTAAATGCTATCAGTGGGAGCCAGACCCAAAACAGATACTAAGGTTGAAGTAATGTAGAAGTCATATGTCCCATATATATATATACAAGTAGTGAAAAGGTGTTTCACCCTATTAAAATACTCTGGATCAGAGTTTCTTGGTTACACTATAAATTAAAGATGCCTTGAAATTATATTATTGATTTAATCCTTTGTCCAAACATAAACAAATGCACTATTTTGAAAGAAGTCGAACACCCCTCCCCTTGCGCAAGTTGTATTGTCCCATGTAATGAGTGATGTGTTTGTAGCCAGTACAAATTGGAGGAATATGATGCTCCTAAGTCAGTGCAATGGCTGTGAGAAGGAAACTGATGGAATGTGATAGGATGCCATATTGCAGGCCTATCTGTTTAACAAATTCAGCCATCCTAGGTCAGCAATACAATACTCTGATGGAAGCACATGGAGTCAATTGCTACTTGCAGCACACAACCCACCACACTCAGAATGTGTCAATAGGTGCTACAAAGGATATGTAAAAACAGTCATTCATTGACTGACATTTAATGCAGAGTTCTGAGTGGCGGCCAGTGAAAATTTTAAGGTGGGGGTGCTGCATATACAAAAAAAATTTTTTTTTTCTTAATCAGTAATGAATTTATTAATAAATAAATTTACATATTAAAAATATTTCATCCTCACCACGAACAAACACCAATAATAAAAATTTCGTTTATCAATAGCAATGACAAGTGCAAACGAATATTGGCGTTAGGTCACGGTGCATTTGTTTCGTGTAACGATAATTGAAAAAATATAATTCCTTTCATATTTTCAACAGTGACACGTCATAATTCAGCCTTGTATCTATAATATGTTATTTTAACAACATATAATAAGATTGACAAAAAAGAGTTCATGCTCGCGCAATGTTTCATACCTCACAGAAATGCTTATGGATAATAATAAAAATATACTGCTGTTTGGGAGTGTGATAATGACGTAACGTGCAATGACAAGCGCCAACGAATATCGGCTTTAGATCGCAGTGCATTTGTTTCGTGTAATAATTGAAAAAATATAATTTTTTCATATTTTCAACAGTGATACTCGTCATAATTCAGCCTTGTATCTATAATATAATAAATATGTTATTTTAACAAAAAATAAGATTGACAAAAAAGTTCACCACACACCAATAAACGTTTCATATCTCAGAAATAACGTGCATATGGATATTAACAATACACTGCTGTTTGGGCAGTGTGGGAATGACGTAACGTGCAATGACAAGCGCAAACGAATATCGCCTTTAGATCGCAGTGCATCTGTTTCATAATCAAACAATTCCAATTAACTGTTCAATCAATGTCAAAACCTAAGCTGTAACCTTTAACATGTATTACATTTATATAATGTAAGCATTGTTATTATATATATTATTTATATAAACACGAACAAAATTTAAATTTTTCATTTTTTCCTTGGGGGTGTTGCAGTGCTTATGTACGGGCCGCTACTGGTATCGACTGGAACAAAACATTCAGAATCGAGGCTCACAACATGGGTTTCCATGGTATGACTGCAATATGCAAACCCTGAACCAAAATGCAGCATTGTCTTCAGTGGTACAAATAGCTTGTATAGTGGGACGCAGAAGAATCACGCCACACCCACTACTGAGCAGATGGATGCCCAGTGAACATCTTACTAGAGTACATAACCCCAACTATGAAATTCGGAGGTGATGGTATGGTCCTGTTTTTTCTTGTGACACTGAACTCCGTGGTATCCGAACATTCTGGATGGTTTGTGGCATTTCTATGAAACTGGCCATTGTCTCAGCAAGACTATCACATCACCTGGACTGGCCAGGGAGCCTTGAACTCACCCTTTTGAACATCTGTCGATGAACTGGAGTATTGAGTGAGTTCCCCAGAACAGTCAAGGATCTCATTATGTGCCTACAGGAAGTATGGTCCAAAATTCCCATTGATCACTATCGTACACTTGTGGAAAGTATGCCCCATAGAATTACAGCAAAAGGAGGTCATGCATGTTATTAGTGTGACTTTGTTCATCACACTATGGTGTCACATACAAACTATATATATATCACTAAAGAAGTTTTTTAGAATAGATATAGAAAAAAAAATTCAAGTATCAGAGTTCAGTCCTGCAAGTTGAGTGTGGTTAGCAGAAAGGTGAGAATATGAGAATAGTGACTGAGGAAATTGAGATGTGTATGTATATAGTCTCAAATGCATTTCTGATTTTAAGCTATATATATATATATATATATATAAATCTTTACTTAATTTGCTAGTTTCTGCACCCAATGACTGCATAATGAACAGATATCACTATATATTTCTTCAACAGAAAATTTGAAATGAAATGTATAAATCTTTACTTAATTTGCTAGTTGCTGCATAATGAACAGGTACGAGACTACATATTTTCTTCAACAGAAATTTTGAAATAAGTTGTTAGCACAATGTAGTTACTCTGCTGCTATAATATAATAAACTGGTTTTGCTTGCCTGTGCAGTACAGTGTGTGTGGGAGGCAAGTCATTTTCATGTCAGTTGTCTAATTATATTAATCGTCACTGAGTATATATATAGTACATAAAATCTAGTTGTTGATGTTGTAGTTAGGGATGCAATCTTGGGGGAATGATGTATTTTGGTATGCGTTTTTATTACAGTCTTTGAAAGAGAATAGATTCAATGATCAAAATAAATGGAAATTTATTCCTGTGAATAAAGGCGAATATCTTTTCTGAGAAAAAGACCAACGATATATATTAGCGTACATATGACATATTTGTGTTTTTAAAATGTCTACATAAAAACGGAAATTATTTATGTGCATATACAGTCATACCCCGAAGTGACGCGGTAGGTTGGACCAAAAAAAAAAAAAAACGCGCAAGTCGAATTCGCGTAACTCGGGGTATAATTTTGCATGTAATTTATATATACAAACATACAAGATATTAAAGTGATTTTCAACTTATCTGATTACAGGCTTTCTAATCATGAATCAGAAATCCTTAAAAAGGGTTTTAACTTTGCTATTACCCCAAATTTTATTAATAAAATGGATTTCATATGTGGGATAGAAAAAAGTCTTTATCATCTTCCAGAGGCTACAGCAAATACTATCAGATTCAATAGTACGATTATTCTTGCCTCAGCAAAACCACCAATACCTAATACTACTCCATATGATAAGAAAGCAATCTCAATTTACATAACAACAATGACATAATAACCAAAGCGGACAAAGGAAATTCAACAGTCATTCTCAACTCAAAAGATTACTTTAATAAGATTAACTTGTTACTAGCAGACAGTCCCACTTACCAACTCTTAGATAAAAATCCCATCATGAGTAATCATATGGAGACTAATGCTCTTAGTCTCCATATGATTATCCAATATGACTGGTTGGTTGGATGAACTGAAAAAACAACTTAAATCCTTGCACACTATTACTCCACGCCTTTATGGGGCACCGAAGATTCATAAAGAAAACGTAACACTTCGTCCAATAGTTCATGGAAGATCCTCACCTACGTACTAGCAAAGCATCTGGCAAATTTAATGAAAGGAAAAATTAGACAGAGACCTACATTAAAAACTCTCAACAATTTGTGGGAAAAAAATCAATATATCACAAACGGACATTACATTATGGCTAGTTTAGATGTAGTGTCCTTATTCACTAATGTACCGGTCATAGAGGTGGTCAACATTCTAAAAGATCTCAGGACATCACCCAGTTGTTTCATCATTGCCTGAAATCAAATTTCTTCAAAGTAAATAACAGTATACAAACAATCAGAAGGTCTAGCCATGGGTAGCCCCCTCTCACAACCAAGTGCAGACCTATTTATGGAAAAACTTTAAAAAGATATTTTTTCAACCATTTCACCTAAACCGTCGATTTGGTGGAGATATGTCGATGACGTTCACCATCTGGAAGGATACCATGGAAAACCTCGTGTTTCTTAATAAAATCAACTCGCTACATAAGATCAAATTCACTATGGAACGAGAAGAACAAAGAACTACCCTTTCTTGACATACTGGTGAGGAGAGAAGATAATGTCCAACTGTCCATTTACAAGAAACCCACAGAAACAGGTAGATATCTACATCATTCGTCCAACCATCATAGATCACAAAAACACAGCATCATTCGTATGCTCTGTAATAGAGCCTTAAGGTCTATTTCGAAAGGAGATGTACAGAGAGAACTGTCACAAATAGCAAACACTCTATCTCTGAATGGATACCCTTCTAACATTTTAAACAAATTGCTTTTTAAAGACAACGTGGAACGAAGTCCCAATATGTGTCCACAGCTGTCATTCCATATATTAATTCAATATCCACAAAATTGGCGAGAATGTTAAAAGCTCATAACATCAGAGTAGTTTTAAACCAACTACCATGATCAGAGAAGTCTTAAGATTACCCAAAGATGTGGTACCTTCAAATTTCCTGGAGTATATAAAATTCCATGCACGTGGCTTTTCTTACATTGGACAGACCTCTAGAAGTTTTGAAATAAGACAGAAGGAACATGTGGGGGATGTCAATCACAATAGAATCAACATCGTCACATCTGGTTTAGCTCATAATTTCTCAACATCAAATCACGTTATAGATTGGAAAAACAGTTCTATGCCTTACATCGAGAATGACTACAGACACAGAACTTTCAAAGAAGCAGCAGTGGTGCTATGCACAGACAATAATTTAAATAGAAATCAAGGTGCTATTCTTAAAGACATATGGAAATATCTCATCAATTCTCTCAGCTCAACAGAACTACAGTATGCGAAAAACTACACAACACGTGGTCTTGTACCGGATTCTGACTGAAGCATTCGAACGCATGCACACCATCAAACGCAAATTATCAAATGTAACGGCCTAGCAGTTACTAAATTGTGTTTTCATGTAACTTGATGCATTTGTTTTCACACCAATATAGCCTTGAAAAAACTAGACAGTGGCTAGTGAAACTTGTTGACTCTTTGTATTTGGAATAATTAAATCTTATGGTTTTTAACAATAAAAGTTCTTAGTTTTAATACAAAATATTAGTTAATTGGGACGAAAGGTTTATAACGGCCTAGCAGTTACTAAATTGTGTTTTCATGTAACTTGATGCATTTGTTTTCACACCAATATAGCCTTGAAAAAACTAGACAGTGGCTAGTGAAACTTGTTGGCTCTTTGTATTTGGAATAATTAAATCTTATGGTTTTTAACAATAAAAGTTCTTAGTTTTAATACAAAATATTAGTTAATTGGGACCAAAGGTTTACAAAAATGCCTATATTTTTTAAGAAATATAATCATAATTGTAGTTTTTCGTATATAAAAAAAAGAAAGTTATTTCGATGTCGATGGTTTCATAAAATTTAATAGATTCGTCTGACGGCATAATGTCTTTTTCTTGTCATGCAACATTTGTTCATAACAAGCTAATGATTTTTCTATTCCTTGCCTTGTGGCTACAATTCATTCCTTGTTAGAATCTATGTCCTCCAAAATCTGTAAACCTTTCTTTTATGATTGTTCTTACTGTGGATTCCTGTAGATCGAACTTCTTTGCTAGCTCACAAATTTTCATTCCGCCTTCAAAATCCTTAATAATGTTGAGTTTTATTTCTAAAGCCAATGTTTTTCTTTTCTTGCTAGCTGTAGAAGAATCGGACTTGCTTTTTTTGGACGACATTATTATTTTTTATGTGATAAACTTTTTATCAAGAACATAACATTAAACAACCGCAAGGTTTGTAGACTATAAAAATCGTGTAAGAATGGAGACCGCGCGAAACACGTCAGTGCTTGTTCACAGCATTTGCGACACTGGCGAATGCGGCCGGCGCCAGAAAGATACGAATAGTGGTGAGGCGGGAGGGAATACGTACATATAAGAACCGCGTAAGTCGGGGTATGACTGTATATTGCTATGCAAAGAAGACTATGCTGATCATAACAATCATTACTGAATGGAATAAAATTCTTATAAAAATAAGCAAGACTAAATAAAGAAATACACATAAACAAAATATGTACAAAATGATATTCTTGCCTAACCTCCATCAACATGTATTTATGTCACGCTTAGGTGTGAATAATCTGAATGACATTAATTCAATTGATATTTCACTTCATAGTCATTCACTAAGCTACTAATATATCCAAATGCTGTTTATTATTCGTTAGTATAAAAAAAATCAGTTAATTCCTTTTGTTCCTGTTATAGGGAGTAGGCGAGGTCATTTATTC
The DNA here is from genome assembly GCF_054136105.1 of Typopeltis vanoorti. NCBI lineage: Eukaryota > Metazoa > Arthropoda > Arachnida > Uropygi > Thelyphonidae > Typopeltis > Typopeltis vanoorti. The sequence goes on along the minus strand of NC_143554.1, from coordinate 134,240,442 downwards.
CCTAACTTTGGAGACAGTGGACAGTTCAATCTCCATCTGTAGCCAATCAGAGATACATAACCCAACACTATCACTGATTATAAGCTGCATCCGATGAAGAGAACTGATGTTTCGAAATCTTGTGTTCTCTAACACTATGTTTTGTCTAAAATTGTGTGGGGTTGTACGGTCTATTTTCTTGAGTTTATGATCGTTCTCACTTGCCCATGTCAGAGAACTACCATCTTGGGAGCCGGTCGAAGAAAGGCTTATATAAAGCTTCTTTAGTCGGCGACTAGAACTTGTCTTTCTTCGGGTGTCTTAGAGCAGAGAATGCAGGTCTCACTTCCACCCAGCTACATGGGCCTTTATTACCATCTGTTAGTTACATTTCAAAAAATATATATTCGTCCTCATTTTTTATTATGAACATCATAAATGTGAACATGCACAAATAGAGATTATAGGATCAAATTCTCTCAACTTGAGCAACTTATACATGTGCATAGAATACCACAACTCTAAATTATTAGTAATTCATTTGCTTCTGATAACAGTATTCACACCTGTTCTTTCTCTCCTTTATACTTTCCAATCGTTTTGAAAAGGCTTATAGCTCACTTTAATAGACTGCCACATGATAAGTTCGTAGCTAATTGCAACAGATGGGATTAGATAAGATCATTGAGTTGGCTAGCAAATTGGCAGTTAGACAGGTATAAGCAGGTTGTGTATGACGGAGTGGTATCCCAAAAGAGGTGGGTAACTAGAGTGCCACATGGATCTTTTGGAACCATTATTGTTTAATTTGTACATTAATGAAATTGGGACCAGCTTAACTGGAGATGTGTAACTGTTTGCTTATGTAGTGTTAGATCTTGAATGAGGAATTTTCATTAAAATTATTTCATTCAAGATTTAACAACAACAAAATAACTAGTAAGGAAACAAATTGTAAAAAGGGAGCATAAATGAATAACTTTAATGAGAAGTACAAAGGAAAAATTACTTTTGTTTGTCTAAATAGAAATTCCGTTTTGTAAGTTGTAGCGATCAAAATGTATTCTATGTGAAATGTATATCCAGTGTAAACAAAAGTCCAAGGGTCGTGTGCTAGCCAACCAGTTTAGCGTAATGCCTGAGGTGAAGGCAAATTGAGCTCGCGCTCCTCGAGGAGAAGAGTTATGACAAGACAGCTTAAGGGCACAAGGGAAAGCACCATGTGAAGATTTCTGCAGGGGATAAGAAGGCGCAACGGAGATAGAATAAATAAGGATTCGCGCGAGTTTCAAGCTCGAGTTTTGTTCTTGTTCTCCCTTGGACCTGTGGTTGCTGACCAATAGAAGAAAGTGCTACCATGTCGGACGGCGAGCTCTTCCCCGTGAATGCTTGATGAGTACCGGACGGGCAGTACGCGAAATGTCGGCGTCCGCTGTTTCGGGCAGTCGATAGAAGTTCTAACGGAATGAGGCAGCGGAAAGTTATTTCCCAAAGGAGGGAACACTGATCATATTGACCCGCAAAAGATCGAGAAGAACGCAAACATCGCAAAGTGCAGAGTGCAAAGTGCAGAGAAAGGCCTTATCGGATGAACAACACGACCTCCACGTGGACGCAAACTGATGGAAATGCAGAGTCTTATCCAACAAAAGATGGACCACTCGGAGATGGTAATCAGACACAGTGATGGTAAAGTACAGAACTTTCTTACTTATTTTCAAATAGTATTAGAAGGAAGGGCCAATTAGTTTCTAGTGAGAAAGAAATTATGGACAGATACTTAGGGAACTTTTAATGACTAATATTCTTAACAATTTGTTGGTGTTTTCATTGGACTGGTTGTCTGAAAACTTATGCTCATGTGTGTGCGACCAAATTAATGTGAGGAGCTAAAATTGTAGATAGATTCTGATTAAAAATTTTGCATTTTGTGTATGTTATGTGTATCATTGATTAACTTAGAGGCTAGAGTTGTTGATTATTTATTAGAATGTTCATTTGTATTCGCCAGTTCTATTTAGTGCTTAATTGATTAAATTCTTGTGTCTATTTGAATCTAATTGTAAGTACTCTATGATCCTAATAAACATGTTATGTAAACCTGAATGTTGCCTGAGCATGAGGCCAACTTACCGCTCATAAAATCTGAAACCTATGCATAAGGAATAAGAAAGGGGAATTTGCAACGTTAGAGTCACGACTGCAAGCTAAGAATTCTACAGACGCTGTAGAACTTTAGTAAGATAAAATAGGCGTTAAGATTCTGGAAAGGTCTCTCTGAACAAGGATTCTTCTGTCCTAGGACTCTGACTGGCACAGCGTCAAAAAACAAATTTGCCAGTGTCTGAAAAGGAGACGGGCCAAGAAAGAAGGTCTAGATAATTCACTCTTAGTTGGTGGCTAATTTTCACTTTCATAGAGAAATTACAAAAGGGTGATTCGGAGTTTAAGATTTGAAAATTCAGGAAGGGATAGATCACAGTATAGGGATGGAAATTGCATTAAGGAAAGCTTTAAGATTTTTAGAGAAAACAACGGCGTAACAGTAGATTACATCTGCTCTACTTCGCATAGCACTTCCCAACTTTGTATCTCCACTCGTATAATCTAAATAGATTATGAGTGGAGCTGTCATTAAATGCTGCATTTTGAAGCATTAAAACTGATTGTGTTTAAGACAAGAGTAGTCTTGAAATTTGGTAGGAAATGTTGAGATGCAATTAATGGAGAAATTTGAAGATTTGAGATCTAAGAGGGCGATGGGAGAAAGAAGTAGTGTAGGTGTCAAGTTACTAATAATGCAAGAATATCCAAACGGATTATGGCTATAAGGAGAGGGACATCGAAATGCAGAAGTAAAGAGGCCCTTGTATAAGACTTTGATTAGGCAAAATATAAACTATCGTGCAGAGATTTGGTCTATTCCTGGTTATCAGGGGGATGAGGATATATTGGAGAGAGCCCAGAGAAGGTTTACTAAGTGTGAAGTCTATGGAATGCCAGATACGAGGAAACATTGAGGAATGCAACTTGCAGAACCTTGCGAGTAGAAGGGGCTATGATTGAGACGTACATTGCTTGGAATGAGATGCATCGTTCCATGCAAGCATATAATGCTTCCAAGTCCCTGCATTTTCTATTAAAATGGAATTGCAGGGATCACCTGTAAGTGCTACCCATAGTGGACGACCCACCATATTCACCTAACGTGACCATCGGTTGTTACAGAGGATAATATGTAAAACCCGCTATTCGTCGCCCGACAAGTTAAATACAGAGAGGTTCTCAATACTCGTTTCCATGGTACGACTGCAATATGCAAGCCTCACCTTACCTGAACCAACACGATACAACGTCAGCTGCAGTAGTACAAAGAGCATGTTGAGTGGGATGTGGAATCTTGAAAAGCATGTTATGAAGCGTTAGATCTTGTACTAAGCAGATGGATGGATGTCCTGTGAACGTCTCGTACTAGAGGGCATAACCCCAACTAGTAAATTCGAGGTGGCGTTGTGATGGTATAGTCCTGTATTTCCTGGTTTAGCCTTGGACCTCAGTGGTGCCATTGATACTTAAAGTGGAAAAATGAGAACACATCGCATCTTGCGGCGATGTCAAGGACAGACTGAAAAGTTAGTCACAACCCATTGTGAATGTGTTAAGAGATGTATAACAGTGCATTATGTGGATAGTAATAATCCTCCTGCAATAATTCTTTGGGCTCCATGGATATATCTCATGTAATAATAATAATCTTAATTAGCTTTCCATACACGATTTCGAATAATATCAAGTTTCTTTTTAAAAATTTTAAGATGTCTATTTTTAACGATAATTTTTAACGATCTGTAGATAAGTGGAAGTGGTGTTTGTGCTATCTATGGTGCTACACCGCCCGAAAGAAGAGTTAGTGATGTTGCCGACTAAAAGAACTTTAATTAAGCCTGTTTTGTACCGGTTCCCGAGTTTGTCGATCTCTGGAACGGGTAAGGGGCTGTTTTTTTTTCTACTGGAAACTATTCAGGTTTCACTATGTTTTTGTCCAGTAACTCAAGAAAATCGAATGCAGAAGCCATACCGTTTTCATAGTATAGCTTCTATGAAACGCAGTAAAACATAGTGTTAGGACTAGGGACCACGAGATTGCAACACTCATTAACCGAATATCTTCACCAGTGCTTTGTATAGTTAGTAATAGTCTTGGGCTAGCTATCTCTGATTAGCTACCAGTGAAGATTGAACTACTCCTGTCTCTAAAAGTCAGACAGGACTAAAACTGCCTCACCTACTCCTTGTAGGGAATAAAAGGCGTAAGCTGTTATATTTATCACCAATATATATTTTATTTTACATTCATGTAATAGAATTATTTACGTTTCCAAAGGTTCTCTGCAAATACAATCTGTACACAACTTTCAAACCTGTGCAGAAGTTGTCTTCTTTAATACTACCATCTACTAAGGATAAATTTCACCACTATTCTTAACTGGTGTTTATTATTACGGGAAACTCCAAGGAGTCAGACTCATCGAGGGAGGCCCTAAACATCATGTCAAGAACAACTATTCAACATCCACACAGTATCTATTTTAATTTGCCTTGAACTCATTCACACTCATGGCACCCACAACGGACTCTGGCAGCTTATTCCACTCATTCACCATTCTACAAGTAAAAAACCTAGTTCTAACACCCTTGCTAACCACACTCTTGCCCAGTTTCCATTGATGGCCCTAGTCCTCCTACCACCAGTCCTGTTCTGAAAAATATCCTCTGAATTAATCTCATAGAAACCTTTCAGTGATTTGAATGTCTCAATCATATCACCCCTTTTCCGCCTATCAACCAATTCCTACAACCCACAAATCTTCAACCTGTTCTCATAAGGTTCATTCCATAGACTTGCTATCATCTTGGTCACTCGCCTCTGAATCCTCTCCACCAAGAAGAAACTCTGACATCCAGATCTGGGCACAGTAGTCAAGATGAGGTTTTATCAAAGCTCAATACAGAGACAAGCAATAACTTGTTTGTCTCAGCTCGTCAAAGTATTCTTCAGTAACCAAGTGATTTGATGAGCTGATTTAGCCACTTTTGTAATGTTCCTCTAAACTTCAACTCCCTATCCACCAACACTCCCAAATCCCTGGCCTCGTCAATCTCCTGGAGTACAGTTCCACCAATGTGGTATACTGCTGCTAATCTTTTCACCCAAAAATGTATAACCTTACATTTTGCCATATTAAGTTGACATCCATTCTCCATAGCCTAGTCCTCCAAACTATCCAAATCATCCTGCAAAATTTTGACATCCTGTCCATTCACCATTGCTCTACCCAACTTTGCATCAATAGCAAACAAATGAACAGCTCCTCTCAGATCCTTTCCTATATCGTTAACGAACCAATTAAATACTAGTGGTCCAAAAACATAACCCTGCGACACACCACTAGTCACAAACTGTCTTTTGGACTCTACTCTTGAATAAACTACTCTCTGATATCTCTCCATCAAACACCCTCCTATCCATCTCACCAACCCTATGTCCATCCCCATATGCTGCAGATTACTGATTAGAATTCATGTGGTATCCTGTCAAAGGTCTTAGCAAGGTCCAGCAGTATCACTGTAAACCAATTACCCTTATCCAGTTCAGCCATCACTCTTTTATAAAACGTGCGCAAATTACTGAGGCATTATCTACCCTTCACAAAACCATACTGTCCCCATACAGTATCCCATTTTCATTTATCCATTCCTGTAATTTTCTCTTGTAGTCAGTTTATTATTGTAGCCAGTTTTGTCCTGAGATTTGATCACCTGGTTTTCTTTATGATGTGGAAGCAACAGAGAGGATGCAGAGACGAGTAATTAAGACATTGATATATAAAATGGAAAAAGGTGGTATGATATGGATGTTTAAGTTACTGAGGCGATTTTATCATATTAATCCAGAAGGAATCATAAAAAGAGTTGAAGGCGAGAAAGAAAGAACCACCGTCCATTTCTGAAAGATATGTAAGAATATGGTGAACAGGGATGTGAGGAGTATATTTTTTTTATATGGAGTATTGTGGATAAATGGAACACATTATCAGAATATATTGTTAATGAAGGGAGTGTTAAGGATTTTAAGATTCAGATGATAAATATGTTGTCATTTGACAACATGTTATCATGCTGATATAACATGTTTCTTTTACTGTCCCTTCGAATAATGCTCAAGTTACAGTGAGCAAAGTACTGTATGTGCGCTTTTAATAAATTACAATTTCCTTTACATATGTAAAAATATGTAAAGTATGTTAGACCTTTTAGCACACTAATTCTAAATGCACACTAATATTCAAGTTTTCTGATCATATACTATCTAATGAAATATATCAGAACATCCCCCCCCCCTCCGCTTTGAAGTTGTACATAGACGTATATATCACAATCATAGCTCATACAGATATAAAAGGATATACCTGTATGAGTTATATACACATTCTTACGATCTTCACAGACAATCATTACCAGTAAAATGGGCCGTACTGAAGAACTCATTGACTTTCGACGTGACAATATCATTGGATGCCACCTTTCCAATAACTCAGTTCAGGAAATTTCTACCATGCTGCTGCTTCCCCTAATCAACTGTCAGTGAGGTACAAATGCCAAGGAGCAACAGCACAATCGCAACACAGTAGGCCAACACCACAACTGTTCAAGAGCTGAAGAACATAGCCAAGGGCACCATCAATAAGGAAAATGCTAAGCACTGGATGTAGTGTAAAGCTCACCACCAATGGACTTTAAGAGTTGAAATATCTCTGAAGTAATGAATTAGCTAGCAAAAGTTGGTCGATTGATAGAGCGTCTGCTACTAATGGCTCGCAAAAAGTTAAGCAAGTTTGAGCGCTGTTAGTAGTTGGAAGGAATCAATATTCGATGCTGTTGGCACAATCTCCTCGATGAGTCTTTGGACTCCCTGAAGGTGTCACATAATAATAATAATAATAATAATAATGTTTCAGAATCTTGCAATCCAATAGAAAAGGTCTAGGCTTGGCAAATGTCAGATCATTACTCGCTGGAAAGAATTTTTACCAGCTACGAGGCTTAACAGAGAAGGCATCATGATCTGGTGCAAGGCTCTTTAGTTCCAATGATATGGAAAATCAACGCTGCTGCTGCCTATACTGACATTGTAAACAAGTCTGTTCTTCTAACCTTATTGCAATAGTTCAGTAAAGGCCTTTTCGCCATATCAGCACGACCTCCATCCAAGAAAAAGGACTGTGCAGGTATGGTCTGATGAGATTGGAGTTGAAGAACTTTGACTAGCCTGAACAGAGCCGTGATCTGAACCCAATCGAATGCCGATTGCAACCATGCCGAATCGCCTAACATCACGCACCAATGTTACTAATGGTCTTTCTTCTGAACGAATGCAGGATAATTGCTGCAGTAGATATATAACAACATCTATGAAACGCCTTTCTGGAAGACAGAAAGCTGTTAGCCAAGGCTGAACCAACTTCATATTATTATTATTATTATTATTATTATTATTAATTGATGTAGTAAGTATCAATCATATCACCCTTCTTTCTCCTGTTTGCTAGTGCCTGCAGTCTACAAATTCTCAATCTGTCTTCATAATCTGTATTCCATAATCCTGATATAATTTTCAACACTTTCCTTTGGACTCTCTCCAATATATCAGAATCACATCGGAAACCAGAAGACCAGACCTGCACACAATTGTTCAAGTGAGGTTTTATCAACGCCTTGTAAAGAGGAAAAATGACATCCTTATCTTTTACATGAGAATGTTCGTTTCAGCATTGTAATTATCTTTTGAGTTGTATTTCCAATCTTTGCTACATGGCTCCTGAACTTCAACTTGCTATCTACTAACACTCCAAGATCCCTTAGCCTCATCAATTTCTTCAAGTGTAATCGCACCAATATAATACAACATTGGATACCTAATCATGTTGAAGTGAATGACTACATTTACTGACATTCATTTTCCCATGCCCATAATTCCAGCCTATTCAAATCATTCTGCACGTATTGCATATCAGCAGCATTTCTGATTACCCAACCTATCTTTGCATTATCAGCAAATAGCTGTATGTTACTTGTCAAATCCTTCCCATTATCATTAATGTATAGATTGAATAACAGTGGACCAAGCACTGATCCTTGTGGTACACCACTGGTCCTTAAATCATGCACACTCACATCCCTCGAATACTATTTTTTGATATCTGTCAGTCAGCCATCCTCTTATCCACGCTAATATTCTATAACCCAAACCCATATTTTCCAATTTATGCAACAGTCTTCCATGCTGCATTCTGTCAAAAGCCTTAGCAAAATCCAAAATTATCATGGTATATCTGTTCCCCTTGTCTAGTTCAATGGTAACATTGTTATAGAATGTGAAGAAGTTCCTAAAACATGACCTTCCCTTAGTAAACGCATGTTGCTCATTGCAAAGTAGAGATTCACTCATAACCCATTTCTGAATGCGTGCCCTAGTCAATTTTTACGAAATTTTCACCAACAACACTCCCGAGATACTAACAGATCGACTATTTTTTAACAGACAGACCTTTTATTCTTCGAACTCTCGTGACACATTCTGATATTGCATCAATTAAGTATTGTTTAAATGCTTCCCATGCACTGTCGATATTCTTTCCATCCAGCAACCGATCCCATTCTACTGAACTCAGTACACTTCTCAGTTGGTCATAATTTCCTGCTTTGTAATTCAGCATATAATCTTTTCTGAATGGAACATTCATAAACGTAGTCACTTCCGAAGTGAGTACTGCACGATCAGTGTCACTAACGTCCGCGCGGTTAGCCTAGTGGTTTTGCGCTTCAACCATATGCCTGGGGAAAGAGTGTCCTGGGTTCGATTCCCGTCGCCGACGTGAGGAGCTTAAGGATCTTCCTCAGCCATACCAAGTTAGCTGGTCTTGGGCGTGGACAGCAGGGTTCCCCCCACCCCCAGTTTATCTGGGGTTTTTCATCCCGCAAGTAGGCAAACCGGCCCCATGAATGCACGGATCTACAGCCATAAATACTTAACCACCCCATGAGGGGACTCAACTCGCCCCAATAGGGTGGGGAGGAAACTCCATATGGATAAATAAAAACTGTCACTAAAGACAGAATAGTTACGTCTTTAACAGAAACGCCCTCTAACACCATAACCAAATCTAGCACTGTTTGATCTCGATTTCTGTGAAATGCTGCTTGAGGAATTTGTCACGCAATAGCTCAATAAATGCATTTTCATTCTTCTCATGAGAATCTACTGCTACCCAATCAATGTTTGGAATATTAAAGTCCAATTATTATTAGTCTTTTCGCACGCTCATCTTTTCTATTTGTGATGCATTTTTTCATCACTTCCAACCGAACCACCAGGTCTGTAACAACACGTCACTATGTAATTGATCTTGTTAAATTCAAACTCGCTGCCACATGAAATACTGTTAGTAGTAGTACTGCAATCATAGGTCTCAACTCTGTAACTGATCCTGTTAAATTCAAACTCACTGCCACATGAAATACTGTTGGTACTACAATAATAGTTCTCAACTCTAACTGGTTTCTGTAGTCTGCATGACACAGTTGGATAACTTGTAGATCTCTATTCTTCTCTAGTGCCTTATACATGCTGATATCTTTGCACTCGTTTTATGGGTACGAACCGGATCGTTCTCTCGTCGACATTTCCATGACAGAGTCCATTCTGTCATTAGCAGTTATATAACATTGTCGCTCTTACACTCACATTCTCACCATTTCTTCCTTTATAATTTGGTTTCCCTGACTCTCTGTGTTAGGTCTCATGCCAGTTATTAGTTTTCAAGACTCCTGATACCGAACGTATTTAAGTGTACACCGTCCTTCGAATACGAATCCAATATTCCCTCAAACTCACTCCACACATCCAACAATTCGCATCCGTTCCTCCTACACAGCCTACGCATCGAATCGTTTGTCATCATAGACCTTCTGTTAATTCATTTTTATCATATCATATATCGAGGTAAATATTAATGCCTTTCATATTAGATTGAGAACTAGGAGCCAGCATTTGGATATGTTTGTTCAGATGGTGTAAGTTCAAAATCATTTTCAACGTCAGCTCTTTTGAAATGCCTATTTTCCTAGAAATGTCCAGTATTTATAATACTATCTTTGCTTTTCTAGATGTAAAAATATTGCATCCGGGCATTATTTCAGAGCATTTATATAATGAATTACCAACCAGTATAGAATACTGTTTACATCTTTGGGAGAGTGCTCTTAAAAGTAGTATAGTACCTTCATAGACGAGAGAACCATGGTCTCTATTTTTGGTCTTAACAAAGTACTCGTAATATTGCACTTAAACACATTTAATCTGCACTTCTTAATTTCCATTTCCAACACTGCATTCCACACACCCAACTACCCATCCACTACTCTCCATGCACGAAATTGTTCTATCTTCTAGTAAATACCTCTCAACAAGGTGAGATATGAGTGGGAGTAATAATAACTTTATTACTCCCAGTCATATCTCACCTTCAATTATTCATAAAATGCTGCAAGTTGTCCTCTCATTCTCTCCTTATAGCTGGCATTCCTGAAATTTGGTACCACCTGTGTATGTTATGCTATGTTAGCTGTGCATAGTAGTCACTAAATCCTTTTCCACTACTGCCGTTCACCTAAGTTCCTTGTCCTTTACCACTTCCTCCAGCATATGGTTCCACCTCTAAATCCAAGTTTAATAAACTAACATTCAATTTGTTTATCCACCTTCGTTTTCAAATCCTCTTTGACTAACACCATTCTTGATAATTCTCCTGCAATTGGCATCATCCCTTTCTTAATTGAATAGATTAGCAGCATTGAATAGGTTAGCAGCAAAACCCTGCAAATGCTTTTTGCAGGGTTTTTCCTCCCAGAAACTCAAGTTTTTCATTCTGCATACAGGCATTCAGAACACATACAATTTACAGCCAAAAAATACTGTTGGTGGTGGTGATGGCAGTTGTGTATAGTATGAGAGACATTTTTGTAATACCGTATTTACTCGGTATTACAAAAATCAGGGGTCCGAGGGCGAATATAACTCGCCCTCGGACTCATTTTACTTTACAAAGAAAGAAATTAGTTTCGATATATACCTCGCACACGAAAAAAAGTTTTTCAGCTAACGCCTATGTTGTTCCCATATGGGGAGTAGGTGGGGCCGTTTACCCTATCTAACTTTGGAGACTGAGTGGGCAGTTCAATTTCCACTGTTAGCCAATCAGAGAGATAGTTGGCCGAAGGCTATCACGATTCATCGGAACGCAGTGAAGAAGGCGGCAAGCTAGTGCCGCCATCTCGTGGTCTCTAACCCTAACACAATATTTTTAATGTCTGAAAATAATGTGGGTTCTACGGTCGATTTTCTTGAGTTTACGGGACGAAAAACCCGCTAGCCCGTGCCAGAGATTGACTAACTCGGGAACCGGCCGAAAAAAGTTTAGAAAAATTTCCTCTATTCGGCGACTAGATTCGAACCACCAAATCCTTTCTTCGTGTGGTCAAGCGCTGTAGAGTGGAAACGCCACTTCTACTGAGCTACACAAGCTCTTGAATGTGTCATAATAAATAATAAAATAAAATGAAATGTCAGTGTATACACTCTTCTCATGAACTATTTATGCTTATCTATTATATAAAATGTAACTGGTTTTAGTACCCTGAATACCCCTTTGCAAATGTATAATGGCTATTAGGAAGAACCTCCCTTCTTGTTCATTTTTGTAATACCGTATTTACTCGGTATTACAAAAATCAGGGGTCCGAGGGGGGGTATAACTCGCCCTCGGACTCTTGATTTTACTTTACGAAGAAAGAAATTAGTTTCGATATATATACCTCGCACACGAAAAAAGTTTAAACACGTTCACGTCAGGGCGATAGTAACTCACTCCCCACAGTAAACAGCACATCCTCCCCAACAGCTATTATACTGTAGATGCAAGAAAAACAAATAGTTTTATTATATCACTAAATAAGGTATAGATATTTGCAGTCTGTGTGATGTAATATATTTATTATTATTATATGGGTATCTCCATGGAGTCAGAAGACTCAAACTTTCAAAATAATATCTATCATACCTCTTCTAGAACTCATTTATAGACGATGCACTCACAACTGAGTCAGGCAATGCATTCCATTCATTCACCACCCTCTAAGCAAAAATCTAGTTCTCACACCCTGGTTAACCACAATTTTCATTAATTTCCAGAGATGACCTCTCGTTCTTCCATCACTATCACACAGCTGAAATATTTCCCTTGCATCAAACTTATAAAAACCTTTAATTTAAATGTTTCTATCATATCTCCTCTTCTCTGCCTATCAACCAACCTCTGTAATCCACAAGCTCTCAATCTGTCAATGTAGGGAGCATTTTTTGAAAGTTTACATTTCACTTGGTTAGAGTATAATAAAATTAGTTTAATCCTTTATCCAAGTGTGAGCAAACAAAGTTTGCACCTGAAAGTATCTTCAGGACTGGGGTAAGGTGGTACAACACCAGGACAACTCGTTGCAAAGGTGGAGCAAGCTACCAACACTCCTGTCTCAGTATCTCCTTGCAGATATGTATAATGTTATGCATGAAGGGAAGGGCCACTACCCAGACTAGTTTCGAACTTTATTGAGGTCTCTTCAGTGGGAGCCAGGCCCAAGCTGAGATCATCTTTCTCTAAATCCAGAGTAATTTCTTAAAAAAGGGTGGCACACCATTTGGCAACTCCTATAGGTAGAGATGACCTGCAAATGCTTCTGCCTGGTATCTCAGCTTGGGCCTGGCTCCCACTGAAGAGACCTCAATAAAGGTCGAAACACAAGGAAACCTCTATCGAGGCTGGAAGCAGCGATAATGAATGAGATTCTTGGTAAGTCATACCATCTTGTTTTTCCTTGAAAACTTTAGTTTCCGGTCTTCATAGTTGTTTCTTATATGTTCATATATATGTTTTCGCATATATATATCTCGCACTACGTTTTTTAACTTTATTTTTTTGGGAAAAAATTGCGAGTTATATTAGAATAAATACGGTATATGTACACTCCCTTATTTTTCCAAAATCTAACTACCACCAAACGAAAGTACAAACTGGTCTATAGTGTGTTTTCATTTACCGCCACTCTTATGCAACTGCATTATCTTAGATCCATCGCAATTTACATCTTAAGCATGAAGGAACTTTAACTCAATGTTACTCTGTTCCTTACATTATCTTGAGACCAGGGGCGGTTCGTGCATAATCCTATACAATTCTCTTTATTTTGTATAAAAAAATAATAAAAATCCATCTTGTAGCACTTAGGAGGGCGAAGGACGCTATCAGCACTGTGTTTACCAGTGTCATCTTGCTACGAGCTATTAGCGTAATGCGCACTGGCCGTCCCGCAGTTCCACTGTTGTTTATATGCAGTTTGCATCAGTATAAGAGTGTTTGTAGTGCTTATCGTGTTTATTCAGTCTCTTTAAATATTTGGACATTACAATTAAAGACATACCATTTGTTATAGTTTTTATTTTAGAACATTATTGGGGTTATTGACAATTATGACCTCAGAAATGCAACCTCAAGAAATAAGTTCTGTGACAGTAGCGACTAAGTGAACTACAAATTCTAGTCACACAAACATCAAAGAAAAAGTTATTGACCTTTTCGCTTGAAACAAAACAAGAATGGATTTTATTTTTAAGTAATTTTGAATTATACTAAACTATAATTTTATCGATAATAAACAATATTTTTTCATGAAACAAAACAAGTATTTTATTTTTAAGTAATTTTGAGTTATACCAAACCGTATTTTATCGATAATAAACAATCATTTTACGTTTAATTTTTTTTTAAAATTTTTACCAACATTTTGATATTTTATCCAAGCAGGTATACACTGTACTTACAGTGTGTATGTATATATATTTCGAAAGAAGTTGCAGCATCGATTTCAAGCCACGAGCCGCCACTGCTTGAACAGATCGATTATAACAAAATTATGGATGAATGCTGATAACAGTGTAACTATACAAGAAAGGATTGGGAGACACATTACATAACACTTGTTTTGTTAACATCTGAATTTAATAGTCCAAATCAGTCCATTTAATGCAATTTCAATTCCTCCCTTCTAATCGAAATACCCTGATAAAATGACTATTAAAGAGTTACATTATACCCTCTAAAACTAATCATATCCAGCAAAATCATTCTTTTGTAATCATTTTGGCTGCTACTACCACATATAAAAGAAGTTTGTATTTTTCTTGGCAGAGTACTGTAATGTTTTCCTCCTTACTGTGTTTATGCAACTGCTATCCAAATCTTCTTTAACTTTGCTCATAACCTTTTCCTCCTCTGCAATTCCTGTATCATTTCTTTCAGCCATCAATTTAACCTCACCTACCTCCCTTCATTCTGAGTAGTTTGTCACTGCTAAGAAGTATCTCCTATTCTTTCGATTTCTATCATTCATGGCAGCTTGTCAAAAAATACTACTCGTAATTTCAAAAACAATCCTTTATTCTCGAGACTTTCTCTTGATTTAGTAGGCACTGCTTACCACACCAAATGGAGATCATGCGATTCAGTCAAGGTGATGTCATATACAATTAGATCGTTGCCTTCACAAAGGCGCTACTCCATGGATGTCAGAAATAATGCTGTGACCAAAATTCTTGATTCCATCTATAACATGCTGTTGATAATTGTTTTCTGTTTCCTATTATCAACCAAATATGCTACTGTAACCAACCTGACATATTTCTCTGTTACCTTCTTCTCCCTTAGACACCTCGACTTATTGCCTTGGCACTCTATCATATGCTTTCTCCAGATCAATAAACACCAGATGTTGTCGATCAACCAGGCATGAAGCCAAATTGTTCCTTTGCAATCTCAACCTGCCCGTCTTCCATCAAGAACCCTTTTCATTGTATGTGCTAATGTGCCTCAACTTCTCATGCATTTCTCAACCTATGCCCATCGTCTGTTGCATCACCATTTTCTTTCTAATTCTCTACCTTGAGTGGGCACTTGCCATAATACTTTCCCTTTTTACCTTCCTTTTTTTTTTCTTTTTTTTTTGTCTTTCAACCTATATTCTTATCACAATATCTTCTGTCAAACCACATTTCACTATTTAGATATATTATTAGAGCAGATGAAATGAAGGTTATAAACTCCCATATCTCTACCATTCATATAAAGAAAAATCAGATATTTCCTTGATCACTATACTGATCTGACAGAATTAACTAACTTCGTCAAGCTCCAATTCTCACTTGAAACCATCTGAATCTTAAATGCTGTTTAGCAGAGCATAATCAGGCTGGTTAATGATTCTTCTCTTACCAATTCATTTGAAAGAACAGTTTGAACCTCATTTAATATAAGAATCCTTTTAAAAAACTTATGGTTTTTCTTTAGAAAAATTTTGACTTAAGGTAAATTGATCAACTTCATAGAGGTTTTCTCCCTTGAAATTGGTTTATTCTTGCACAATAGCAATTGTGTGAGACACACTTCACAGCCTTTGATGTCAAGAACTGTATTCTCATATTCTCTCTGATCAAAATTTTGATACTTCCTAAGTTTCTACATATCTTCCTCTTTGATATCCACTACTTCTATAGTAATTGATTTATGATTTTATCATATTAGAGATATGATTTATGTTGCTGATATGCAGCCATATGGCTCTTTTTTTTTTTTTTTTTTTTTGATAAATACTTAGCCACTATTAACTGAGATTTCCAGACCATACTAGCTAATGCCAGGTCAGGACCGGCCAAACATTGCACCTTTATCTGATAATCCTAAGTTTGAACCTCTAATCAATTCAACCTATCTATAGCTAACTAACTTAACCTTCCCTATTGCTACCTTCCCAATTAACCCAAAGTTGAAGTTCCTAACACAACTAGTCATCAGCAGACTGGGATTAACCAATCGAGACCAACAGCTATGTTTCAATGAGCACATCACTGTTAGAGAGACACACAAGAATTCTCAATGATTAGTGTATTGGCACATGGTGTGGTTTAAATGGAGTACACCACCACCTCACAGCTTTCATGCCAAAAAGGTAACAAGATTCCCTCTTCCTCAACAGTCGCAATCATTTATTAGTTGAAAGAGTTTGCAGCAGCACAAGTCATGTAAATGGTTTTCCTCCTTGAAATGAAAATTTCTCATTTTCAGTTCAAAATTTTGGATGTGCTTGCAGTTAATTCAGGCTCTTATGTAAACAGAAAAGAAATATCGAGATTTTGATGATAGCTAACTGCAGCATGCCCTTCATTTTCTCATATAGCCTGGCACACTTCTTGGAGAATCAAGGCTTAGATAAGGGTTTCAAGTGGAATGGAAATAAATGATTTCATAACAATTACAAAATTGCTTCAGTGCAAATGTTTAGATTGGAAGACTGAAAACAACCCAAAGGAAATTAGTGCAGAAGTCACAGAGATCATCCCAGTTTTATGCTGCACAGCACA
The DNA here is from genome assembly GCF_054136105.1 of Typopeltis vanoorti. Classification (NCBI taxonomy): domain Eukaryota; kingdom Metazoa; phylum Arthropoda; class Arachnida; order Uropygi; family Thelyphonidae; genus Typopeltis; species Typopeltis vanoorti. The sequence goes on along the minus strand of NC_143554.1, from coordinate 134,223,878 downwards.
TGAATTAGTGACCATAAATTACTCCACAGAAGAAAATACCGGTTTATGGGCAGGACTGCCTAGATAAATAATATCCACAAGATTATGGTTAGTGACCTTTTTACTGAGAAAGAGATCTTTGTAGAATGGTTAGGGTTATTTACTGATAAACACACAAACAGTTTAAGATCACTGGATGATAACAATCTCAGCATCTCTACCTGCTTGATTTCACCTGGTTGGAAAAGAAAACCGGTTTGAGCTGTGAACATTAAAACATCCAAGAAAGATTACTATTAGAAAAGTTTGAAGTTCAAAATGGCTGGTAACATTAGAATGAGATTTTTAGCCAAAGATCAAAAGGAGATTAAGTTAGAAAATCTGACATAGCACATCAGAATGAATAAGATGCACAAATGCCTCTTACAGATGAAAATACAGCAAATGGGAAAATTGAGATCTGTAGTGTCAGTACTTAGAGACAGCTGAAGTTTAAGTTTTTTTTTTTAGGAAAAATATGTGTGATTTTTGCAGACCAGAAGCGAAAATTAATATCTTTCAGATTGGAACTAAACAACATATATCTGAAAAGTGAACCTGGTAGGTTAGCATTGAAAGTTTATTTTTCACTTGGTTAGACTATAATAAATTTAGTTTAATCCTTTATCCAAGTGTGAGCAAACAAAGTTTGCACCTGAAAATATCTTCAGGCCTGAATATGGTGTTGTATTACCTTACTGGGGTAAGATAGTAACATTATATATATCCGCAAGGAGATGCGTTTTGCATTATGGGAGATACTGGGATATTAGCTTGGTCCACCTTTGCTATGAGTTGCCCGGTTGTACTACCTTACCCCAGTAAGGTAGTACAACACCATATTCAGTCCTGAAGATATTTTCAGGTGCAAACTTTGTTTGCTCACACTTGGATAAAGGATTAAACTAAATCTATTATTACTGGTAGGTTAGCCTTTATCCACATATTTCTCTTTGCTCAATTTATCATAGTGGCTGTTTTTAGTTGAGCTGAAATTAAGAGAGAAGTAGAATATTCCAGCTGTTAACAATTGACATATGTATGACATTGCTCTGTATAAGATTCAACTGATATATACAAAGTGTTCTGGACATTCTCTGTTGGTACTTTATATGATTTTTTTTTTTTTTTTTTTAATTAACAGAGCTAGACTAAATGACACACCAATGATTTTGCAACTATTTGTTGAGACAATTAAAATCTTGTATTACTGGCTTTCTGCTCAAATTTTTTTTTTTAAATGGGCTTGTTTCAATCATGCTTACATAATCTCATTTTTTGGAGGATTTAGTATGGAAATTCCATACTTGCATCATTTATTTCCATTTTTCATAAATCAGGACAAGGTATCACTGCAAAATCCAATCTCCATTTTATTTTCCATCTTGTTGGCTGAGTGGTTAGCATATCTGCTCTCTAGCCAAAAGGCTGTAGGTTTGAATCCTGCTGTGGGCATGAATGTTTGTGATTGTCTGTGAAAATACTAGTGGTGATGGGCAGTAGATGGCGTTGGTGTAGATGATGATTGTAGTTGCGGTTCGTTGCAGTTGGTGAACTGAGTAGTGGAACCAGAGAGTTGTAGAGTAGGTGCCCTCCCCTTGATGAGTCATTGGACTCCCTGGAGGTGTCATGTAATAATAATAACCTCAAGTACTGATTGTATCCATTCTTTGCTGATATTTATCATTGTTTTATCTGTTAACGAATTTAATATTTTTGAAATTTTAATGTGCATTTCGCCAACAAAAGGTAATAAGATTACATTAAGTACCATGAATTAAGATAATCTGGTTTCCCTACTCAAGAGATACATGGTACTTTAAACATACAATAATTAAGGTAGGTTTGTCTGTGATGGTAAAAATAGCCTACTACTTTTTTTTTTTTTTATGTTGCTCTCACCCACAAAAGGTAATTTGTAAACCTATAGTACATTTTGTATCATGAGTGGGCTGATCTGATTTTTTTCTATTTTTAATTTATTTTTTACCTAGTCCAGAAACCCTGCTGTAGAGACCAAACATGGAGCTTTTTCATGCCACTTCAGGTCTCCAATAAATGGGAGGCAGTGGTCTGACACTGAGCAATGAAGTTCATTCCCCACCTATTAAAGACACTGACATACAACCTTGCCTCAGTGTGATCTGAACACATTTATTTGGAAAGTGAGACAATTTGCTCATTCAACTATATCTTCCACATTTTTCTCTATATTCTCTAAACGTATACAAAAAAGTAGCAAATATCTTTGAAGTGACACTGAGAAACAGGCTCTCAATCATATTACAATTATATCATTAGTATCAATGATCGGATTACAATAATGACAGTCACCAATAATAACTAATAATAATGGTATCATAACTAGTCATAATACCATGCTTCAACATAAAGATGTACACAAATTCACATGGAGAGAAGATAAGAAAAAAGAAGACTGCCATTGATTGGTAGTGATATCTTCATGTTGGTTTAGGATACAAAAATATACAGGAGACTTGAAATTGAAAGTGATCACTTAAGTTTTAAGCAGGATAAAACTAAATGAAAAGAAAAATAAATAAGAAAGTTTTTTAAAAAAAATTAAAAAGTAAAGCAGATTTTAGAGGTGAACTGTACCCAAGAAATACTCGAGAAAAAATGAAACGAAATCAAGAATCAAACCTTGCAGTCTCTGTGGCAAACTCTGAAGAGAACATTGATTCAACTAGAGAAATGGTTAAGCCATCTGTGTGAATAGAAAAATCAGGACTTCATGGTGGATACAAGTTAAAGAGTCTTAAAGATATAAGAAACATTGAAAATGCTCTCTTCACTATCCTGCAGTTTTACTTCAATTCTCCTTGGCTGTAGTTCATCAGTTATCAACACTCCTTCCCCCCATTCTTTGCTCTCTGTCCCTCCTGAACACACTATACCCTTCACATTCTATCCCACTAACTATATCATCTTCTGCCAGCCATGTCTCACTAATGCCAATAACCTGTGGCCAAGAAGAGCCAACCAAGGCTCTTCCAGCCAAAAATTCTTCCTTCTTGTTCTTAATACTCCTGGCATTAGTGTACATGAAGTGCAGAAGCCTGTTAGTCCCACCCCTATCTTGATGCGTTATACTAACTATCCCATTCTGATTTGTTGTCATTCGTACTAGCTCAGGCATATTATACACATTCTTACACTCAACTGCCTCACTGCATATCCCCCCCCCCCAATAGCTCTAGTTTCCCTGATTCTGCACATCCACTTTCACGTCATTCAGCAACACGTTTTTCAGTCTCCACACACCAAATCCATTCAGATGCAAACCATCCATCTTGTATAAGTCCTTTCGCCCATCAAACTCACTCCACACCACTCCTTATGCATAACCTGCACATAGTCATTTGTAATTATGACTTAATTAAGACTCACTATCTTAACTCTCTTGCTCTTTTCATTTACTACCTCTACTAATTCCTCCAGGTCCTCTCTCATAGCAAATTTTTCACCTTTTAAATCATTCGTTCTTCCTGCCACCACTATCATTTCTTTCACCCTCTAATAGCCTCACTTACATCCTTAATTTGCACACCCAGTAAGTACGGTGATTACTAATGAATCACCTTACAACACTCGCTCTCATTTTTGCACTCGGTAAACAATTTTGTAATCGCTTCAGCTGCCGCTTCACCTTATGTATCACTCTGCGCAACCGTGCGATCTCCCTCATTGCAACTAACTCTTTGTTTGTTTGTTTTTTATCACTCAAACCATTCTCACGCTCTGTACTTTTACTTTCACTCTCTACACCGCTCTCAATGCTATCTGGCACTACATCGCAAATTTCTATCATGTCAATATTTTCTATCACATTATGGCTTTCATCTATTGCATCAATCTCGCAACCTGACACACACTTCAAATCCTCGCATTCCTGATACTTTCCCACCACTATCATTATCGAACCAAACTCCAGCCGCTCTCGGAAAAGCATACATCCCGCAGACGTTACACTGAACAAACTCCCTTGGGATAATTTATTCAACAAAGATGCCATTGCCTTTCTTCTCATTGGTGCCATGTGCTACGCTACGTATGTATCTTATCAAAATACTGATTTTTAACACCAATTAAAAGAAAATTTTTATGCTAAACAGATTAACTCCGCAATATACTATAATTCTAGCACAATTATTAACTGATGATGCTATTTTTTTAACCCTCATGCATAAGGGCCTCTCATATGAGGACACATATTATGTGTCGTCATAATTTGTTAAAAACAATGGGCACGTATTATGTGCCCATCATTTTTAACATATACAGGGCACAAATTTAGCAAAATTAATGAATTCATGGTAATACTGTAAGATTAAATGATACTGTATCACCATTATAATTTTTTATAAATGAATATAAAAATTCATGCATGAGAGGGTTAAAACTAAATAACTTATCTTTCACAGCTCTTCAAACGTAGTCCTACCATCAACGTGCCCCCCAAACTATAAAAAAGGAAATAAAACTGAATGCAAAAATTGGGAGAAATTTCACTAAGGGTTCTGGGAAAATTTTATGCAAGCATACTTGAAGAAACTAAGAAAATTGGGGAAGAGAAACTTAAAGTAGCAAAGTTTAGGCCAAATAGGAGTTGTCAAGATAAGATTTTTACTTTACAACAAATAATTGAGAAATAGTGGAAATATAACAAGGATCTTTATATTACACTATTCAAGAAATATTCTTGTTTTAATCCTTTACTCATGTGTAAGCAAATAGTTTTCATGTGAATTATCTTCACAGTTAGTCACTTCCATATAGTGACTACTGACTTCTCATCAATTGCCTCAGTATCCCATAATGAAAAAACATTATCAGGAGAGTCTTACAGTATCCTAATGTTCTTTTCATTATGGAATACTGAGGCAATTGATGTGAAGGCAACAAACTCTATATACAACAGACTAGTCTCAAGGATACTTCATGAATAACCTTTGTAACAAATTTGGCAAAAATCAGCAACAGAAAGACCAACACTATGAAATAGGCAGGAACATAGAAAACTTTAGCTGCATTCTCAATGGAGAACCTATGGAAGAAGTAAATTGTCAGCTACTTTAGTCACAATTTTTAGCAATGGCAAATTACATATAGAAATATGTATGAGCAAAAGGAAGTATATGGGTGGTATAACCTTATGGGTTATACCATATCACCACCTTTGTGGTGATAAAGCTAAGGCTACAATTATGGCCTGATCTGTATATCTGGAGTGTTGTGGTTAAGTTATTAGAGAGGTTGGTGAGAGAGATAAGATACAAAAGTGGGATGATAACAGTGGATTCTTTGTGCTTTTCAGCATGGGAAATAAATCTTTAACAAACCCAAAATGGAGGTCATGTTTTACCAACCACTTATTGTACTATAACAAGGTGATGAATGTATTGGACAAGGGAGGTGGTGTACTTAGATTTTGCAAAGGCTTTTGATAGATTAGCCACACCACAAGCTGGTCACTAAACTGAAACAGATGTGACTGGATAACAGACTAGTGAGTTGGATAGGTGACTGGTTATTAGATTGGTATCAGCAATTTTTTTTTGGGGGGGGGAGCACTATTTTGAAAGAAGAAAGTTACTGGTGGTATGCCATAGGGATCTGTTTTGGGACCACTGTTATTTAATTTGTATATTAATGATATTGGGATAGGTTTAACTGCTGATATATAACTGTTTGCAGATCATCCAAAACTAGAAAGAGTGATGAAGAACCAAGCAGATGTGGCCTTACAGGAGGATTTAAATAGATTGTATGAGTGGACAATGGTATACGGAACTGTCACTTCAATGTTGTAAAGTGTAAGGTTCTGAAATTTCGTAGGCAAGGATTTGAAGTTCAGAGGTTCATTACATAAGATATGAATACATCACATCAGATTATGTCAATGATGCAGAAGACCTCAACTTGCAGAAATAAAGAAATTCTGGTTCCACTAAATAAGACCTTGATCAAACCTCATGGATTTTTGCAACCACTATTTAATGAGAATCTATTGGAAAGGGTCCAGAGAAGACTAAGGTCATAACTGCTCTTTGGGATGTCAGATATGAGGAGAGATTGAGGGAATGCAGTTTGCAAAACCTTATGAATAAAAGAAGGAATATGATTGAGACATTTAGGAAGAAATTTTTCATAGAATGGGAGGAGTAGAGCAAGACATACCTGGAAGCTGTATAAGGAGGATGTGAACAGGGACATAAGGAGCAGGGTCTTTCCACAAAGCATTGCATGAATGCAATGCACTGTGGAAAGTATTGCCTGACACTGTGGTGAATGCAGATATGTAGAATGAGTTTAAAGTATGGTTTGTGTATAACAGTGTGTGTGTGCCTCCCATGATGAGCCTCGACTCCATGGAGGTCTAGTGTTAAAAATAATAAACAAATGGAGATATCACAAAGGAATTGTGATATCTCCAAATATAATATAACAAAAGATATCACAAACTGTTAATATTCAAGATATGAAAACAGAGATAATCTAGGGTACAGTCACTTAAACAGAATAGGAGGAGAAAGATTTAGCAAAACTGGTGTTTGATGCCATCAAACGGTTACCACCAAATTAGTTTGGAGGAAACTGTTTACAGCAGATTAGTAATAATGCAAAAGCAATCATGTAGCACTGTCATTGCATCCTGTATGTCCTCTTGGAGGTACAAATCATGAAACTTATAAATAATATAGCCTACTGCTCCACATTTGTGATGAATACAGATTTTTTTAAAATTCATAATTGTTTCACACTGACCTTGACAGATTTTAAATAATGTAATGTATTTAACAACATGAGCTGATAGTATACTGGTGTCCAAAAGCTAAGGAACAAACTACATTTTTACCTGTTATTTTTTCATAACAGGTAATGTGCAAAAGCAACATGCCTCTGCTCAGTTTCACTTGCCATTTTTCCTTCAGTACCTCCTTCAATTCCTTGAGAGCTGTTGATTAAACTGCTGCTGTTACAGTTTCGCCTTTTTTGAGGTACTTGGTAAGAATTACCAAAAGACAATGGCAAGAATGATTCTCTGCTGACTTTTGGGTTCGGAACTTCTTTGGATGTGTAGAATCTTTGTTTCCACTCCACTGACTATTGTTGGGTCTCTGCATCATAGTGCTGAAGTCATATTTCATCAATAGTCAAAATATGAGGCCAAAACATTTGCACCTGATTTTTCAAAATGACCCAAAATCCCTTGAGATGACAGCACATGTTCTCTCTCTTTTGGTATTCAAACATTTGGGGAACCACTTCGCTAAGAGCTTCTGCGTGTCCAGATGTTGGTCGGTAATGACCCCAACTCGTTCCCTGGATATCTGCAGAGTCTTTGCAATGTTTTTGACTGGTATTTGTCTATCATCAAGGATCATGGCAAGCACTGCATCGATGAGTTCAGGTGTGATTGCTGAGGAAGATCTTCCTGATCTGGGGGCATCTGTTGTCTCAGGATGCCCAATTTTAAACTTGGTCACATCGAGCAACTGTCGGATATGCTGGGGGGGCACAATCCCCTAAAATCTCACACAAAGTCTGGCAAATCTTAGTTGCAGATTTCGTCTTGCAGCACAAAAACTTGATGACAGCCTGTGCCTTCAAATTTCTTCAAAACCTCTGACATGTCTTCTTGTATATCCTAAAAGAAAAAGAACAAATTATTACAATTTGGTGAAACATGGGGGTTAAAGGGTTTTAAGACATGTTCTTTCTTGTGGTTATATTACAAGAAAGCGTGTGATATAAATCACATCCTTAACACTTTCTCAGCCAATTTCACATTGGCTGAGAAAGTGTTAAGGATGCGATTTAGATTAGTTAGGTCTTGGTGATTTGAACAGATTAGTTTTGCCTTGTTGAATAGTGTCTTAACTCCATATTGTTGTGAGAGGGGGGGATTGTTGGTGAATGCATCTGCCTGTATGGGTGGGTTTTCTATAAACTGAGAAAACCAAGGTTCCATCAAGTTGGCAGGTGACTAGTGTGTGTAGGAAGGGGAGGCTATTGTTTTTCTATTTTTCCAGGGTGAACTTGATTCTAGGGTGTTGGTTATTTAAGTGTGTTAAGAAGGAGAGGAATGTATCGGGGCCATGTGGCCAAATAGCTGACAAATCATCAACGTAGCGAAGCCATATGGTAGGTTTTTGTGGGGCAGAGTTTAAGGCTTTCTCTTCAAAAGTCTCCATAAAGAAGTTGGTCAAGGGTGGGGAAAGTGGTGAACCCAAGGCTGTCCCCTCTATCTGTTTGTAGAATTTTTCCTGCCAAACAAAATAGCCCAAGTTCATTGTGAACTGAAATAGGGCTGAGATATAGGGGAAATTTAGCTTGGATTAGCTCTAAGGTTTCTTTAAGGGAGACATTTGTGAATAAGGAGATGTCAAAACTAACCATTATGTTAGAGCGTAAGGTTTTCTACACTGGCTTTGAAGTGGGCTGAGTTTTTTTTATGTGTGATGCCAGTATAGTGTGAGAGTACTTTGGCAAAATATTTGGCTAGTTTGTTGTGGGAATCAATGCCATCCACTATGGGACATAATGGCACATTTTCTTTATGTATTTTTGGGAGCCCATATATACGGGGGGGGGGGGGGGTCTAGAGTTATATGGTTTTAGTCTGTTAGTAATCTCCACAGGCCAAGAAGTGACCTTCTTAAGGAGCCTATGGAGTTTTCTAATTTGCGAGTTGGTAGGATTGTATTCAATGGGGAGGTAAGTAGCTTGATCTAATATTAAAGCCTTAAGCTTACCTGTGTAGTCATTATGATTGAGTACCACAGTGATGTTCCCGTTATCTGCTTTGGTGATAACTATTTATTTGTTTTTCTTCAATTCCTTTAGAGACTTGTATTCACTAATGGATATGTTGGTTTTTAGTGGTTTTGCTTTTGTGAGAACACAGGCTACATCCAATCTAATATTGTTGGCGATGTGGTTTGGAAGGTGGCGAATCCCGCGTTTAGGAGCAATGGCGAAGTTGTGACCACATGACAAAGCGTTGAGTGCTTCAGGCTTCAAGATAACTGAAGAAAGGTTAACTGAAGTGTTGGTTTATAGTTTGGGTTTGGACGTCGAGTTCTTTAAATGATCAAACTTTTGATATGTCGATTCCGAATTCGTTCAAATTCTTTGTTTGCCACAGTGCACGAGACGTCATGTAGAATTGACCAAAGTTTGTGACTTAGCATATTTAAAAGCTCGTTCTCTAGCGCTAAAATAGCTCTGTTTATGTCGGCTAGGGAACCGCGTGTAACGGTAATTTGCTCCCGAAGTAAAGCCTGGCTCGCCCGGTTGAAGATATGGAGAGCTTTCTGTGAAATGAAATTGTGCTTAAATTTTCCACAATTTGGGATTACCTGATTATCCTGGCAGCGTTTTAGGAAGGTCAGACAATTCAGTTGTCTAGATAGCTTCAGCTTGCCGTAATGGCAGGCCTTGCATGTGATGGAATCTCCATGGATGATAGTAATTCTTGTAGAAAGGCTAATACGCTAGTTAAACATGATAACTAAATACTTAAGGAATTGACAGCGTACACTAAAAATATAAATTAAATCAACTTTAATATATACTTTCCGATTTGTCTTTATCTTAAGTTCCCATGAAGATGGCAAAGTGACGTTGCCAAAATATCGGAAAGTGTATATTAAAGTTGATTTAATTTATATTTCTAGTGTACGCTGTTAATTCCTTAAGTATTTAGTTATCAGTTTAACCATCATATAAGCCTTTCTACAAGAATTACTATCATCCACGGAGATTCCATCGCACGCAAGGCCCGCCATTACGGCAAACTGAAACTATCTAGACAACTGAATCGTCTGACCTTCCTAAAACACTGCCGGGATAATTAGGTAATCTCAAATTGTGTAAAATTTAAGCACCATTTCGTTTCACAGAAAGCTCTCCGTATCTACAACCGGGCGAGCCAGGCTTTACTTCGGAAGCAAATTACCGCTACATGCGGTGCCCTAGCCGACGTAAACAGAACTATTTTAGCGCTAGAGAATGAGCTTTCAAGTACGCTAAATCACGAGCTTTGGTCAATTCTACATGATGTCTCATGCACTGCGGCAAACAAAGAATTTGAACGAATACGGAGTCGACATATCAACAAGTTTGATAAATTAAAGAATTCAACATCTAAACCAAAACTACAAACCAACACTGTAGTTAACCTTTCTTCAGTCATCTCAAAGCTTGAAGCACTCAACGCTCTGTCATGTGGTCACAACTTCGCCATTGTTCCTAAGAAATTACCGACGGAGGAATTAATTAGATCATTATTATTATTATTATTAGATCACAGAGGGCGCTGTGTAGGCAGACAGATGCACGTACGCTGTATCGCTGCTCCAGGTTTTATAGGTTTAAAGTGTTAATTAACTCATGTTTCTAACTTGAAAGTGCTACTATTTAACTCTACTAGTCACGCTGAAGACAGGGACATTCAAATTACCAAAATCGGATAAGTAAGATTCAAATTTTCAGTGTTGGAAGTTCATAGAGTGTACTGCAGTCACCAGCCAACGAAGAACAAAGGACGTCGCCATTTTAAAAGTCGCACTATAGTCGCTAACAGGAAGAAAGGCTAAAGGTCACCGAGACAGCGAAGTTCAAGCAAAATGAGCTGTAACAAATGCAATAAGCCATTAAGCGACGAAGGGGACGGGCCGCAGTATTCCAGATGTAACAAAAAACAACACTTCCACTGTTCAGGGATCTCAGAAAGCACGTGGAAAGCAAAAGGAGCTGTGAAACGGACTGAATGACGATGTCAACAGTGCCATGAGAAAACGAAGAACAAAGACCAGACACTAAAGAAAAGTAACAACGCACATCAAGGTAAGCCGCTTCCGAATCCTAAAATTATAGATAACTTTGATTCATTTAAACTCATGGTGAAAGACTTATTAAATGCACACATGGAACAAATGAACAAAAAATTCGAGGAGTATGAACATTACATACAGTTCAATAACGAGACCTCTGAAGAAATGTTAGGAACTGTGCGAGAAATAAAGACGAAATTAACAGTAGCGATAGAAATGCAAGAAACACTCCAACGTGAAAATCAAGAATTGCAGAAGGAAGTAAACACACTCAAGTGTCAAATGAAACACATGCTACAAAAAGAAAGAAAAAAAGAACTTCAAATTGAGGGAATAACAAAAGAAAATACAGAAGACTTAAGAAACATAATGCAACTGATCGGCAGCAAAATTGGAATTCAAATCGCAACCACAGACATCACCTATATCAACCGAGGCCCACAAAAAAATAAAGAGAGACAATCATTGCTCGTTTTACCAACAGAAATCTGAGAGACTCCATTCTTACAGCAAGCAAGAAAACAAGGCCGACAACAACGATCCTAACTGATAAGAAACTCCCAACACCAATCTATATAACGGAACACTGGACTCCATACTTCAAAAATCTTCTATACCAAGCAAGGAAGACAAAAACAGAGAAAAACTACAAGTTTCTGTGGACAAAGAATTCCCAGATATTTTTGAGAAAGAACGAAAACACTCGAGTATACATAAATACAAGTGAATCCGACTTACACAGCCTAATATAATATAAAACACTAACTTTTTAAATCCTTAAGAATAAGATTAGAACTCATTTAAAAACTATATAATGGAGATCTCAAACATAGGCGAACATATCCAGTCAGACAACATAAACTTCAAGGTCTTTGACTCTTTGAAGAAATGGTCAGACAACATTTCCACCAACACCAACTTCACTATCATACACACAAACATAAGTATAAAAAAACACTGGCTTACATTGATAACACAGCTCAATTATACCATGATAAACATAGATGCGCTAATACCGACCGAAGTTGCAATAAACAACACAGAAATTTACGCATACAACATAAATAATTATCAAACCTACAACTTATGCAGACCAAAAAAAAGAAGAGGTGGCATTGTGGCATTTATCAAAGAAAAATACAATGCGACAGAAAAACAAACTCACTTCGAACATGTGGAAACACTAATTTTGGAACTCACAAATAGCCACAATAGTATCAAATACACAATAAACACAATATACAGACCCCCAGATAATAATCCACTCAGTTTTCTTCACGAGTTAGAAACATGGCTAAGCAGCATCGAACCGTGTACAACACACAGGCTCATCCTAATAGGAGACATTAACATAAACATTCTTGACCGTGCTTCTTCAACCACTAACACATATCTTGATATACTAAGTCAGTACAACATAAACCCTACCATTAACTCCCCAACAAGAGAAGAAATACTCAATAACTCACTAACACAATCATGCATTGATCATATCAACATACGAGCTCCAATCCATACATATACATCATCAGTAATTAACGTAAAAATTGCCGATCACTACTTTGTCTCAACTTCGTTTTATTACGTTTCCTATCCCCCCCTCCCACCACCACAAAAGTCGACAAAACTCGATCATACTAAAGAGCATTGTCGATAACCAAGTAAAAAATACAGACTGGAATTTCCCTACTTAAAATAAACGATCCTGTAACATTATATGAGAATTTTCAACTAAAGTTCACAGAAATATACAAAAAAGCAACAAAACCTATACAAACGAGGCGACAAACAGACAACAATCCATGGATAAATGACGACATACTAAATAGTATTACTGTAAAAGAAAATCTATGGAAAAAACTCAAAACATCACCCAGCAACACACATTTACAAACCTTATACAAAAACACAAGAAATCAACTAACAACAAAAATTCGTAGGGCAAAAAGACGCTACTACTTCCAAAAATTCACGGAATATAACGACAACATTAAGCAAACATGGGCTACACTCCACGAATTAGTAACCCGAAAAAAGAAAACTTCAGCACAAGATTTTATTGCAAAAAGCTTCGGTCAGGACACAAACCATGAGGAACTAGCAGACTCATTCAACCATGCTTTCACAAACAACATCACACAACTCAAAAAAGACAAACCACCAACGATCAACAAAAAACTACCAACACAAATTCAACAACAAACGATGTGTTTTCCACCCATAACAAAACAGGAACTGAAAGTAGCACTCCTAACACTAAAACCAAAGCCCACTCCAGGAATAGACAAAATAAGACTCACAGACCTTATAACACACTTTGAACAAATAAATCCAATACTTTTGAAACTCGTGAACATAATATTCGACACAGGCATTATTCCACAACAACTAAAAACTGCAGTAATTACGCCAATATACAAACACAGTAAAAGAAACGATACTCAGAACTACAGACCAATAGCTACACTACCAGTCATCTCAAAAATTCTAGAAAAAATAACACACACCAGACTACAGAACTATTTACAGAAGTACGACATCATCTCACAAAACCAATACGGCTTTCAGAAAACAAAAAGCACCATTACTTTATTAGAAGACATCGCCGACACAATAAACAAAGCTCTTGATAAAAACAAGTACGCCGTCCTTATACTGCTGGACCTAACCAAAGCATCTGGCACACTTGAACATGACACTACTCACCAAACTATACTCAATAGGTATAAGAGGAACACTGCATACATGGTTCAAGAACTACCTCTCAAACAGAACACAAGTAACAAAAATAGGTACATGTCACAGTCAGAGTATACAAGTAAAACACGGTGTACCTCAAGGTGCCATATTATCACCCACTCTATTCAACATATACATTAATGATGTTCATAACATATCCATAAGAAGTCAAATATTTCAATACGCAGATGACACTGCACTACTAGCAATCGACACAGACATTAACACAGCTCTCTGCAAAGCACAACAAGACCTAAACGAAATCACAACATACTTCCACCAAAACGCAATTCTAATCAATGGCACGAAAACACAGATGTTGATAATACACAACCCAAGAATCATATACCCCGCATCACTATCAATACATTGTCACACATACCGCTGCATTAACAACAAAAATACCTGCCAATGTTCTGAAATCAAACCTGTAACACAAGCAAAATACTCCGGTCTCTATATAGATTCCCACCTTAAATGGACAAAACATATAGAATACCTACACACCAAAGCAAAACTCTTCCAAGTTAAAGACATTATTCCACCCAACACAAAAAAACTTCTATACCACGGTATCTGTGAATCCCTACTCAGATACGGAATAACAGTCTATACAAATACATCAAACAGCCACCTAACAAAATTAGAAACACTACACAGGAAAATCGTGTCAACAGTGATCTGGACACCTTACACGCAACAACCAATATCCAACAAGCACATGGCAATACACAGAATTCTGAGCATTAAAAACCTGAAACACTACATGACATTAACAAGGAATTACTTCAACATCATCTATTGAAACAACAGAGATACATATCGTATAACACGACCTACAACAACTCTCTACATCCCCACACCTTCAACAACTCATACAGTTTTTTTGTGAGATCACATCAGATACCCATGCAACTCAACAACCTACCAAGAAAGTTAAAACACGTAGATAACTACAGAACATTAAAAAACGAACTCTGGAAAATATACCAACAAAGTTAAGAAACCATTAACACTAATATACACATCACAAATCACTAGCATCCAATGCCTACATCCCATACATAAACAGTAGTAACAACACAAATAGCGAAGGCTAAATCCCACTCTCTTCATAAAAGCTATCCCAAGCTTCGAAGTAGGTGGGATTAACTTGCATCACTCATCTACAAGTAATCTTTATAAGCAAATGAAGAAATTTGTATGTATAATCATTCTTTCTCAAACTTAAAAAAAAAATAAAATAAAATAAAAAATTATACAAAAAATTCTGTATAATCTTCATTGTTAATATTAAAAGAACATGTGTTATAAATACATAATATAAAGGCATAAAAGTATTATTAAAATTTTTAATTGAAATCCAATGTAGGAATTGCAGCACTTAGTGCTGAACTCTGTAAAATTATAAGATGCAATGTCACACAAGATGTTTATTCTATGTATAAATATTTTAGCAATCAATAAAATACATATTATTTAAAAAAAAAAAAATGATACAGATTGAATGCGCGATTCGTCACCTTCCAAACCACATCACCAACGATATTAGATTGGATGTAGCCTGTGTTCTCACAAAAGCAAAACCACCACATCCATTAGTGAATACAAGTCTCTACAGGAATTGAAGAAAACCAAAGAAATAGTTATCACCAAAGCAGATAAGGGGAAATGCCACCGTGGTACTCAATCATAATAACTACACAGGTAAACTTAAGGCTTTACTATTAGATCGAGCTACTTACCTCCCCATTGAATACAATCCCACCAACTGACAAATTAAAAAACTCCATAGGCTCCTTAAGAAGATCACTTCTTGGCCTGTGGAGATTACTAACAGAGTAAAACCATATAACTCTAGAAAGGAAAACGGTAGCTTCCTTGCTTCGTTTCTCATTTGCTGTTATGCAGTATTTGTGTGCACGTGTCTTTATCTTAAGTTCCCATGAAGATGGCAACATGATGTTGCCGAAATATCAGAAAGTATATATTAAAGTCGATTTAATTTATATTTCTAGTGTACGCTGTCAATTCCTTAAGTATTTAGTTATTATGTTTAACCAGCATATAAGCCTTTCTACAAGAATTATTCCTTTTAGTGTGAGAATTTCAATAATTAGTAAAATACAATGTCACTGGTGCCCTTCTGACACCAGTGCTTATTGCAACTGCTCCAATGACAGTGTTCCTATGCTACTGTTTGTAGTTCCCATAAGTTTACTATAGTGGTACTCAGCTGTATTTTCCTTACCAAAATAAATTTAATTTTTAAAAAAGTCCTGACTCAAGGCATTTACACTCAGAAATAACTACACAGTTGCAAAAAAAAAGTTTTGAAATATACTTTGAAGATCTTGAAATATCAAATTCTTATACATATTCAATATTTCAATATATTCAAAATTTTACATTCAAGTAAAAAGAATGACCTATAACTTGAAAAGTTTCAGAAATCATTTAAAGTGCTTGTATATACACATTGACTTAATTCATTATCTTCAAAAAATATTTTCCCCATATGTATAAAATGAGTATATAAAAACTATAGAAAAAAATTTGTATCAATGAAGTTAATAAATTTTAGGTGTAGAATGAAGGCATTTCTCAGTATTACATTGCCTAAAAGTGGTGATGTACAAGGTAAAAATGTATAATTCAAAAACATCACTTTGTTTCTGCAAATATTCTCATATTTGGAGGGTGTAATAAAACAGCAGCACAAAATGGAACAGTTTTATTACATACATCCACAAATAGGAGCATGTAATTTAAACTATACAGTGAATTTCCTGTTTTTCGCAACAGTTCTTCAGTTTTAGCACCAATGCTAACTCATCAGTTAGATCTGCTATAAAGAACAGTGACATACATTATTTTCACAGCATATACATGCCAGAATAACACAGTCTTGCATAACATCTTTCTCTCTACTTGTAACTAAGGTAATAGATATTAGCAGAAGTAGATGTTTCAAGAAAACTGTGCAAATTCATTTCAAAGAAGGGGAAAGAAAACATAATACAAGCATGCGTAAACATGCACACACACCTGTATTATGCTTTTTCATTCCTCCTTGAAATAAATTTACAGACAAGTTAGTTTCTTTAATTATTAAAAATACCTGAAAAACAATCACTAAACAATAATTTAACAGTAAACTATAAGAAACAGTTTTGTGCAACTAGACAGTTTTACTGTAAAGTTACAATCATTAATGCTCTGCTAACAATGAAATTTGCTTCTCACATGCTTGCATACTGTTCTTTATACAGTTTATGAAAAATGAAGGCACTCTTAGAACTCTCACTACACAATGTACACATTACATTTCAGCATCTTTAGCAACAAGCTCTCACGGACAAAAATTCTAAACATCTCCAAAACAATAACACTAAGAAATCTGTACTTTATAATTAATTACATTAACTAAACAACATGCTTAGCTGCACGAGATAAGTTAATATTCTTTGCAACTATGAATTAATATTTATTAAATTAACGCTAAAAAATAGGACAATATTTAAGTTTAGACAAGCTAGTTTTTCCCTTTCAAGAAATTACTTTTAGCTTGATATACTAATACCAACTATGAGCAGCAGAACAAAGATCTGCAAAAATATTCAAGCTAAATAGTATAACTAGTTCTCAAAAGCTATGATTAACATCAATGAAATGTTTTTCTATTTCAAATAAGATTTTAAATTTATTATGTACCTAATAAAGAGATCACTTATTTTTTTTTTTTAAATTGCACATATAGTTTAAATGTGTAGCTATTTTCTTACACTTTTCCTATGAGCATGATCTATCTACTGCCCGATATGTATCCATATTCATTTAGCAACATGATATAAGTGCATGGGAAAATAATTCTGATCTCAACCAGTCAGATTCTTTTAGCAACATTCATCCAGACTCAATTTCATTCACAATGTTATTTAAAATAAACTAATGCATTTTAAAAACACTAACTACATATAAAATGGAAAATTACAGACATTGCACCCACATGCATACATTTTTACATATTTCCTTACAGCCTTGCAACAATTAGCAAATATTTTCAAAAGTTCACAAACAGAACTTAAAAATTAACAATTATGACATGACATTTTCACTAGGCTAGAATTTATTGCTTAAGGCACAGGGGATTTGATCTTTTAGCAAAAAAATGAGTGTATAATACATCTCTCTTTTTCTCTCACCCCCCTACCATTTCTAAAATCAAATAATCTAAAAGCAGATTTATCTAATTAAAGCTTTTAGGAGAAAGGATTCGTGTGAATACATCCATTTTCAGAGATTCATATCACTTATTTTGCTAATTATACATAATTTTTCTTATAATCCCAAGTATGACTGTTTGCTTTTTTTGTTTGTCAATACTCCAAATCCCTTTGAAGCTGACATTCTTTTAAGAAAAAGCTTACACTTCACAGATGTTGATGACTTGAGTATACATAATAAATGCAAAAATGCTAATGAAATTCTTTGATTACCATTGCTTTTCTGCAGTACTTTTTTTTTTTTTTTTTTTTTGAGAATACTACAAAGTCCCATGATACATGTTTTCTGAGCATTACTTGAGTAGAATTTTGATCTCTTCCTTTTCTGCAGCATCAAGATATGTTGTTCCATCTGGAGTTGTTCCATTTTTTGAAGCACCCTAAAATACATATATATATAACTAATGTAAAATCATAAATGTAATTATGTAAACAAGAATTTATAAATTTGGAATGTAGTGCAGTCTTATCTCATTTTAGCAAACTCACAAACGTGAATATATTATTAATGGCTTTTTTTTTCTTTGTTTTTTTAAGTTATTAGAGAAGGTAGATGACAAAGAAAATGGAAAAGTAGACTTTGTTATTAGAGATCTAAATGGAAGGGTAGGAAACACATCCCACCATAAATATAGAAGTTTTGAGGAAAAATTCCTATAAGCCTGGTGTAAAGTAAATGTAGAGTAAAAGGCAAAGCTAATAATAACGAAATCTGCTGGATTGCTCCTCAGGACACAGACTAGTCATTACTAACATTGTGTTCCGAAATAAAGATGTGCACATGTTTGTGTGGAGAGAAAAGCCACATTCACTATGTCATCGTTAATAGTGATATCTTCATGTTCAGAATACAATAATGTATGGAGGATTTGAAGTTGGAAGCCACCATCACTTAGTTTAAAGTAGGATAAAACTGAATATCACATGAAAAGAACATTATGTAAAAAATGTTTTAAAAAGGATTAAAGTTGAGCAGCTTTTACAGGTAAATTGTAGACTAAACAATACAAACATTACTGAAGAAAAATGAAACAGCCTGAAAATAAAAATCAAACCTTGAATTAGTTTTTTTTATTTTTTAAAGATATATACATATCTACATTTTAAAATATAGATATACCTCTTATGGCTCACATTATATGCATGTTGGTGATATATATTTAAACAGCTACTAGCTTATACAGGTAAAATTGGGAATACTACAAAATATACTTTCGATAACTGAAATTAATTCACAAAGAAGAACTTTCCAAAAGAAACTAATCTTACTGCACCCAGCATTACATCAAACTGTTTTGGAACTTTGGTAATACTTTACATTTAACCCTAACAATGCTCATGTGTAGCTATAAAAAGGTTACATAAAAGTAGCTCCTTAAGAAGGTCACTTCTTGGCCTGTGGAGATTACTAACAGAGTAAAACCATATAACTCTAGAACCCCCCTGTATATATGGGCTCCCAAAAATACATAAAGAAAATGTGCCATTATGTCCCATAGTGGATGGCATTGATTCCCACACTTACAAACTAGCCAAATATTTAGCCAAAGCACTCTCACACTATACTAGCAACACACCATCACACAAAAAAAAACTCAGCCCACTTCAAAGCCAGTATAGAAAACCTTACACTCCAACATAATTAGTTTTAACATCTCCTCCTTATTCACAAATGTCTCCCTCAAAGAAACCTTAGAGCTAATCCAAGCTAAATTTCCCCTATATCTCAGCCCTATTTCAGTTCACAATGAACTCAGGCTATTTCGTTTGGCAGGAAAAATTCTACAGACAGATAGAGGGGACAGCCATGGGTTCACCACTTTACCCAGCCTTGGCCAACTTCTTTATGGAAACTTTTGAAGAGAAAGCCTAAAACTCTGTCCTACAAAAACCTACCATATGGCTTCGCTACGCTGATGATGTGTTTACTATTTGGCCACATGGCTCTGATACACTCCTCTCCTTCCTAACACACTTAAACAACCAACATCCCAGAATCAAGTTCACCCTGGAAAAAGAGAAAAACAATAGCCTCCCCTTCCTAGACACACTAGTCACCTGCCAACCTGATGGAACCTTGGTTTTCTCAGTTTATAGAAAACCCACCCATACAGGCAGATACATTCACCAACAATTCCCCACCCTCATAACAATATGGAGTTGTTAAGACACTATTCAAACAGGCCAAACTAGCACTATTCAAATGACCAATCCCTAACTACTGAACTAAATGACATCCTTAACACTTTCTCAGGCAATGGCTACCCCCCCCCCCCCCCAAAAAAATCCAAAAAATACTAAAACCAGTTATCCACAACTCCCCCCCCCCCCCATTCACAAAAAAGATTACTCTAAATCCATCACCATTCCCTACATCTGAGGCACCTCGGAAAAAATCAACAAAATCTTAAAAAAACATGACTTGACCTCTTGTTACTGACCATACAGAAAATTGACATCCCATATCCGCTTGACTAAAGACCAACCACTTCCTCTGGGTCTACCTGGTGTATACCAGGTCCCTTGCAGCTGTAAACTGTCCTACTCTGGCCAAAACAGGCAGGACAGCAAATATCAGAATCTCAGAACACAAGGACTACATCTGATTTCACCAGTACAGCCACTCTGGGCTTGCAGACCATGCTCTGGATACTCACCATAGAATAAGGTGGAAGAAAGCCACAGTAATACGTTGCAGCAAGTTCAAATATGAAAGACTATTCATGGAATCAGCCTCACAAATTTGGATGCATGAGACTGCCCCAAATTTGGAAAACATTAAAATTTCAAGATTATGAAAGCCTGATCCCTGAATAATTTATTAGCTTTCACATTTCAGATATAGCTAATCTAAATTCTACTTAATTTTATATATTCACAGATGAAAATACTTTTCTTCCCTACTTCCAAAAAAAAGAATATGGTATTTCACTGATAATTTGCAAATTAATCCCTTTCAAAAAACATATTTAAAATCCCTGCTAATCACTAAATTCTGAGTCTTCTTCCATTTCAACTTGGAACTACAAGGCAGGTGATTATGACAAGCTTAGGAAGATGTTGAAATCTGTGCCATGGCATAAAACACTGCAGGGTAAGGATGTTTGTAGTGCATGGGATATAGTTAAGGGTCATCTACAGGAAGCAATATTAAATTGTATACCTAAGGTAAGGAGGGTTAATCAGATAAGTAATATTAAGCATGAGTTGCAGAAGAAGAAAATGAGAAGGGTATATAAAGAAAAAGGTATCAGCAAACTAATGAAAACAGTACAAGGCTCAGACAAGAAAGGTGACCAACATGCAAGGAAGGCAAAATCAGATTATGAAAAGAATCTAGCCAAGCAGGCAAAAGGAAATTGCAAAGAGTTCTTTTCTTTATGTAGAAAGTAAGAGGAAATATGACTATGGAAGATTATCCTTAATGAGGGATGATGATGGTCACAAGGAGAGAGAAACAGATAAAATAGTTGGGTTATTACTGAGTGATCACTTTGCAATAGTATATCATCCTAGTGCAAATTGCAGGGTTACTGCTTTAACATATGTGACAGATACTGATGTGAAAATAGAGGTAGAAGAATTGGAGGTTCTTAGGATATTGCAGAATCTCAATGTAAATACAGCTGTGGGATTAGATGGGATATCAGTTCTGGTTTTGTGAGAATGTGCAAGGGAACAGCAATGACTAAGCTGTTTAATTTAAGTGTCAGCTCTGGTAGAGTTCCAAGAAAGTGGAAAGGCAACATAATTCCTTTGCATAAGGGAGATTCGAAGACTTTAGTAGCAAATTACAGACCAATCAGTATCTCAGACATGGTGGTAAAAGTACTAGAAAAATTGGTCAAAAAGAGAAGTCAAGAATGGGTAGATAAAAATATGATACTAAATGAGGGTCAACATAGCTTTGTGAAGAGTCAGTCATGCCTTAATAATTTACTAACTTTTTATAATAGAGTAACAGTTGAGTTGGATAAAGGAAATGGCTACACAATGATCATGTTTATCAAAGGCATTTGACAGAATACTGCATGGAGCTCTGTTATGCAAATTAGAACAAACAGGGATTAACATGACATATCAAAAATTGGTATATGGAGGGACAGAATTGAGGTGAAAACACTGACTAGCGGTGTGCCACAAGGTTCAGTGCTGGGACCATTGCTGTTTAATTTGTACATAAATGATATAGGAAATAACCTGAAAGGAAATATTCAGTTGTTTGCTGATGATGCAAAATTAGGTAGAATAATAGTTAATAAAGGTGATGTGGAGAGCTTGCAGGGTGATTTAAATAGGCTGTCAGTATGGGTAAAAGATAATAGGTATCAGTTTAATGTGGAAAAATGTGAAGTTATGCATTTTGGGAAAAACAGACTACAATCCATATATCACATTGATGGCACTGTACTCCAGGAAATAGCTGAAGCTAGAGATTTAAGTATGGTGGTAGACAGAGTTAAAGTTTGGAGGGCATATTGCTAAGGCAGCCCATAAGATTACTTGGCTGCTGAAGAACACACTAACAAATAGAGATTAAAGCAGTTGTTATTCCTCTTTATAAGGCCTTGATACGCCGACATCTGGATTATTGTGCTCGTCTGGTCCCCTAGGTTTCTTGGTGATGAGGAAGCTGTGGAGAGGATTCAGAGGCAAGTAACCAAGATGGTGATGTGGAATGTTCCTTATGTGGATTGCAGAAGTTGATTGATAGGGGGAAAAAAAGAGGGGATATGATAGAAACATTTAAGTTGCTTAAAGAGTTTTATAGATTGATGCAGAGGAAATTTTTCAGCACTTGGCTAGAGGGACCAGAACAAGGGATCATCCCTGGAAGTTGAATAAAGGTGTGGTTAGTAGAGATGTGCAAGGACTAGATTTTTTGCTTGGAGAGTTGTGAATGAGTGGAATGGGTTGTCAGAGTCAGTTGTAAGTGCTTTGTCTGTTAATATATTCAAGGAGAGATATGACAGATTGTGTGGATCAATTGGGTCTCCAGAGATGAGTGTTTATACTCCATGGAGGTGCCTGTATAATAATAGTAACTACAATACAATGAATGCCATCTATAAAAAATGGAATACCTTTACCTTTTTCAAGGACTCTAGCATTTAGTGCAAGAGCAGCTTTTCCTTGTGTGTTACTAATTTCATAATAACCTCATAAGGACAGTCTGATCCATCATGCATGCCTTCTAATAATCTTAAGTCTGTTACCCTAAAATTAAGGTTAGGAGGATCCTGGTTTCTTACAGCAAGTGACCCTGTTACCTGTCCACTTAATCTCATATGTGAGCCTATCTGTAGAAATCCAAGATGAATGTTTACAAGAGGCCATGAAGCAGACATACAACAATGTCTGCATAATGACCAAATGTATCAGCACTCTCAGTAAAATGGACTATACTGACCAGGTGGCATGTCATGATTTGATTAAGAGTTGTTCCATTCTCCTTCCATGAAGGTAGAATATACTAGTATCATCTATAATGGTAAACAAGGAGTATTATCTTGAGTTAATGCAATGTCTTTGTGAGGCTATCAGGAAAAAAAAAAAAAAGGCCTGATGCTTGGAGGGAAAACTGATGGATGCTTCATCACGATAATGTGCCTGCACATGCATCACTACTAAGCTATCAATTTTTGGTGAAACACAAAACAACGGTCGTTTCACAGCCTGCTTACTCCCTGACCTCACACCAGTACTTTCTTTTTATTCCCCAAATTGAAACTGACATTGAAAGGTCGGAGTTTTGAGTCGACTAGATAAAGAAAAAAACTGTTAGCGGAACTGCGCAGTATCCTGAAAGAAGTATTCCAAAAACGTTTCAAAGGATGGAAGAAATGCTGGCAAAGTGGATGAGAGTACTTTGAAGGCAACAAGGACAAACAGCTTGTAAGTTAGACAGGAACATTTTTATTTAAAAAATTTGGGAATTGCCCAGACAAACCTCGTATACACTAAACAGTATTATCCTTTGTGGATAAAACTTCTGAAATTTTAGTCTTGCTTCTAGCAAGGGCTTTGTTCTCTTGAATTCACATAAGAGGAAATACTAACAAAACTGCTTCTTTTATAACAGAATAATTGAATTTAGTATGCCATGTTTTTATTTAAAACACCTCAGTAACTTAATTCACTTCGTATATGAATGTCACAGCAATCCATTGAATAAACTACTAAAACCAAATCAACAGTTTCATTACTTGAAATTTCCAACAATATTTCATTTAAGAAATATCATATCAATAGCTTCAAATCCCCTTAATACTGAGAATCCTAAATAAAACACAAACTTAACTGGTCCATTTCTTTATGAACTGTAAAGAAATAAAGTTTCAGTTTTCACTGAATAAATCCTATACAGATTAATGACTACAATAAACTTTCAGGATGCGCAGTTCTGATAGCAAAGTTTTCTTTATCGAATCAATCGACTTAAAACACTGATCTCTCAATGTCAATTCTGGGAATAAAAAAAAAAGTTTACTGGTGCGAGGTCAGGCAAGTAAGCAGGCTGTGGAACAACCACTGTTTTGTGTTTGGCCAAAAATTGACAGATTAATAATGATACATGTATAGGAGCATTATCATGCTGAAACATCCATCAGTTTTCCCTCCAAGCATCAGGCCTTTTTTTTTCTTCTTTTCTGATAGCCTCATGAAGCCATTAACTCAAGATAATACTTGCTTACTATCTTGGATTGTGGAAGAAATTCATTCATTATGTGGAATCCTTTTATATTTTGAATAAGTTCCATGCGTGAAAACTTTAAAAGCATCTAATTCAATGCTTCTTAAATATTTTATGTTCAACATAGCAGCATGACCAAACTACATAGGTTAAAATTAACTTCTTGCAATATAAAACGTGCACCCACATAGAGATACACAGAATATGTAAATTTTAAATGGGTTATGGAATACTTTGTTCTTACTTGGAGAAAGCTGCAAAATAATCTTTAATTTAGCTGAAATGGCATTATGATTCTGTCTTTCAAGACAGTGTAAAACTGAAAAGGCAATTTATTCTCATTAAACAACACTGAATTCACCTTATTGTATTAACCATTACTCTCCAATTCCTCTCTGCTGAAATGGTTTTGAATCAAAATAAAATGTTCCTCTCAGAACAATTCAAAAGGAACTTTTTTTTCCCCTAATCACGTGAATTAATAATCCTGGATAGAAATTTTTTCCTTATTGTGATTTTTTTTTATCTATCCAGATTGGAACATTTCATTCCCAGAAAATAATGCTCCATATGAAAACAAACACACAAAGAGACAGAGAGAGAGACTACTGAGGATTAATTTAAGAATTATGATAATGAAAACTGAAAAGGGGTGCTTAAGAATCAAAGCTATATAACTGAGAGGAGACCTCCACATAGCCTTCAAAAGAAATGCAGAAAACCGACCAGGGCTTCTGACCTAATGTCCAATCCTCACCTTCTCGTGGTGCACCCGGTTAGGTATCTACCTGGATACTGAACGGATGAGGATGGGCTGGCAATTTGGGATTTAGCTGACCAATTGTATTCTTATTGGCTTAAACCAAAATTTCAAATGATGGTAAAACATGACAGAATTTCATGCTGACTGGGTCGTCACCCAGTTAAACAAGGCCCCCGTTGTTTTCGCCAGGGAACCAGGATGAACAGTGAAAAGTCAGCTACTGGAACAAATCCGAAAACTTACCCCAACTCAACATCACCAGAGTTCAAGATTGGTATTATCAACATAGAAGCCTGAATGGAAAAGAAATGGAGCTAGCTGAGGAACTGGATAAGTACCAGATCGACATAGTAGGAGTGACTGAGACAAAAACTGGTGAGATCTTTCTGAGCAATAAATACAAAATGTTATATTCAAGCAATGACAATCAAGGAAAAGGAGTAGCCATAGTATTCACTAAATACGAGGCTAATCTTCTTGACTGGCAGGTAGTCTCAAGTAGAGTGATGTGGGCAAATATGAATGGGAAACTGGACAATGAGACTTATTAGTGCCTATGGTCCAACAGAAGGTACTATTAAGGTAGAAGTGGAAGAATTTTTTGAGGCTTTAGAGAAAGCAACTGACACAATGAAAACGAAAAAGTTGGTCCTTGTTGGGGATCTAAATAGCAGAGTAGGAAATAATTGTCAGACATACAAAAATATTTTGGGAAAATTTGGAGAAAAGAGCAAAGTTAATAATAATGGCAAACACCTGTTGGATTTCTGCTTGGGACATGGACTGGTTATTACTAACACAATGTTCGAACATAAAAATGTGCACAAATTCACATGGAGAGAAGAAGCAAGGAATAAGAAAAGTCTCATTGAGTATGTTATTGTTGATAGTGATGTTTTCCACTGGTGCAGGACACCAGAGTGTACAGAGGATTTGAAATTGGAAGTAATCAACCATTTAGTCTTGAACAGGATAAAATTGAATTTCATATTGAAAAGAAGAACATTTAAGAAAGTTGTAAAGCGAAAAAAAATTGAGCAGCTCTCAGATGTGAACTGTAGACTAAAATACACAAATATTATTCAAGAAAAAATGAAAGAGTTTGAGAACAGTAACCAAACCTTGCAGATTCAGTGGCAAGCCCAGAAGAAAACCCTGATTGATTCAGCTAGAGAGGCAAGTGGTGAGGTTGTCTGCAAGGATAAAAAAAATCAGAACTCCAGGATACAAGAAGTTAAACAGGAAGTGAAAGAAAAGAAGAAAGCATATCAAAACGAACCAACTTCATTTCCAACACCTCTGCTCTTTGGAAGTCTTTTCCCATACTATCTTCCCCAATGACTATAAGCTTCAAGTGTTCAAATAAAACAACAAATCCTCTTCTTCTTCTAACCACTTACCCACACATGGCACTGTTGTGTCATAGGTCTTAGGATCCCTCATATGTGGGGCCGATAAAAAATCGCCCATATACTAGTTTTATGCCACCTCTATCATCTGATTCCTTTTAAGGCCTTCTATTTCTAAGCTTTTCTTGTTTCAATGTATATTTATGTACATTAAATATATAATGAAATAATTAAATATTGAGTTCATTTGATAGTCTCTATACTGTCAAGTAATTTAAAAAAATATTTATTTAAAAAAACAAAATGTATACAAAAATTAAACATGATCAGAACTTAAAATAAATGAGGTAATTCTAACAATCACTACTTAGAACAAAGCATTGACGGGATTGTAAAATGTAATCCACTCAGAGAAAATATTTAGCACACTAGATATCAATGGGTTTGATAGTTCACTGACACTTTCTAAAAATCCTTTGAAATCCAAATTGAACATGTGTTCTCCTGCAATGGCATGAATTTCATTTTTCTGTGTTTAGCTGTTCTATAATACTCCAATCATTTCACCATCTATCTATATGATTACTACATAATATGATAAATTTACTTCATGACCAAAACAAATAGACATGTTTACAAAATAATTTTAGTATCTGATATCTGATATTCAATATAAAGTTAACAAAGACTTCATTTCTTAATAAAAAGAGAAAACTAACCATTTCAAGCATTAATTTAACACAATTCGTATGTCCTTCCCAAATAGCTGCCAGCAAAGCACTAATACCATATTTATCCTTAGCCTAGAAATTAAAAAAAAAAAAAAAAAAAAATATTAGTCTTCAATCAAGTATTTATAATTTATCACTTGTTTACTAATTAGAATCTCTCCCCACTTTACTTCATAATAGATGTATATATTCTAATGAAATGAAACAAGGAAAAAACAAACAAAAAGCAATATCAGTAATAATCAAGATAGTTCAGATGATTACACAGTCCAACACAATTTTTGCTGACTTTTATATGAGACTTGTTTTTTTACTAATTTGGGTGCGCTGAGTAAGTTTTTTAAGAAGGCAGTACTATTTAGAGGATCAAAAAAATTGATTTTTTAATATTATTTTCTGAAAGTATGTACTTTTAAAAATCTGTTCCTAACTTTTTATCAAGAAATTCAAAAAATTCCCGAAGATATAGCCTATTATTCAAAGCAGTGCGCAGATCAGAATCTGAGGGCTCACCGCTCTCGCTTATTAGTAAACGAATAAATGCATAAGAACCCGCAATGGCACGTACTGGCGCTTTGAATGCGAGAGAGGCCGATAATTAGATACATAACTACTTAACAATATTCATTAAAAATTACAAGAATATTTATAAAAAAATAACAATTTTACTTACACATGAGTTTCAGGGAATAAATTTTTGTTTGTAGCAATTTCTGCTGTGTGTTCTGTTTTGGCAATCCCTTTGAATACTCCAACATTAGTCGGCCATCATGTGAGAATCCCATCTTCCTTGGTACCGATCTTCCATAGTTTTTAAGTCTTGATGAAATCTTTCGCCTTGTTCATCGCTTACAGCACCTAAATTCTCGGGAAATCTATCAAGATGACTGTATAGGAAATGAAGCTTTATGCTCATGTTGCAACCTAGGCGCTGAAAATTTTCAAGCATTGTTTCCACTAGATCTTTGTAATTGCACGCTTTTTTGTTTCCAAGAAAATTATTCGCAACCATCATAAATGAAGTCCAGGCCTCTTTCTCAATTTCGTTCATAGAGTTGATGAAATTTGGGTCTCTCATTAAAGTTCTAATTTGCGGTCCATCAAATACACCGGCTTTAATTTTTTCATAACTAAGTCGTGGAAATTTTTCACATATGTATTGGAAACAGTCACCTTGTAAATCTAAAGCTTTAACATACTGCTTCATAAGACCTAGTTTGATGTGTAGAGGTGGAAAAATGATTTTTTCTCTGTCGATTAAAGGTTGATTTATAACATTCTATTCTCCAACATTTAAGGATATTCTAAGAGGCCAATGTTTCTGACTCCAGTGTTGGTTTCTAGCTCGACTATCCCAGAAGCATAGAAAATATGGAAACTTTGTATATCCTCTTTGAAAGCCAAGTAAACAGTTCACCATTTTAAGATCCGCACAGATGATACAGTTATGGTCTGTATATATTTTAATAACTTCAGAACCTTTTTAATGTCCTCATATGTTTCCTTTAAGTGGACTGAATAGCCAATAGGAATTGAGCTATATACATTCCCATTGTGTAGTAAGACACACTTGAGACTTCTGCTTGAACTGTCGATAAATAAACGCCACTCATTTGAATGATATTGTACAACAATCATTTCAGTTAGTAAACCTGACACGATGTTACAGTAAACAAATCCACACTCGTGATTAAAATATTGTACAAGATTACTTTCCTTGCTACGATAAAAAGTTATCTTTGTATCTCGTTCCAGTAAGTTTTTTCATTTAATCTTGAAGCTAACAATTCCGATGATTCCTTTGATAGGCCCAAATCTCTTACTAAGTCATTCAATTCTGCTCGAGTAAAACATTGCGGTCCAGAACTAGAAATTAAATTTTCATTGTCTAAATCAACATCCGGGTCTTGCTCCTCAAGAACATCTGGCATATCCCGATCATGCTCGTTCTCAAGTAAAGGAAGTCCTTTATAAATTGGCATGGCTATTTCATTGGAATGAGCAACTGGCCGAATTGCTGAGTCGAGATTTGGATACACAATTTTTTTCTTATTCTTCTTATTATAACCAGAAGTCTGAACTAAACAAAGATAGCAATCATCTACATGATTTTTCGGTTCACGCCAAATCACTGGAATGCCAAAAGCTAATTTTTGGCGTTTTCCCTTGCTCCACTGTCGTAAATTTTCTACACATGACTTACACACTTTATTTAGAGCCCATGAATTGTCCTGATCTGCAAGTTTTATGTCAAAGTATGCAAAGTACACTTTCTTAATGAAATCAGTGATATTTGTCCTTTGACTGGGAACAGTAAAGCTGCCACAAACGTAGCAGAAGGAATCTACACTATTGACACATTTTCGAGTAGTAGACATGATGTATTTTCTTCACTGCCGACTAACATGCAACTAAAAAGACAAAAAAAACCAGAGACTTTATCGAAACGTTATAAGCGCTCATCATACTTTCACGATCGGTTAACGATTGACTGATTTCGATCGTTCTTTGTCCGCTATGACGCATATAGCATTCATTTGTTTTAGGCAGTTGTCATCGCCTACTTTTTGGCGATGACAACTGCCTAAATGTATTAGGTCGGTTATTGGCCTCTCTTGCATTCAAAGTGCCAGTACGTGCCGTTGCAGGTTCTTACGCATTTATTCGTTTACTAACAAGCGAGAGCGGCGAGCGCTCCGATTCTGATCTGCGCACTGCTTTGAATAATAGGCTATATCTTCGGGAATTTTTCGAATTTCTTGATAAAAAGTTAGGAACAGATTTTTAGAAGTATATACTTTCAGAAAATAATATTAAAAAATCGATTTTTTTGATCCTCTAAATAGTACTGCCTCCTTAAACTATCAAAAACTTACAAATTAGCAAAAAGAAAATGCCATAGAGGAAAAACCTGACGTGACAGAGAAAAATAGGTTTGATATTTGAAATCAGCGCACCCAAATTAGTAAAAAACAAGTGTCAGATCATAATCAGCAGAAAAAAAATTTTTTTTTTTTGTTGGCCAGTGTTATCAATTCATCTCAGATGAGCAGTATAAGGCATGACGCCTGAAGTGGCTTACTGGAATGTTTGGTCTTCAGAGCAATGGCTCCAGTTCTCTCCCCGTTTCTCACATGAAGGGTGGGTGACACCATTCAAGGACATGTCAAATACTCTGTAGGGGACTGCACACTCTTCTCTATTTGTGGATACAGCAGTAAAACAATTCAATAGGCTGGCTATTACTCAGTGCATTGGACCAAATCTAAGAGTTAGGAATCCAGACTTCCAAATCAACTAGTGTTAAACCATGCTGTCACTTGCTTTCCCTGCAGGGAAAATTGGAGAGGCCACAAATGGTCAGGAGATTGGGTTCCACTGGGTGGTATATATGCAAGCATTTCACCTCCCACTGCATGTCCCTATTCTTTAACTTTCCTCTCTATGCACAATGATACAGGTCTTGTAACCTTTCATTTGTTGATCACGTATTAAAAAAAAATTATCCATAGTCTATGGTCATTGATCAACTTAATTTTAAGCTATCTCTTGCATCCAAAGTTAAAATAGTTTGTACACTCTTGTATAAGGTTTTTGACTAATTTATTCTTATTACACAGGAATTTATTCATGTGAATTGTAGACTCAAACATAAATATTACTAAAGAAAAAATAAAAATGCAAAGACAAGAATCAGTGGTAAAAACTCTGATTCATCCAGGGAAGCATATGGTAAAGTATGCAAACTCACACTTCCCCTGATAAATCAAAACTCCATCATGGACTCAAGAAGTAAATGAGGTGGTCATGGTAAAATTCTTGGCAAGTAAATCAATGCCTTATTTGAGAGATAAGGAAAGTAAGAAAACAAAGCTATGTGTAAAAGAAGATTTTGATAAGAATCAAAAGATAAGCACCTCCATAGCACATTTGGAAGAACGATGGTACTTTGCACTCTTTGATTGGAAAAGGCCTAAGTTCAATTCTTGCCACGATGAGAGGAATCTTTATATGGGTTTTTTCTCCCAGACACTCTGGTTTTTCATCCCTCATGCAGACAAATTGGCCATGAGAACACATACAATTTACAGACAAAAAAAAACCACTAGTGTTGATGGTAAGCAGTAGATGATGTGTTTAGATGATGATGGTAGTGGCATTCTGTTTAGTTGATGGATTAAGTGGTAAGACAGCAGTAGAGTGTCCTCCCTTGATGAGTCCTTGGAAATGTCAAATAACAATGATATCAGCAATGCATAAAAATGTTCTGGCAACTATTGCTTAGAAATGGAAAACATTCAGAGATTAAAAATATAAATAAATAAAAATATTCTGTGTAACTAGAGTAATTACTGTGAAAGACTGATAAGTGATAGAGTAGTAAAATATATTCAAGAGGAATGCAATTTGTAAATATCAATACTATAGATAGAAAAAGGCAACAGAAAGTGGAATGATAATTGCTAGTTAGGTGCCAAGCAAAAAACTGCTCAAAAACATGAAAATAACAGTGTGAACAGGACATCATACTGAGCAATACAGTGAATATTTGAGTTCCAAGTCAGATTAGCAAAACAAGCATTTGTTGTCAGGATGGTGAAAAAAAGACCAAGATCTAGGTGGATTAATATACACCGGTTTCTCTAAATTAAGAAACAAAGAGAAAAATTACAATAACTCAAACTGTATGATGAATTTTTATTCAATTTGATGAAAAGCAGTATGATGAGATATAAAAATAACACTCACAAAAATTGTAAATAAATATTTAATGCAGTAGCAAATGGATACATGAAGATAACTGTCAAAAACAAAAGGTCAAAATAATATTGTTAAAGTGCCCTAATAAGGAATGTGATCAACGCCCACAGCAATACAGTGCTCAACAATGTTTCATACAGTTCATAATGGTTCATATTTAATTTAACAGCTGATTCAGTATACTGGCCTTGAATATTAAGGAAGATAGTATTAATAAAACTACTAAAGTTAAATATACTTAAGAAAGCAACTCTTTAGACATGACAATATTAATGTATGCTACAACATTTTCAAAGTCAACATAAGTTTCTAACCAATGAAAGTACAATCTACAACAAATGTCAAATTAATGCTTACATTAACATCTGCTCCCTTTTCTAATAAGTATTTGACAACATCAGTTTGTCCATAATCTGCTGCATAATGGATTGGTGGTCGACCATCAATGCTGGTATTTACATCAACTTTCTGTTAATAAACAAGGTTGTCATACAATAAATAACCTCATGAATTTCATCATTTTTAATAAGATAATGTCTGAAATCCTTTTTGAAAAAATCTAAAAATTAAACTACTTAACACATTCTGTTATTCAATGGTTGTTTTGGATTTATGGCAGAAGCAAACAAGGCTATGAGGCCAGTGTATGATGTATGCATTCTTCTGGCCAGTTTGATTCTTTATAAGATAACAAATTTCCAAGAAGGAAAACCATACCACTTCTGTATGAGACTAACTCACCTAACACACTAGAGGTCAGGTCAATAGAATTAACTAGTTGACCAAATTAGTGTTACTTTGCCATATTGCAAGTTAACTATAAAATAACAAATAAAACTACAGTAGAAATAAATTGATAATGTAATTATTAGACATATCAAGAGTCAAAGGCTTCAATTTATTAGGACACCTCTTGGCAATACTCATAGAAGGGTGATAAGTTCTGTTCACTACAAACTTGATATTAACTAGGTCTACCTACTCACTGATGAGACCTCAATAAAGGTTGAAACCGGTCTGGGTAGTGACGACCTCTCATAATGTTGAACAGTAATACAGCTCCTAGGAGCAAAGTTCACATTATGGGTAAATATCAAGAATAGTGATCGGAGCTAGCTCCACCTTTGCTATGAGTTGCCTCAGCTTGCACTACCTTAAGGGTCAGTTGCAGCAGTATCCAGGTATTTGCTTACGCTTGGAATCACCGAACTTTATATATATAGTTTCTACTATATTCGGCATGAAACTCTTTGAGTTTCTTATTTGGCTAAGAAACGATATGGGATATATATCCCTTAACTTACAAGTTGATAATGTAATTTCATCTTATATATTGTAAGATATTAGTGCAAATAGCAACTAATAAGGAAATGAACAAAGAAACAGTATGGCAAATGTTAAATTGGAATCTATGTATACAGTCGCATGCTCATGGATTAAAATTAATGGGCTGAAAATAATTAAAATTAGTTAAAAATAAAATATATAAGAGATTACAAATTTATTTAATACAATTGAGGATAAAAATTTCCCACACTTCTGTAACAGTGAGGTAGTCATTACGACTGAGGTTAGGTTGATGAGGTAGGGCTTCAGGACTTTCTTTGTGTAAATGTTCATATTTATATATGGATTTATGCAGCAGCTTGGTGTTTTCCTATTGGATCCTGTGGTTAGTGTTTTCAATTCCATGTTCTCAGGCAAGATTTGTGGAGTCTGATAAACCAGATATGGTCTTGATTTTCAGAGATAAATTTAATTATAGATCTTCATGTTTGTCCATTGCAAGTTGCATAAACATGGCACTTGGTATAAGCCAGGTAGCATCATTGGTGAGAATCTTTTTTAGAAAAAGGCAGCAAGTTACAAATTTGGTTGATGGGTTTATAGGTAGCAATGAGTTCATATTTTTTCATAATTTTTGCCACACATTTAGAGATGCCTTTATTATACACTCTCTGTCCACAAAGAAACCGAACTTTTGATAGAAAATAAAACACAGGTCAATTAGAATTATTCAAATCATTTGTTTCAATCAATATACTTTCCCTCAGCTTCCATACAGCATTTAGCACGGTCAATTAATTAGTTAAATGAGTTTTTTTTATATCGGTTTTTGAGATACTGTTGAGGGTCGTGGTTACTGCCTCTTGAACATTTTTAATGGTGTCGTATCGCTTTCCTTTCATCGGCAAATGAAGTCGGGGGAAGAGAAAGAAGTCACAGGGTGCTAAATCAGGTGAATACGGCAATTGATCCAACACACAAACTTGGTTTTTGCTCAAAAACTGTCTCACAATGTTCGAACGATGAGATGGTGCATTATCGTGCAAAATGCACCAGCTGCCTGCATCATGATATTCATGCCGTACAGGACGAATTCTCACTATCAATCGCTTCAAAACTTCGAGATAAAACTTAGCATTGACCATTTGGCCAGGCAGAATGAATAATGCCCTTGGAATCATACAAACAAATCAGCATTGTCGTTACTTATGACTTCTACAAGCGATTTATTTTTTGGATGCCCCTCTTCTGGTGGTCTCCACTCAGCACTCTGTTTCAGGTTCATACTCAAAATACCACATTTCGTCACCAGTAATGATTGTTTCAAGGAAGTTTGAGTCCTTACGAGTGGTTTTAACGAGGTCCTTGGAGTGTTCAATTCGATACATTTTTCGGTCGTCGGTCAACTTGTGGGGAACAAATCGCGAATTCAATTTACGAAGGCCCAAACTCTCAGTCAAAATGTTATGTATACAGTTGATTTTGGAATCCCCAATTCATCTTCAATCAATCTCACAGATGATTTCGGGTTTTCTTTGATGAAATCACACACTTTTTGGATGTTAACCTCGCTCAGTCCAGTTTTTGGACAGCCCAGCATTTCGTCGTCCTCAAGTGTCTCACGACCACTTTGAAATCAGTTAAACCACTCAAACTTGAGTACGAGATAAGCATTCATCACCGTATGCTTTGGAGCATGTGATGCATTTTGATAAAACTTTTACCAAGTTTAACACAAAAGTCAATCGCAGCTCTCTGTTTGAAATTCATTTTCCGACCGTTCGTCAAAACACACTGTCGCTCTTGGCACTATAACTCGGCTTCTAATGAAACAAATGTCATAAAAAGTTGACACAAAACTAATGAAGGCTGCCACTCTCGACAACAAATAGATACAACAGATGACACCACTACTTTCTTCTATTTTCGAAAAGTTCGGTTTCTTTTTTGGACAGAAGGTGTGTGTGTGTGTTAAAGATACCAAGCTATTTTAAATATAATAGCTGGTTTTTTTACTCAATTTCCCAAGTAAGCAAACAGACAAGTCAGTCAAGTTTGCGCCTGCAAGAGTGTTGCAAGTCTAGCTGACCCTGCACGTAGTGCAAGTCAAGACAATTCGTGGCAAAGGTAGAATAAGCTCTGATCACCATTCTTAATATTTACTCTTAATGCAAAGCACATCTCCTGGAAGAGATGTATGATGCTATGTATTAAAGGCAAGGGGGGGCACTACCCAGACCGGTTTCGACCTTTATTGAGGTCTCATTAGTGGGAGCCAGGCTAAGAAATACTAAGTTTTGAGTAATACAGAGCTTATAAATATTTTACCAAAACAAGTTACCATAAGGTGCTTTGACCTTATTAAATAAAAATCTCAGGATGAGAGATAGATGTAGAAAGTTTTTTTTTTTAACATAACACTTTAACATATATTATACCCAAGGTAAACTTTCTACACACACATATATATATATATATACATGTGTGTGTGTGTGTATTTTTTTTCAATATTGATCCCATATACAAGAGGTCAAGAGACCTGTAAGCACATCAGTGCTGTGTGTGGGATGCAGATGAGGACTAAAATAGGTTTATTGTTTTTTTTTTTTTTTTTGAAAAGCTGCAAGTTTAGGAATACTTCATGAGGAGGGCTGTTCCAGAGGACAGAGGTGGATAGAACAAAAGAGGAAGAGAAGCAGGTTCGGTACATTTGCAGTTGCACAATAAAGGGACGTTAGGCAGCTACTGCTCTTGTATTAACAGGTGCAACTGAAAGTGAAAGAATGATAGTTGCCGATTCACTGGAGCAGTGACCATGGAAGTACCTGTACAATAGACACAGTGCTGAAATACTGCATAGATGGAGGTTGAAGTGAATATGTAAAAGTAGGATCATTAATGAACCTAATTGCTCATCTTTGGACAGCATCAAGATTTTTAAAGGAAGTTTTAGGTGCATCACCCCAAACATGTGAGCAATATTCAACGCATAGGTAGATTTCGGATTTGTATATAGTTAGGAGTTGGTTGGGTGCAAAATATCCTTTTGAATGAAAGAGAATGCTTAGTTTCTTGGATGCTGAGGAGGTTACTGATGTGACATGTTCATGCCAGGAGAGACTAGAGATAAACGTTAGTCCAAGCAGAGAGTGATCTGAGCTTGTCTGGTGATTTGTGTATTACTGAGTAAGGGTAGGTGAACTGGATTTTTTTTTTTTTTTTTTTTTTATGAGAAAAGACAAAACTGTGTTTTGGTGGCACTGATGCCCGAAGTATCTGAAATAAAGGAGAGAAGTTTTTCGGCATTTGTCAGCTTGACTTGGCCAAAAATGATTGGCAAGCAAGACCTGGATGACAGAGAATAATGTAGTTACAGGAAGAGAATGTAATACATACTGTATATTCAGAGAAGACAGAAGAAATAGATAGGGCAGGAGGAGGAGTGTTATTAATGATAGCTGAAGAACTTCAACCAACCAAATAGAAGTTAAGGAAGATTGTAGATCTGATGAAAATGGTTTATTTGAGACTGTCTGGTGTGAGATAGAGGCCAATAGGACAAAATATATTGTTGGTTGCTGCTATAGACCTGAGGGTCCAGAAGAAGAAGCGGATGCCATGCATCAGTAGGTTAGGACAATGAGTGCAGGCTGAGCAATCATCATGAGAGACTTCAACTATGGGTGATATAGATTAGAAGGAAGAAAGAAAGGGCACGCGGTAAAATGGAAATGGAATTTATACAGTTACTAAGGGATAATTACCAGAAACAGCATGTGATGGAAAGGACCTGAAGTTTGAGAGTGTTGGATCTGGTAACAGCATCAGAAGATCTATCTATAGCAGCAGTAGCAACTCTACCTGCGATTGAGGAAAATGACTATACAGTCTTGTCCTGGGTCTACATGAAGAAATTTAAGTCAAGAAAGGGTTTATGCGAAACTGCAAAGATGGCAATTATGACAAACTTAGGAGGCAACTAGGAGCAGTACCATGGCATAAGAAACTACATTCCATATAGTTTCCTATGCTATGGCACTGCTCCAATGTCATTAGTGCATGAGAAGTGGTCAAGGACTTTTTGAGCAAGGCAGTATCAGAGCTCATGCCCCAGGTCAGGAGGATAAACCGAGTAGGGATTAAGTGGATGACTAGCAATATAAAGCAGGAGCTGCAAAAAAAGAACGCATTGTGGAATGAATATAAACAGGGTGATTACAATGTCCATGAGCAAAATAAAGTACAAGCAAGAAGGGTAACTAGTATGGTAATGAAGGCTAAATCAGATTTTGAGAGAAAATTAGCTCAGCAGGACAAAGTAAATCCAAAAGAGTTTTTTTGCTACATAGCAAGTAAGAGAAAGAATGTTATGAAAAGATAACATTCTCTCTCTCTTACCTGCTATGTAGCAAAAAAACTCTTTTGGATTTACTAGGAAAGTGACAGAAGCAGAAGAAATATTTTAGTTACTATGTGATCACTTTTGCAAGAGTATATCATCCAGGTGGTGATTTTGCAGTTACTGATGTGACAGACTGGTGTTAAAATTGAAGTGGATGAACTGAAAGTACTCAGTATATTGAAAAATATCAGTGCGAGTACAGCAATAGGACCGGATGGTATTTCAGCTATGCTATGAGAATGTGCAAGTGAACTGGCAGTGCCACTGATGAAATTGTTTAATCTAAATCTCAGCTCTAGCAAAGTTCAGGGAAGTGGAAAGATAAGATGCATACAGACCAATTAGTATCTCTGGAGTGATGGTTCAAGTCTTGGAAAAGTTGGGTAAAAGTAGAATTCAGGAATGGGTGGATAGGAATATGATACTCCTATAAGGGACAACATGGCTTTTTAAGCAGATTCCTGCCTGAATAATTTACTCACATTTTATAATAAGGAGACAGGAAACTGGATAAAGGAAATGGCTATGCTGGACTTTGCGAAGGCATTTGACAGAATACCACATGGAAAACTATTACATAAGTTAGAGTAATTGGGAATGGATATGAGGCTGGAGGCATGGTTGGGGATGGCTGACAGACATCAGATTGGTGTATGGTGGAGTGGAATCAAGATGAATGATGGCAACTAGTGGAGTGCCTCTGTACTAGGACCACTATGCTAACTTGTACATTAATGATATAGCAGAAGATTTGAAAGGGGGTATTCAGTTGTTTGCCAATGATGCAAACTGGAGAGGACAATAGTTGATAAAGGTGATGATGTGGATATCTTACAGGATGATTTAAATAGCTGGTAATTAGTTTACGGAATTAACAACGCATATAAAGGATATTAATTAAAGGCAACTTTAATGAATAACTTCAATATTTCGGCGTCAAGTTGCCATCTTCAGGAACATAAAAATATGGTATGTGCACACAGGCACTAACAAAAGCAAATGAGGAAGAAGGCAAGAAATTAATATTGTTCCTAAAGTCCTAATGGTGCCCTCTGGCAGGCTAATTTGGTTGTCTTGGCTGTTGGGCTGAAGTTCTCATAATGTAAGTCTCCCAAATTTGGGGTAGTTTCATGCACCCAAATTTGTTGAGGTTTGGAACGTTTTTTTAGAGCTGCTGATGATTCTTTGAATAATCTTTCGTACTTAAACTTGCTGTGGTGTATTATTTTAGTTTTCTTCCAACAAATTCTATGGTGGGTATCTAAGGCATGGTCTGCCAGCCCAGAGTGGCTGTACTGGTGAAACCGATGTAGTCTTTGTGTTCTGAAATCCTGATATTTGCTGTCCTGCCTGTTTGGCCAAAGTAGGACAATTTGCAGCTGCAAGGGACCTGGTATACACCAGGTAGGTCTAGGGGAAGTGGTTGGTCTTTGGTACATAAATACACTGCAGCAAGTTTAAGTACGAAAGATTATTCAAAGAATCATCAGCAGCTCTAAAAAACGTTCCAAACCTCAACAAATTTGGGTGCATGAAACTAGCCCAAATTTGGGAGACTTACATTATGAGAACTTCAACCCAACAGCCAAGACAACCAAATTAGCCCGCCATAGGGCACCATTAGGACTTTAGAAACAATATTAGTTTATTGCCTTCTTCCTCATTTGCTTTTGTTAGTGCCTGCAGGCATATACCATATTTTTATGTTCCTGAAGATGGCAATGTGACGTTGCTGAAATATTGAAGTTATTCATTAAAGTTGCCTTTAATTAATATCCTTCATATGCGTTGTTAATTCCGTAAGCTAATTACCAGTTATGTTTGACCAACGTATAAGCCTTGCTACTAGAATGATTTAAATAAATTGGCAATGTGGGAAAAGGACAATAGCTGTCAACTGAATGTTGTAAAATGCAAGGTAATGCATTTTGGTCTGAAAAGATAACATACTTTGTATTACATTGATGGTACTGCTAGTTTACAGGAAATTGATGAGGCTAGGGATCTGGGTTGGTTTGATGGTGGATAGAGATTTGAAATTCAGAGGACATATTTCAAGAGTTGAGAAATAGCGCCAAGGATAAATGATGCTGAAGAACACACTGACAAGTAAAGATATGGAGGTTATTATTCCTCTTTTTAAAGCTATGATTGGGCCACATGTTGACTACTGTGCACAAATTTGGTCACCTGTGTTTCCTGGAGATTGGGAGGTGATAGAGAGGATTCAGAAACGAGTGACAAAGCTGGTGACAGATCTGTGGAATGATTCCTATGAGGATAGACTGAGGGTGTGTGGGTTGTAGTTTAGCCCACAGGCAGAGGAGAGTGGATATGATAGAAACTTATAAGTTACTAAAGGGATTCTATAAGATTAACACAAAAGAAAATTTTCAATACACCAGGAGTAGGGGAAAAACAAGGGGTCATGGGTAGTAAGGACATACAAGCTAGGTTCTTTACTTGAAGAGTGGTGAATGAGTGGAATGGATTGCAAGAGATGAGCACCCCAACAGTGAATAGGTCTAAAGAGATGCATGATAAGTATTGTGTTAAGGGATACAGCAGGTCTCCGACAATGAGTCTTTTGACTCCAGGGAGTATCCATATAAATAAAATTAAGTTATCCTTGCCCAGTTGAAGGATAGTATGAAGATCAATGTTTAGGGCACCAATTGCAGATGATCTTTTAGCCTGGGATGTCAGACTACTACTACAGTAGTAGTCCTGTGAGCATCTTGTCTTGGTTGCTGTATAGGAGTGGTAAATTATTTTTTGGGTTATTCTTGGATTATACCCATTTAGTAAGGCTGTTTCTTTGAAAATTTCCAGTTCTTGTTTTAGAGATTCTTCAGAAGAACAAATCTTGTCTTCTTGACACTAGGGATTTTATGATGCCATATTTTGGAGATTGTGGGCAGATGTAGAATGGATATAACAACCTGAAAAAGTTGATTTTTGGCAGACAGAAGGGGAAGTGCATCCATCTTGCTTATGCTACATGTGTACATCTAGAAAGAAAATACTTTTTGATGAATCTTTTTCAAGCGTGAATGTTAAAGTTGGCTAGGTTAGGCTCACACTATCACCTAACCTAGCTAACTTTTATCTTGAACACTTAGAAAAAAAGAATTTTCTCTCTTGACCCAAAATGAACAAATTGGCTATGGTACACTGATGATGTCTTTGCAGTGTGGAGTCACACAGAACCAGAACTTCAATCATTACTACAAAAATTTCAACAATCTACATCCTTTGTATTAAATTCCCACCACAAAAAGAATTGGGTCATAATATCCACTAAACATCAATCTGCAATCCATCTCAAAAATATGGAATCACAAAATCTCTAGTATCAAGCACACATAGGATTTGTTCTTCTGAAGAATCTATAAAACAGGAACTGGAAACTGTCAAAGAAACAGCCTTACTCAATGAATAAAATCCAAGAATAATCCAAAAAATAACCACTTTCCTATACAGCAACCCAGAAAAACAAGCCCACAGGACTCCCATTACCATATATTAAAGGCATCTCTGAATGTGTGGCAAAAATTATGAAAAAATACCAACTCATTGCTACCTACAAACCCATCAACCAAATTCATAACCTGCCACCTTCTCCAAAAGAAATTCTCAACCAATGCTACTGGCATATATCTAGTGTCATGTTCATGCAACTTGTCTTACTATGGACAAAAAAGAAGATCTGTAAATAAATGTATCCCTGAACATCGAGACCACATCTGACTTATCGAACCTCAAATCTGCATGGCACAAAATGGAATCGAAAACACTAACCATTGGGGAAACACCAAGTTGCTGCATAGATCCATACAAAATATGAATTTTTATACACAGAAAGTGCTGAAGTTATATTTACCACAATCATAATGACTATTCCAAAAATGTGAGAACTTGTTATCCTCAATTAAATAAATTTGTGATTTCTTGTATATTTTATTTTTATCATCATCATCAAATTCCTGATATGTACCGTCAAGAGATATTATGGTAGCAACTTCCTATAGACAACTTTCACCAAATTAATCTGTTATCTGTCAAGACTCCAACATTATGCTAGATAAGAATATTGATACTGCATGGGAAGCATTTAAAACAATACTTAAATGATGCAATATCAGAATGTGTCATCACAAGAGTTCAAAGAATAAATAGGGTAGGAGTCAAATGGATGTGTAATCATATTAAACAAGACTTGTAAGAAAAGAACGATGTGGAAGGAATACCGTGTTCATAAGGATGACATCAATTATGAACGTTACAAGCAGCAGTCTAGAATAGTCACAAGTGTTGTACGGAAAGCAAAGTCTGAGTATGAAAAGAAACTGGCTCTACATGCTAAAAACAACCGACAAGAATTCTCTCGATATGCTGCAAATAAAAGAAAGAATGAATATGAAAGGATAGCTCTTCTAAATCCAGATGGCGTGAGGGTTACATATGCAGAAGAGGTTGTTCAACTAATGAGTGGCCATTTTATTAAAGCTATTAACCTGGTGTACGCAACATTCAGTTCACTGCTACCTCTTCACTGGATGAAGAAACGCAGGTGCATGAGG
The DNA here is from genome assembly GCF_054136105.1 of Typopeltis vanoorti. NCBI lineage: Eukaryota > Metazoa > Arthropoda > Arachnida > Uropygi > Thelyphonidae > Typopeltis > Typopeltis vanoorti. Next base: position 134,181,403 of record NC_143554.1, on the reverse strand, counting down.
ACGAGGTATTAGAGCTGTTGCACAAATTGAATAAGAATTCAGCAATAGGGACTGATGGGATATCAGCATGTGTGGTAAAAGAGTATTCAGCTGAACTGGCTATTCTTTGGACCAGGGTGTTTAATGAGTCAGAATAGTGAAGATGCCACAGGAATGGAAGGAACGTATGGTAATTCCATTGCACAAGGGTGGTGCAAAGACCGATGTATCCAACTATCAACCAATTAGTATCTCAGGAATGGTGGTGAAGATTTTGGAAAAATTGATTATGGCATGTGCATTCAGAAATGGGTTTGCTAAAGGATGGTCATGTTTTAGCAACTAGCTCACATTCTATAACAATATTAGCATTTGATTATATAGAGAAACCTGTGGAGAATTCATGACTAAGTTTAACACATGTGAACCACAGTAGTAGGTTTTTTTATTACGTAAATATTTTGTCCTAGGTATCTTAGGACGTCATCAGCACAGTAAGGCAATACCAGGAATGACAAAAGAAAGGGCGCGTACGTACAAGGGAATCCAAATTGCGTGCAGTGGCACATTGCAGCCTTAACTTAAATTAAACTAAATTATTTAAATTAAAATTAATTACAGTTAAGTTATTATTTTACACAATTTTGTATGACAATTTCCCATACTTTAGGGATGGCAAGAACATCATTGCGGTTTAGATTTGGTCTGTGGAGTAGGGCTTCAGCACTTTCTTTATATAAACGTTCATATTTATATGAAGATCTGTGTAGAAGTTTTGTCTTTTTCCAATGGATCTTGTGGTTTGGGTTTTCAACTCCGTGTTGAGCAAGGCCTGATTTATGTGGTTTGATGAGGAGGATATGGTCCAAAATGTATTTAAAAACTGATCTGCCTGTCTGTCCAAAATAAGAGAGTTTACAGGAGCATGGAACTTCGTATACACCAGGTAGTAGCATGTGTGAAAGTTTGTCTTTAAGCGATGGTAACAAGTTTTGGATCTGGTTGATGGGTTTGTAGGTGGCAGCATTTCTTTTTCCGGCAGATTGTATTTCTTCATAATATTCGAGAGCCGTTCAGAGATGCCTTTGATATAAGGTATGAGAATCCTATGGGGTTGTTCTTGTCTAGGTTGAAGTGTGGAGAAATTGCTGATGATTTTTTGAGTTGTTCTGAGATTGTGACCATTTAGAGTGGCTGTGTTTTTGATTATTTCGATTATTTTGAACAAGAGCTGAAGTAGCTCTTGCTCGAAAACGAACAAGAGCTACTTCAGTTTTTAGAAAAAATCAACCTTCTTCATCCACACATCAGATTTATTAGAAAGAGAATCCCCACAAGGCATCCCCTTTGTGGATTTACACATCCAAAGAAAAGAAGACGGTTCCATCTCCACCTCGGTCTATCGCAAACAGACATTTTCAGGCCGCTACATTCACAATACTTCAGCTAATCATCCCTCTCAAAAATTTGGCATCATTAAATCATTGGTAACCAGAGCACACAGATCATGCTCCTCCGAGGATTCTCTAAAACAAGAATTGAAAATAATCAAAAACACAGCCACTCTAAATGGTTACAATTTCAAAATAACTAAAAAAAATCATCAGCAATTTCTCCGCACTTCAACCTAAACAACAACCACATAGGATTCCCATACCTTATATCAAAGGCATCTCTGAACGGCTCTTGAAAATTATGAAGAAATACAATCTTGCTGCCACCTACAAACCTCAACCAGATCCAAAACTTTACCCTCGCCTAAAGACAAACTTTCACCTATGCTACTACCTGGTGTATACGAGGTTCCATGCTCCTGTAAACTTTCTTATTTTGGACAGACAGGCAGATCAGTTTTTAAACACATTTCGGAACATCAAAACCATATCCGCCTCATCAAACCGCATAAATCAGGCCTTGCTCAACACGGAGTTGAAAACCCAAACCACAAGATCCATTGGAAAAAGACAAAACTTCTACACAGATCTTCATATAAATATGAACGTTTATATAAAGAAAGTGCTGAAGCCCTACTCCACAAACCAAATCTAAACTGCAATGATGTTCTTGCCATTCCTAAAGTACGGGAAATTGTCATACAAAGTTGTGTAAAATAATAACTTAACTGTAATTAATTTTAATTTAAGTAATTTAGTTCAATTTAATTTAAGTTCAGGTCGCAACGTGCCACTGCATGCAATTTGAATTCCTTTGTACGTATGCGCCCTTTCTTTTGTCATTCCTAGTATTGCCTTACTGTACTGATGATGTTCTAAGATACCTAGGACGAAATATTTACGTAATAAAAAAAACCTACTATTGTGATTCACGTGTGTTAAACTTAGTAATGTTAGCATTGAAATAGACAAGGGGGAACGGATACACCATGAAAATTTTTTATTTTGCTAAGGCTTTTGACAGAAAACAGCATGATAGGCTCTTGCATAAATTAGAGAAAATGGGTTTGGGTTATAGAATATCAGCATGGATAAGAGGATGGCTGATGACAGATATCAAAGTAGTATACAGGGGATGTGAGTCTGCAAGATTTAAGGTAACCAGTGGTGTACCGAAAGGATCAGTGCTTGGTCCACTGTTATTCAATCTGTACATTAATGATACTGGGAAGGATTTCACAAGCAACATTCAGCTATTTGCTAATAATGCAAAGATAGGTAGGGTAATCCAGAATGCTGCTGATATGCAGTACTTGCTGAATGATTTGAATAGGCTGGAATTTTGGGCATGGGAAAATGGGTGCCAGTAAACGTAAAGTCATTCACTTTGGGGTGATTAGACATCCAATGTAGTATTATATTGGTGGGAATATGCTAGAAGAAACTCATCAGGCTAGGGATTTTGGAGTGTTAGTAGATAGGAAGTTAAAATTCAGGGGCCATGTAGCAAAGAATGCAAATAGAACTCAAAAGATAATTGCAATGCTGAAACCAACTGTGCCATAAAAAGACAAGGATGTCATTTCATTTTGCCTTTTATAAGGCCTTGATAAGACCTCACTTGGACTTTTGTGCACAGGTATGGTCTCCTGGTTTCTGATATTGAAGAGAGTACAAAGGAGAGTTAAAAAGGATATCAGGATTGTGAAATACTGATTATGAAAACATTGAGAATTTGTAGACTATAGACACTAGCAAACAGGAGAAAGAGGGGTGATGTTGAGACTTAAACTTCTGAAAGGGTCATACAAGATTTCAGTTGATGGAATTTTTCAATTCATGAAGGGAGGGAAAAGAATAACAGGGCATCCTTAGAAGTTGAAAATAAAGGCTGCTAAGAAGGGGGGGGTAGATTTTTCTCTCAGACGGTGGTGCGTGATTGGAATGGATTGCCATTGGCTGTTGTGAGTGCAACCAGTGTGAACGAATTCAAGAATAAGTATGATAGCTGGTGTGTGTGTGTGTGTGTGTAGTATGTGGCCTCCCTCGATGAATCTCTGACTCTCTGGAGGTCTGTCTTAATAATAACAACAACAACACATTACGATACATAGAGGGATTCCGATTTAACGCATGCGCTCTGTTTCTTTATTCAATTCCTTATTATTGTTTGCACTAATGATGTCTTACTATACATAAGACGATATTTTTACATAATAAATTTATTTTTACTTTGGTATTATGTATTATTCTATAGTTATAGATATGCCACAGGTGTCATTTTACAAAAAAGTGTGATTTGTAACACAATGTGTCTCTGTATATGATGACTCCAGATGATGACCTTAATATGAAGGTTTAAATGTCAGGAAATTAAAGTTATTATTCTTCATAATTTTAACAAAATGAATGCTGATCACCATGTAAAATTAAAATAAATAATTGGTGACTTATTTTATCTGGTATTAACAGTGACTGTTAGTACCATCTGACATCGTTTCCTTAGTTTTCCTGTGTAGTAGATGAACCAAAGAAAATATCAGTGCTAATAAGTTTAGCATTAACTCTCAGATTAAATTTTGGCACTTACAGCAGGACTAAGTGTATGATTACTATGAAGTAAACTTGTTACTCAATATGTGTTAAACACATAATGCACTTGTCAGTTCCCAAAAGAGGAAAAGATGAGCTCTGTTTCTTTATTCAATTCCTTATTGTTGTTTGCGCTAATGATGTCTTACTATACATAAGACGATATATTTACATAATAAATTTATTTTTACTTTGGTATTATGTATTATTCTATAGTTATCGATATGCCACAGGTGTTATTTTACAAAAAAGTGTGATTTGTTATAATACTAAATATACTAGGTTAAGTATGAGGAGGATGATTAAAAATAACACGAGTTCTAGGATTATGGTAAAATTAGTTGGTCCACAAATCATTAGTATCAGCAAAATGTGGTTGACAGAAAATCATAGGAATAGAATACAATGGATCTAACATATTTTGAGAAGGAATAAAAGAAGAAAAAGTTTTATTAATGATCACAGAAGATTAGCCAACTCTCGATATATGGAAGGTCAAGGAAGAAGCAGCAAGAAGTGAAGTTGAAATGAGCATGAATTTTTGATATTTAGCATGGTCTATAAGACAGGAAATTAAGAGTTAGGTAATCTTGAAATGTTCAGGCAGATAACAATAATGGGTGACTAACTATAGAAGTATTGATTAAAGCAGGAAATGAATAAGGAGAATCAGTTCCTTAAGTTAACTGTTTAAAGCAGTTAGGATAACTATGCTCTATGCAGAGGAAGCAACAGGTGGCACATGCATGTTGGATTTAATAAATTGCATATGGTGATAATAAAAGTTACCATGATACCATGCAGATAATGCAAATGATCAAGTGGTTTTGACATAAGATGGTTATGCAGTACAAGCTTCACTAAACAAGAGATGTGTGGAACTACAAAGGAGAATGACAAACTAAGGAAGCACGATCAACTATAAGGAAAGGAAATGAGCAATGCCTGGAACTTTGTTTGACATTAGTTACTGATGCAAGGTTAAACTATTCACGTGAGGACAGCAGGGAAAATAAGTAAATCATAGAATTATGCAAAACTGCAGATATTATGGGAAAGAAAGTATAAAGAACGGTATAGTATATTCCTCAGCTGCTTGAGTAAGGTGCAATAAGGAAGGTGATGAGTGTAGCAAGGAGAGAAACTAGTATATGTAAGGAGAGTGTATGAGGAAGCAAACAAAATTCTGTACAATTCCAGGATTTTGAAGAGGAGGAGTATGGAACATTGACTTTAGGTGCTGAACATGGCACATAGGTTACATCTGCAAAAGGCAGTATAGTAGAAATGTTCAGTGAATATTTTGTATTTCATGCTGGGATAGATGGAGTGTTAAATACAATGGTGAAGGAAGAGGATATCACTGGAACAGATCTGCTGAATTCTCCAGCAAGTGGAGGTAGAAATCTGGAGTATTGATGCACAGGTGAAGTTCTATGATCACATTTCTAAAGAAGTAAACAATACTCAGAAAATCACATAATGCAATCATCAGGTACTTCTGAATTCTTGTGCACAGATGTAATCTGGATATCTGGGTGATAAAAGAAGCAGCAGAGGCATGTGAAATATTATGGAATGCCAAGTATGAGGATAGACTGTACGAATGCACTCTACAGATTCAGGCAAATAAGAGATAATCTGATTGTGATGTAAGCGGCAAGAGAAAGACAAATATAGAAGAAATATTGCAAGGTATTAGGTAGTGGGAAAACAGGAGATCATCATTTGGAAATTCTATAAGAATCATGTAAGGAAGTAGATATTTTACATGAAGATCAGTGAATCACTAGAATGCATTGCTGGAGTGGAAGATGATTATATACCAACATTGAAGTATTCAAGTTGTGGTGTGACGTGTACTATAGTCAGAGAGATTGGTATCCCATAAGTTGTAACTATATGGAAACCTGCAAATAATACTATATAAAATATAGTCTAATTATAAAAGCTAACAGCATTGAGATAGCTATGAAAAGATGTTTGATTTTAAACTGTGCATGTGGCAATAGTGATAATTAGTTTTTTAAATATTTGTTGTATGAATAGTTATGATCAGTGGGGCAGTGTTCAGTATAGTTATAATTCTGTATTTCTTAAATTTTTTTGTTTCTTGTGTGCAGCTATGAGAGTGAGTAAAATGGCAGTGAAATGTAAGATAGCACCAAACACGAATGCAAGTGGTATGGATTTTTCAAAAATGGCAAGACATCATGAATGCAGTATGTATGCTTGGAGAGATTCAAGATATTTATGTTGAGAGGATTAATAGGAGAGATAAGAATTTGGGTGTGTACGAAGTGTAGCATATTTATGGATTATGAGATATCATTGAATGTAAGCAGTAGCAGGCAAAAGATCGTAGATGTAGCTATGGGAGCAAGCAGAGTTGAGAGTACAACTGAGCACTTGAATGGTAAGAGTGGGTAAAGTGGCGATCAGTTTGCAATGCTGATTGGTAAGACAGTGGACATGCAAAGTAGCAAAAATGTAATTTGTGTAAATGACACTGAAAAACTAATTGAAGATATGAAAGCCGAGTTGGTAAAGATGAGGCAAGAGATTAAACGTATGAAGAACGAACTGAGGAAACAGATTTGCATGGGAATGTGAAGAAGAATGGGATGAAAGATTTTGTGCATAGATGGTGGCAAGTCAGCAGTAGTAAAACACTGGATGTGAAGATGCGATGTGCATTAATGGCACTGAAAAACTAATTGAGGGTATGACAGCAGAGTTGGTGAAGATGATACAAGAGATTAAACGCCGGAAGAATGAACTGAGGAGAATTATGCATTTGCATGGGAGTGTGAGGAAGAATGGGACAAAAGATTTTAAGAAAAATATCGAATGATTTGAAAGTGGCAATGCACAGAAATTCAATGATAAGAAGTGTGGTGAGTGAAAAGGTGCACAAGGCCTGTTTTTCGGGTGGAAGAATGAGCAGTGTAGTTGAAGCATTGGATAAGAGGAGTACACGAGTAAAAGAGTTGGTAGTGGTAGTTGGCCTGAATGATTTGACTGGTAACAAGAAGAACACAAGGGATGTCATGATAACATGACAGTGAGTGAAAGATAACAGTGTGGTAGGTAAGGTAGTCAATGTGTTGAGAAGGCAAGTGAAGATTATGAATGGTATGCTAGAAGAGTTGTGTGAAGAGAAAGAGTTCATTTTGTGAATATTGGATGAGTTTGAGGAACAGATACTGTATAAAAAAGATGGCTACATTTGAATGGATTTGGTGTGAATCAGTTGGAGAAACTGTTGCTGCAAGAGAGAATGACCGAAGTGAATATAAGACCTAAGGAAGCAAGAGGTGGTGTGGAAGAGCAGGATAACAAGGTATGCAAGTTTATGAATAGAGATGAGTGGCACAAGTGAAGAGAATGAGAGAGGAGGAACATGGAGTGGAGAGAGAGAGAGGGGAGGTCAGGGCAGACAGGAGAAGTGTAGATGATGGTTTTAGGAGTAGATGTATGAGTGTGCAAGAAAAGATTAAGATAGTCAAAGGATGTGGGGATGACATTTAGGTCTGGGAAGGGGGGGTGTAATATCAGTGATCATAGAATGAATGGATGGTAGGGAGTGTGGAGGAGTCATATCCGAGAAGTGGGGTTAGTGAGACTTGTTATAGAAGCAGAAATGAGCTAGTGTATATGTTTACAAATGTTAGAAGTATTCAAAACAGGGGAATGAAATTGTAGCATTAATAGAGTTCATTCACCCTAAAATTGTAGATATAAGTGAAACATGGTTGAATGAGGATAATAGGATCTCTCCATCTCTATTCTCACAAGAACAGATAAAGAGATATTTAGGCTTTTGTGAAGACAGATAAAGTAAAAAGGGAGGAAGAGTGTTACTGATGATGGCAGAGTAGTTGGATCCATCTAGGATGGAGATTCAAGGAGCAAATACTGACAGTGGTTTTGAAGCAGATGGTGTGAAGTGGAGATCGACAGGATGAAATGTTTAGTAGGATGTTTCTATAGACCTAGAAATGTGGAAGGCAGTAAGAAAGAAATGTTTAACAAATTGGTCTGGCTAATAAGAAAAGGGTGATCATTATGGGCAATTTCAATTATGGTAACCACTCGGCCAGCCAGGCTGGCCGAGTGGTTAGCGTGTCCGCTCTCCAGTCAAGAGGCTGCGGGTTCAAATCTCACTGTGGGAATGGATGTTTGTGATTGTCTGTAGAAATACCAGTGGTGGTAGGTGGTAGATGGCGTTGGTGTGGTTGGGGTCAGTTAGTGAATTGTGAGTGGTGGAAGCAGAGTTGTAGAGTAGATGCCCTCCCTCGATGAGTCTTTGGACTCCCTGGAGGGGACAAATAATAATAATAATGGTAATATAGACTGGAATGAAGAGACAGCATCACAAAACAAAGAGAACTTAGAGTTTATTGGTCTATAGATATGCATAATTTGAAATGCTGTCTATAAGACTAGTATTTATATTGATATCAACACAATTATATTTTTTATTAACCTGGCATTAGTAAGGTGGGATGTCACAGTTATAGTCAATTTAAAATCTTTGGGGTCTGTGATACCCCACCTACTAATGCTGGGTTAATCAAACAAATCAAATATTCTGGACAGAAAATAATATCCATCAAGTGATAAATTAGGTAAAACAATTCAGAACTTAAAACAGTCACCTGAATATTCATAACAGGTGTCAGGTATTGTCATCCAAGTTCCCATCCTGTACATCTCTGAACCTGTTAATAGAATCCTGAAGTATCAAATCAATACTTAAAATTTTTTCCCCCATTAACAATTTTTTGCTTACCACCAAGGATAAACGTTCTCCTTTTTGTTTACCTGAGATTGACCAGTCACATGCAAGTGTTATCATTCATATTTTGGGCAAAAAAACAGGCCATTAAGAAGAAAAGAGATTTATCAAGCACCAGTATTAGATCTACCAAAATTACAAAATGCTTTATTATTATTAGACCTATCGTGTATTCAAGGAACTTTATTCAAAAACCTCTTGTATACCAATTTTACTGGTAAGCAAAATTCACTAAAAATAGTTGTGGGTAAATAGAGAAAAATTTTCATATTTTTAATTTGGAAATATTTTTTGTATATTACTGAATATTGTCATCTCAAAGGGTTTTGTAAAAGAACAGAAAAATAAGTGTAAGATTGATTGCGTCTGAAGAAACCTCTTAGTCACTGGTAATTCCAGACGGATTAAGATATTAACAAATGACCTGGGGCAACTGCAACCTCGAGGGTCAACAGTGCGCAGGGGTTTCCTGTCTGAACGCAACGACCGAGAAGGGTGGCAGGTGCAGACCACCGAAGTACCAAGGGGCGATGACGTAAACAAACCCCAAAGTCATCGGAGCCAAATAAATAGCGGGTTGCGATGGCGAGAAAGGAAGTTCAGTGCAGCAATTCAGTTTGGTTCCTGGCAGGGCAGTTCGTGGAGTTTGATTTCGTACGGTTCCCGGGTCAGAGAAAAGTTGAGGTCTCGTGGGGTTCCGACCTGAAGTTACGATGTATACGGCAGCAGAGTTTTGCTAACATCGTGGGAGATAATTTGTAATCGCCATCGGAGACCTGTGTTCCAGATAGAAAATTGCCAAGGGGACCAACGCGACTAAGATAAGCTGTTTTAGAAGAAATTAGATGCCGATTTTCCGTGCGCACATTCCTGATGTTCGCTAATATTAAAGAAGGATTTCACAAGCCCCAGAAGAGTTACCCGAGTTCAATGCTAAAGTCGAACGATAACAGAAGGTGATGATTTCATGGATCATTCAGTGAAGTACAGACTTCTGCTCAAGTAAGATCTATCCATTGCTTAACTAGATAAAAAGATTGAGATGGTGATTTAATTAAGGGACTTGTTTTATAGTGATACTTGAGGCCTTATGCTGATAGTTAAGATGTTTTGTTTTATGTGAGAGGTCAGGTTAAAAATTTAAGGTGAAACATTATGTATTCAATGTTATAGCTATTGCTTAAGCCTGCAGAATGTTATGTAACATTAATTTGAGTATAACTAAGTTTAACGAGAGAAAATTATAGACACGTGATCTTACTAGAATTGAATATGATGAGGAACTAAATTGTAGACATAGTCATTAGTTGTAAATTAAGTATAGTCTCTGGGAAAAATCCCATGTTACTCCTCTTAAACACTTATTATAATTACGGCTATTATAGCCTGTTTTTGTTTAGGCGTAACCCTTATTTAAATACATTGGCTATCAATACTCAGAGAGTTATATATTTTTATGGCATTATTGGTGAGTATAGAAGGCAATTAAGGTAGAATAAAAGAGGTGGAAAAATTTGTTACATACCTTTATTGATTCTACGATGTCTTCCACTTCCATAATCTCACTGAAGGATGTTTACAAGCGGGGGGAAGAAGGGGGGTAAGCGTGGGGTGTGTTTAGACGCGGGAAAATAAGTTTGGATAACCCGGGTCAATATTATTAATATATATATAAATGTATACATATATTATTTTGAATTAGGGCGCATTTTTGTGGGGTGAGGGGGAAGGAAGGAAGGGTAAAGACTATTGTGGCAACTGGGGGAGGGTTAACAGGGTATGGAACCGTTTCGGTCGTGTGACCATCCTCGGAACTTTGTCGGAAATGAGTGTAGGGCTATGTCAGGGCAAGTTTGCAACTGTCAAATAAGGGCATTAGTTGCCGCTACATGACCGGAGGCATGGCTTAAATTGTAGGTTCTGGAACGACCAACATTCGGAAATTAGGTAGGGGCGGTGGACGTTGATAGAATTTTCATCGCACTTTATGGCAACAGTTTTGGATATTCTTAGCATTGTTTCGTTGTCTTGTTTGTCTATGATTATGGTCTTGTCAATTTGGGGGATATGTTTTAGTTCAAGGGCATGAGCTGCAATCTCAGTCTTCCCTGTACTCTGTGTTTTATTTTTCTTTTTGGTGTTGCTATGTTTTTTTGTGTTCAGATATTCCAGAATGGGAATATTGCAATCTTGCAATCACTGAAGTGCTCTTGTAATCTAGTCCATAGGGACCTAATTGTGGAGCCGGTGTAGGTGACGTCACAATCCTCTTGACAAGGAAATTTGTAGACAACGTTGTGAAGTTCGAATATTTCTTTGTGTGCGAGAGATTTTTTAGGTTTTAGGAGAGTTGCTAACTTTTGGTTCGTGGTGAATAATAGCTTATAGTCCGTGTTTTTGAGAACGTGTTTGTAGGCTTTGTATGTGTTTTTTGATGACCATACGTGTCGGGAAGTCTGTTTTGGTTGTATTATCGTTATGACGGGATTTTGCCATATTGTTCGCGTAATTTATTAGATGTGTAGGATAGTTGCGATTTTTGAAAACCTGTGTTAAATATTTTAATTCTGTGTTAAGATAATTGCTGTTGGTTGAAAATTTGTAAGCATTGATAAACTTTGATAGGATGACTGATTTTTTTTTGACGGAATATGGGTGGTATGAATTGAAATGGAGGTAGTTTCCGATATGTGCGGGTTTGTGGAATATCTTTGCGACTATATTGTTATTGCTTCTGATTAATGTCAGGTTTAAGAAATTGATGGATTTGTTCTGTTTCTAAGGTGAATTGTAGACTGTTACTATAATCGTTGAGGGATGTTTGTAAAACTGAGATGTGCAAGGATTTTTCCAATGCATAGAATATCGTCTACGTATCTGCCATAAAAGGTGATGCCAGGGGGAACGGTGGAGTAGAAGTGATTCAATGTGTGCCAGGAATAATTCTGCTAGATGACCACTGATGTTTTGGCCCATTTGGAGACCAAAAATTTGAACATATAAGGAGTTGTTGAACTTAAAGAAGTTTGCAGATATTGTGAGTTTGATCAAGCTAATGATGTCAATTGGTGTTAGTTTTGTGCGTGTGTGTGTAGGTGTGGTCCTCTGTGAGTAGTGTGTGCACAATGTCTAATGTCGTGGGGACATCCACGTTTGTGTATAATGAAGTTGCATCTAATGAGGTGAGGATGTCATCTTGTGATGGAGTAGTGTTATTTATTTTCCAGAATAGGTCATCCATATTTTTGATCATACAGATAGACGTTGTTAGTAGTGGTTTGATGAGTTTGGCGACAAATTTAGACAAAGGAGCTGTGGTGGTGTTCTTGTAGGAGACTATGGGTCGTATCGGATAACCGTCCTTGTGGGTTTTGATGTTCCCGAACATATAGGGGGTGCGTGTAGTGTGGAGGGTTGTATGTCTCATTGTGGTTTTATCTATTTTGTTTTGACTTTTTAAGGTGTGTAGGGTGCTGTTGATTTGTTTTATGAGGTCGGGGATAGGATCATTGTGGATTTTTTGGTAGGTGTGTTGGTCGTTTAAGACAGCCATAATTTTGTTGTGGTAATCGGTTTTGTTGATGATAACTACAGTGTCTCCTTTGTCAGCTTTTGTAATCATGATTATCCCGATATTATCCTTAAAGATAATAGGGTTCTATGTAAATTGGAGGTAATGTTGGGTTTCACTATTATTTTGCTATTTAAAATGTTGTTTATTTTTTGGAATATTGTGTCTCTGTTTGGGTCATTCTCAAGTTTCGCTTGGAGTTCAATGATGATGTCTTTTTTCGGTACGTATTTAGGGGATATCGCAAAGTTAAGTTCTTTGTTCAAGATGGTGATTTCGTCAGATGTAAGGGTGTGATCTGACAGATTTTTGATGGAGTTTTCAAGTGTGGGTTGTGGGGCAGTGGTGTCTGAAAGATTGGGAACAGTATATGTTATGTATTTTGTGCCTGTTAAGGCAAACCATTTTTTTGTGTGTCGAGCTTCAGTTAACAACGCGTAGTCGTTGATGTGTGTTTGGGTACTTTCGGAGAAACTTGCCCACTCATTTGGGGATAATAAGGTTTTTAATCTACGTTTTGTATTGTGGATGTATGAATAAGCCTGATTTTTCTTTCTAAATCTGTCATGTATGGCCTGTTTTATGAGTGCACGTGAAGCTTGGTAGCAAATTTTTTTATTCCTGGGAATGGAGCGGTTACCGCGAACTGTAGCAAAGTTTGGCGTGATGTTGTGATGTAGGCAGTTTTTGAGGAATGTTATGTGCATTTTTTGCACGGTGTATGTGAGGATAGTTTTCTGGTAGGTTATTTTTGTGAGGGTTATACATTCGTTGAAAGTATTGCGTGAGTCCATGACCTAGCCTAGTGTTAGGAGCGTGTGCTGAAACGATTTTATTATAAACATGTATTTTGTGTCACTGAGGGGGGGGGAGAACAATGCTAAGTATCCAAACACACATCAACGACTACGCACTGTTAACTGAAGCTCGACACACAAAAAAATGGTTTGCTTTAACAGGCACAAAATGCATAACATATACTGTTTCCAATCTTTCAGACACCACTGCCCCACAACCCACACTTGAAAACTCCATCAAAAATCTGACAGATTTTTGATGGAGTTTTTCAAAGATGTAAGTTTCGTCAGGTGTCCGATACGACCCATAGTCTCCTACAAGAACACCACCACAGCTCCTTTATCTAAATTTGTCGCCAAACTCATCAAACCACTACTAACAACGTCTATCTGTATGATCAAAAATATGGATGACCTATTCTGGAAAATAAATAACACTACTCCATCACAAGATGACATCCTCACCTCATTAGATGCAACTTCATTATACACAAACGTGGATGTCCCCAGGACATTAGACATTGTGCACACACTACTCACAGAGGGACCACACCCTACACACACACACAAAACAAACACCAATTGACATCATTAGCTTGATCAAACTCACAATACCTGCAAACTTCTTTAAGTTCAACAACTCCTTATATGTTCAAATTTTCGGTCTCCCAATGGGCCAAAACATCAGTGGTCATCTAGCAGAATTATTCCTGGCACACATTGAATCACTTCTACTCCACCGTTCCCCCTGGCATCACCTTTTATGGCAGATACGTAGACGATATTCTATGCATTAGAAAACCCTCGCACATCTCCGTTTTACAAACATCCCTCAACGATTATAGTAACAGACTACAATTAACCTTAGAAACAGAACAAAACAAATCCATCAATTTCTTAAACCTGACATTAATCAGAAGCAATAACAATATAGCCACAAAGATATTCCACAAACTCGCACATATCGGAAACTACCTCCATTTCAATTCATTCCACCCATATTCCGTCAAAAAATCAGTCATCCTATCAAAGTTTATTAATGCTTACAAATTCTCAACCAACAGCAATTATCTTAACACAGAATTAAAATATTTAACACAGGTTTTCAAAAATCGCAACTATCCTACACATCTAATAAATTATGTGAACAATATGGCAAAATCCCGTCATAACGATAATACAACCAAAACAGACTTCCCAACACGTATGGTCATCAAATTGCCATACATCAAAAATACATACAAAGCCTACAAATACATTTTCATAAACATGGACTATAAGCTAGTATTCACCACGAACCAAAAGTTAGCAACTCTCCTAAAACCTAAAAAATCTCTCACACACAAAGAAATATTCAAACTCCACAACGTTGTCTACAAATTTCCTTGTCAAGAGGATTGTGACGTCACCTACACCGGCTCCACAATTAGGTCCCTACGGACTAGATTACAAGAGATTGCAGCTCATGCCCTTGAACTAAAACATATCCTCCAAATTGACAAGGCTGTAATCATAGACAAACAAGACAACGAAACAATGCTAAGAATATCCGAAACTATTGCCATAAAATGCGATGAAAATTCTATCAACGTCCACCGCCCCTACCTAATTTCCGAATGTTGGACGTTCCAGAACCTACAATTTAAGCCACACCTCCAGTCATGTAGCGGCAACTAATGCCCTTATTTGACAGTTGCAAACTTGCCCCGACATAGCCCTACACTCATTTCCGACAAAGTTCCGAGGATGGTCACATGACCGAAACAGTTCCACACCCCATTAACCCTGCCCTAGTTGCCACAATAGTCTTTACCCCCCCTTCACAAAAATGCGCCCTAATTCAAAATAATATATGTATACATTTATATATATATTATTAATATTAACACAGGTTATCCAAACTTATTTTCCCACGTCTAAACATACCCCCACGCTTCCCCCCCCTCTTGTAAACAACCTTCAGCGAGATCATGGAAGTGGAAGACATCGTAGAATCAATAAAGGTATGTACCATTTTCCACCTCTTTTATTCTACCTTAATTGCCTTCTATACTCACCAATAATGCCCTAAATATATATACCCCTCTGAGTATTGATAGCCAATGTGTTTAAATAAGGGTCACTCCTAAACAAAAACAGGCTATAATAGCCGTAATTATAATAATAGTCATTAGTTGTAATTTGAAGCATAGAAGCTAATTTACTTAGAACTTAAAATTGACCCATTGTACATTTCATTAATGTTAAATAGATTGTTTTCTTGTTTAAATAACTTGCCTGATTTCCGAGTCCAATGCACTACTCATTAAACTTGAATCTGTGTGAGCCTTAAAGTAGATATTGTAATGACTGCATAACAGAAAATTTAAGTAGCTAGATTTAATTAGAATTAAGAGAGAGGTTCCGTGTATTTTACTGTGTGTTATTCTTTTGGAGGGAGATTCAACTCCTACCCACGAATTTGGTGGCGCAGCTAGAAACTAAATAAATATTCCAAATTCGGTTGAGAATAAACACCAGTAGGTCAGATAAAGAGATTGGCTTCAGCCTGACGCAATTTTTTTGTTCTGTAAGTTTTGCACACGTGAGCTTTATTATTTGCGACCGTAAGTCTGAAGTATAATAAGGGTCAAGAAGATAAGCTTTAAACGAGATAACTATAGTTTTTACAAAGGTGCAGAAAACAAGATATAATTGAAGATTTTATAACATATTTTAATAAGATAATAAAATTAACAGATTTTATTCCTTGCTCACATCCTCTTTATACAGCTTTCAAGGATGGCCTCTTATTCTTCCCCTATCTACACCCAGTCTACGAAAAATCTGATTCACATTAATCTAGTTATAACTCCTTAACCAACTTATATCTCAATTATGTCCCACTCAGCTCGTCCTTCTATCCACTAGACTGTAATTTGCATTCCCTCATTCTGCCTTCATACTCTACATTCCAGAGACCAGAAACCACTTTAGTCAATTATCTCTGAACCCTGTTCCAACATATTTTCATCTTTATGAAAACCCAGTGACCAAATATGTGCACAGTAATCCATGTGTGGTCTAATCAAAGCCTTATACAATGGAATCATGACATTCTTACTCCTGTCAGTGTTCTTTGCATCATTCCATAATGCAATGTGCTGTTTACAATTTTATCAAAATTTCAGGTTCTTATGCACCAACATCCCAATCTTACACTCTACATCCCATCTTTGCTTCCCAAACTTGAAAACCTACACTTTGCTATGCTGAACTGGCAACGGCATTCATTTGTTAATTCAGGGGATCTATTCAAGTCCCTTTGCAAGGCTACAACATACACTGTACTCCTCATATCTCCTTCCAACTTTGCATCATCTGTAAACAACTGTATAATCACTATTTTGGACCTTCCCAATATCACTTACATACAAATGAAACAGCAATGGGCCCAAAACAGGCCCTTGACACACACCACTGGTATGATTCCTCCTCTAGGATATCGCTCCCCAAAGCCTTTGAAAGATAGCCTTTCCTTACCCAAAATCTAGAAGATTCTAAACGTTAGTAATAAATTAATTTTTTTAATTCATTAATTAAACTTAACATTAAAGATACAATCACATATCGTCAAACTAGCACATGGCACTTGCCACGAATAGTTGACCACTGCAAGTCCTATCTTTTAATGTTGTGTAATCATTATCGTTTGATGATGGTTATTTTCTGAAATATTTGTTCATTTGATAAAGAAAAAGACTAATTCTTGTATGTTTTTGTGGATATCAATATTATGTCTAGTTTACAATATTTTATAACAAAGTTTATAGCCAACAGTCAGTATGACAAACAGGTAGTATGCATTAAGTAGCAGAAACAATGGGTTCTGCAGAGTGAAGTGGAGTATCCCAAAATGATTCCTAGGAGACATCATATAATGACATAAGATGAATAGTTATTGCCTTTTAAAAAGAAGTGCGACTATGCCAAAATATCAGACTGGAACCAACACAGCTACAGCCAAATTGAAAAATAATTTCATTAACAAAGTTTATAGCATTTTCATAGACTGTAAAGGGTTTTAATGGTTACATTGGGTGTGGAGTGAGCATCTCTAAAGGAAAAAAGAAAAGGATACAGCACTTTGCTTGCATGCATACTGAGAGAGAGAGAGAGAGAGAAAGAGAGAGAGAGAGAGAGATGGGTAAATCTGGATTGGGAGACCATATCCTAGAAAGGATATTACACAAATCCTACTCATAGTGTACTGTACGTGAGCTAAGCTTAAATAATTTGGTTCTCTTACACTAGAAACAAAAGATTATTACTATTAATACTACATGACACCTCCAGGGAGTCCAAAGACTTATCGAGGGAGGGCATCTACTCTACAAATCTGTTTCACACCACTCATATTCCACCAACTAACTGCAACTACACCAACACCATCTACTACCCACCAGCACCACCACTAGTATTTCCACAGACAATCACAAACATCCATGCCCATGGCGAGATTCGAACCTGCAGCCCTTTGGCTGGGGAGCAGATACGCTAACCACTCGGCCAACTGTTTTTAAAAAAAAATATAGTTAACATAGAATATGCTATGTTAACTGCGCCTGCTCTTCCACCAGTTGGAATGTTTTATTATTATTATTATTATTACATGACACCTACAGGGAGTCCAAAGACTCATCGAGGGAGGGCATTACTCTAAGATGGTACTTTTATAAGCCACTTATGGCTCCAATAAACAGGATGGTGGTCTCTTACTGAGTGATGAAAATCATCTACCACATAAAACTTGCAGAAACATACAGCAGGATTCAAACCAATCACTTGATAGATAGAGATCTGCAATATTATTCATTCAGCCAAGTAGGTCAAATCTTACTTTAGAAAAATAAATTTCTAATCATCAAATCAGCCATGATATTAGTTCTAACCTCTACAAATATGGTTACTAGAATGCAACAAGTCTGGGAAATGTGTCAAAATAAACAAATCCAGACCAACATAGGATGCTAAATATATATACATGCCCTGAGGGCATGCAGAACAAACACTAAACACTCATTATCAACAAGAACAAATGCCATAATAGAGCACAGTCAAAGATATCTTATATAAATTCCTGATGATGTCCAAGTACCAAACCAATCTGTGGAACCAATCATGCAGGACTGGATACCTGTGAATCATTTGGATAGACGGGCCTGGATTTCAAATTCATTCAACATTGTGAAGAATGTTTATTTTTCTGTCAAGCAAGACTAAAGCAACTAATTTCCAATTGGAATGCAAATCTTTCTATCACACAATTCTGCCATTAACAATACAAGACAGCAGATAAATAACTGTTTTATATTTAAATTAGTAGTAATATCCAAGCCATGGCCCACAGAACTGCCATGAGTAGTTGAAGTATTGTTTAGATTACTTTTCCATTACATTTGGATTTTGTGACTTCAGGGAAACTGATGTCACAAAGTTATATGATAAATGATTTGCTAAACAAACAAGAATGCAGCATAATCTTACAATTAGAAATTAGATTTGTAGCAATGAAAGATAACTAATAATACAAAAAGAAAATCAACAGGCAAAAGACCAATGCTTTAATGTATTCTAGCATTTGGTACAAGTCACTACAGATAAAATCTGTACACAACACATGTAAAAAGCAGTTAGAATGGCAGAGATCAACAAACTTCAAGGGACAGAAGCCACCGAACAGCATGCACTTAAGTTTTTATACAAAATGCCATAGAAATATCAAGAGTGTTTGCATGAACTTTCTTAATCTTTCCATTACACCTGTCCAAATGTGAATAAGTGAATGACATAAGCATAAAAGATGTCTTATGAACTGACAATGCAGCAAAATTCAGAATGAATTTGTTCCAATGATATAATTTGCGCGTTTTGATAAGCAACATCATGATTGTAAACAGAATAATTATATGAATGATGAATTATATGAGAAGAAATGAGTGGAAGGAGGGTAATTATTATGGGTGATTTCAATTATGGTAACATTGACTGGAAAGAGGAGAGGGCCCATGGGAGGAAGGAATTGGATTTTATGCAGTTATTAAGGGACAACTATCTATGGCAACATGTAGTGGAAAATACCAGGGGGCAGAGAGTGCTGGACCTTGTAATTGCAACTGAGAATGTGGCTGTAATGAACATGGCCATGTTGCCACCAATTGGTGAGAGT
Organism: Typopeltis vanoorti; assembly: GCF_054136105.1. Taxonomy (NCBI): domain Eukaryota; kingdom Metazoa; phylum Arthropoda; class Arachnida; order Uropygi; family Thelyphonidae; genus Typopeltis; species Typopeltis vanoorti. The sequence continues at coordinate 134,162,061 of NC_143554.1, read as the reverse complement.
GACCATAAGGTCATGACTTGGGAGGTGGCTAAAGGAGTGGAATTTACAATTAAGACAGGGTACATGTGGAATTACTGGGCTGGTAAGTATGAGAAGCTTAGGTGTGTGCTTGGCTCAGTGCCATGGCATGTAAAACTGCAAGGGCTGGATGTTGATAGTGCATGGGAGGTGGTTAAGAACTGTTTGTAGGAGGCAATAGTTGACTGTATACCAAGAGTCCGAATAATAAATCAAGTAGGGGTTAAATGGATAAATAACACTATTAAGCTTGAGCTGCAAAAAAAGAAACAATTGTGGAGGGAATTTAAGGAGAAAGGTGACCATCAGGCGCAGGAACAGTATAAAGCTCAGGCCAGGATGGTAACAAAGGTGGTAAGAAAAGCAAAAGCAAATTACGAAAGAAAATTGGCCATGCAGGCTAAAGAGAATCCCAAACAGTTTTTTCAATATGTTGCAAGTAAAAGGAAAAATGCTCATGGTAGAATGATCTTAAAAAATGCTGAGGGTAGGGAGGTAACCGAATCAGTCGATATTGTGGAATTACTGAGCGAGCACTTTGCAATAATATATCATCCAGGTGGTGACTTTGCAGGAATGGAAGAACCAACAGCTTATACTGGAATTGTGATGAATGAAGTAGAGGTAACTAGTCTATTACAGAACCTCAATGTCAATACATCTGTGGGATTGGAGGTATACCAGCTCGTGTCGTACGTGAAGTAGCTAAAGAATTGTCAGTGCCCTTGACCATTTTGTTTAATTTGAGCCTCGGGTCTGGGTCAGTCCCAAGGGGGTGGAAAGAGGGGAAAATAGTTCCACTGCACAAAGGTGGTTCCAAGGCTGCTGTTGAAAATTACCAGCCAGTCAGCATAACAGGAATCATTATCAAGGTCTTAGAGAAAATTGTCAAGAGGAAAATACAAGATTGGATAGAAGAAAATGGGATACTGTATCGGGGACAGCATGGTTTTGTGAAGGGTAGGTCATGCCTCAGTAACTTCCTCACGTATTATAACACAGTGACGGCTGAACTGGATAAGGGTAATGGGTTTACAGTGATTCTACTGGACCTTGCTAAGGCCTTCGACAGGATACCACATGGAATTCTAGTCAGTAAATTGCAGCATATGGGGATGGACATAGGGTTGGTGAGATGGATAGGAGGGTGGTTGACAGAGAGATATCAGAGAGTGGTTTACTCAGGAGTAGAGTCCACAAGACGGCCTGTGACTAGTGGTGTGCCACAAGGATCTGTTCTTGGACCACTGCTGTTTAATTTGTTCATTAATGATATAGGAAAGGATCTGAGAGGAACAGTTCATTTGTTTGTGGATGATGCGAAGTTGGGTAGGGCAATAGTGAATGCAGATGACGTCAAAATTTTGCAGGATGATTTGGATAGATTGGAGGTCTGGGCTAAGGAGAATGGATGTCAATCTAATGTGGCAAAATGTAAGGTTATGCATTTTGGGGTGAAAAGATTGGCGGCAGTTTACTGCATTGGTGGAACTGTGCTCCAGGAAATTGATGAGGCACGAGATTTAGGAGTGTTGGTGGATAAGGAATTGAAAGTTAGGGGACACATTGCAAAAGTGGCCAAATCAGCTTATCAAATCACTTGGTTGCTGAAGAATACATTGACAAGCAGGTTATTGTTCCTCTGTATCGAGCCTTGATTAGACCCCATCTCGACTACTGTGCCCAGATTTGGTCACCTAGGTTTCTTCTTGATGGGGAGGAGGTGGAGAGGATCCAGAGGCGAGTGACCAAGATGATAGCAGGTCTGTGGAATGAACCTTATGAGAACAGATTGAGGATTTGTGGGTTGCAAAAATTGGTTGATAGGCAGAGGAGGGGAGATATGATTGAGACATTCAAATTACTGAAGGGTTTCTATAAAATTAATTCAGAAGATATTTTTGAGAACAGGGCTGGTTGTGGGAGGACTGGGGGACATCCATGGAAACTGGGCAAAAGTGTGGTTAGTAAAGGTGTTAGAGCTGGGTTCTTTACTTTTAGAGTAGTGAATGAGTGGAATGCATTCCCTGAGTCTGTGGTGGATGCTGTGACAGTGAATGAGTTTAAGGCAAGGTATGATAGATACTGTATGAATGTCGAATAGTTGTGATGAATATGATTTGGGGCCTCCCTCGATGAGTCTAATGACTCCCTGGAGTTGCCTGTAATAATAGTAATATGAATCTCAAAGATCATAAGGACCTATCATGGGCGCATCACAGAACCCAACATCTGCTCCCATACCATGCTAAAAGCATGACATGGGGAATTTTACCATACTTTTTAAATCAAACAAAAATGGAGGAACAACAGGTCAGAGTATTTAGGGAAATGATCCTAGAGCCAAAATAGTTTCTAAAAAAAATACATATGCAGAAAGCATAAAAAAATTCGCACCATTCACGGGTTGTGTTGAACTGAACGTTCTACAAAAATGCACATTCCAAATATCACTATATATTTAAAACTATGCAAAACTTGTCTAAGTTCACGAATATGAAGGACGAAAAAACAAAACACGAATGATTTAATATGAAATGGTGACTAGCAAACCATCCTGAATTATAGGCTAGCTCTTTATAAATCGTTCAAAATGGAAATCTTTGAAATTGCCTCAATGATTTCTGAAGTTCCACGAAAAAGTTTTGAAAGAATATGTAGTCAGACTTGTTTGCAAAATTAATCAGTTCTTAAACTTGCTACAACATATATATTATAACCCAACGTTGGGGCTCGATCCTCAATTCAAGTTATCATTTGGAAATTAAAAATACCTAACTCTATTAAAAAAAAAAAAAAAAAAAACATATACGAACATTTGTTCGTTAACCCTACCTTACTTTCAATATGCTCTTTAACTTGGTCAAGATCACCGTTTTTCAAACTCCACAAAAAATCACTCATGTTTTGCCTTGGAAATAGTCGGGTCAATGATTTTTAAAAAATATAAGGGCTTCACAAAACCAACAGCAAGATGATTAAATTAAAGTCCGCTGCTCAGCATTAAAATTAAACTTGGTTGACAGCGTTTCAAATAACCACCGCCCTCAAGCGGAAATCAGACAGCCAACTATCGAAACAAGCGTGCTTCAACCAACCGTATCGCTGACAGATTATCAAACGTTAGCCCGCTACTGACCTCTAATGACAAAAATATTGTTGTGACAGAAGCAGAACAGATGAAAATCTCCTATCTTGGAACAAATTACTGTTAATTGTTTCGGTTTCTTTACAGGATGTCAACGTTCAACAAAATAACGCAAAAGATTCTTTTGCGTTATTTTTTAGCTTCTCAAAATTTGGAAATATCAATCTTCTTCTTCTTAAGTAGCTTCTCCAATTTGGAAGTTACCAAACATGATATGCGAGAAAAAAGCCGATGTCAATTCAAATTAAATTGCCAACTAGAGGAATTTTTCTAACTCTTTCTTAGACACTTTTCGAGGTAGTCGAGCACAAGCAAGCGTTTTTTTATCCTTTCGAAAATTTGGTTTTTCATCCCGTCACTTCAAGAAAATGGACCGTAGAACACACGTTATTGCAGGCAGTAACATACTACTTTTTTCTTGTCTGCTTCTTTTCATTGGTCGGGTTTATAATTATGGATAATCTTAGGTCAACTATCTCTGATTACCACTGGTGGAGAATGAACTTCCCATCAGTCTCCAACAGTTAGATAGAGCTGAAACGTCATAGGCTACTCTCTATAGTGTTTAAAAGACATTGGCAGACTTATTATTTTTATTTTGTAAATTGATTTTATGTAAAATTTAATTTAGAAGCAAAAAATATACTTTGTATAGGAAATGAAACAGATAGACGAAGCCCTTTGGTTCGATTCCCGTCAGTGAAGTGAGGAACCTTTATCTGGTCTCTTTCGACGAAAGGTGAGTTAGCTGGTCTCATTCGGGTAAGGGGTTTTTTCACCCAGAAACTCGGGTTTTTCGTTCCCCAGAACGGGAAAACCGGCCAGTAGAACATACACAATTTACAGACAATGATACTTAGAGGCATAGGGATATTGTACACCAACAGATTCGAGAGCCTTCGACACTTCTGCGCATGTCACAAAAAGGAGAATCCATTCCGATAATAGGGTAATCAATCCGTCTTCTGGGATGCCTATTATTACATGTGTAACTTCTTATGATAACTTCTCTTTTATGATCATTGTAGTTTTTAAAGTGGTAACTATTTTGCTTGTATAACAGTTGGAAAATTTTATCTATAAAGGCTGTGATTTTGCATGTTGGCGACCAGTTCGTACATCCTTCATTTCTTTCTGCCCTTCAGCATGAATCGACTATTCATGGCACCAAGCCAAGCTCTACAAAGTGTGGGCATACTATAACCGCCTTATCCTCGTATTACGGTTAGGAAATCCAAGGATGCTTGAAAAGCTACGGGCGCTTAAGTGCCTGTTAAAAGTCACTGATGATGATGATAGGGAAATAAAGGTGAAGAATAATCTCTCATTCAATATTCAAGAAATAAAATTATATTTCACAAAAAAACTGAATTTTATTTTTGAACCTGTGGATCAAGTGAATAATATGAAATCATTTGTGAATATTATGAATCAGGCCTGTGTAGATCTGTAGAAATGGCCTTCTACGTGTTAGGCCTGCTGGCCTGTTACAGAGCTTTAAGCCCCTATAAGTCGTACCAGTTCGAGGATAAGGTGACTAGCCCTATACCTTTCAGTATATTCTATAGCTGTAGCTGCGTGTATTCACGGGGCCGGTTTGCCTGCTTGCAGGAAGAAAAACTCCAGATAAACTGGGGAGAAAAATCCTGCTGTCCACGCCCATGACCAGCTAACTTGACCATGTCTGAGAAAGATTCTTAAGCTCCTCACGTCGGCGACGCGAATCGAACCCAGGACAATCCTTTCCCAGGCATATGGTTGCAAAGCACATAACTGCTAGGCTAAGCGCGCTGATGCGGGAATGCTAAGCTGCAAAGAGGAAGAACGTTGTAAACTCGATTCTAGGTCCCCACAACAGGAAGTTTTCCTAAACCATTCTTTGATTGGTTCTGAGTTGGTAGATTTGTAGCATGTCCAAGAGGTTATTTCTCTCGGGAGGAAGAAAATATCCAATCAAGAAATTCGACCATGATCACTAATTATGCTATTTCAGATAATTATTATAGTATATTGCGTTAGGGTTAGGAATCAAGAGATGGCGGACATGTCTGCCTCTCTCTCCACTAGATGCCATTTAAAAATTAGTGCTAGTCTTGAACCGGCTGTTTCTGATTGGCTAACGGACGATATTGACTTCCTCTCAGTTTTACAAAAGGAAAAGGTTAGAAAAAATTTTGTTTACTGCTTGTGTGGAATAAAACGCATTAGCAGACTTAAATGAATCAGAAATGTACGAATCAGATTTCTAGTCATGGAAAAAATTTTGTGGATAATAAATACGTACTTTACTCGAATGTAATACAAGCAAGTTTTATTTTACAAGCATCATTGATTCTGTTGCTTGGAATATTGACGATTGGACTGGATGCAAGTTAAAGACATTTAGAATAATTTCTAGAGAAAATTGACGAACATGTAGTCGCCAGTGGATAGATATCAAAGAGTGGTTTATGATGGAGACCAATAGAAAACAGGTGACTAGTGGTGTGCCTCAGGGCTTAGTGCTTGATCCTCTATTATTTAATTTGTACATCAATGATATTGGGAATACTTCGAAAAAAACATTCACTTGTTTGCTGATGATGCAAAACTGGGAACAGCGACAGTCATTTCAGATGATGTGAATATCCTGCAACATAACTTCAATTGGCTGACGGTTTGGGCTAAACTAAACGGCTGCCGGTTTAAAGTGGCCAAGTGTAAGGTGATGCACTTCTGAAGAATGAGATCACATGCTGTTTACTATATTAATGGAACTGAACTGCAAGAGATTGATGAGGCTAGGGACTTGGGAGTTATTGTGGACAGATAATTTATGTTTCGAGGGTATATTGCAAGGATTGCCAAAACTTCACACCAAATTACATGGTTATTGAAGAACACACTGACAAGCAAGGATAAGAAAATGACTGTCCCACTTTATAAGGTATTAATAAGACCTCATTTGGACTATTGTGCACAGATCTGGTCACCTGGATTTCTTGGTGATGAGGAAATGGTGAAGAGGATTCAGAGACGGGTTACGAAAATTGTTGCAGGCATGTGGGATGTTTCCTACGACGATAGATTGAAGGTATGTGGACTTCAAAAACTAGTTGATAGACGTAGGAGAGGAGGTATGATGGAGGCATATAAATTATTCAAAAGGTTTTATAGGATTGATACTGATAACTTTTTAAGACCAGTGCAGGAAGGGAGAGAACGAGGGGGGACATCCCTGGAGATTGTGTAAGAGTTAACAAGGGTGTTAGAACTAGATTTTTTGCTTGTAGGGTTGTAAATGGGTGGAATACATTGCCAGAGGTGGATGCGAATGCTTCGTCTGTGAATGATTTTAAGGAGAAGTATGACATGTATTGTGTGAATAATGATTAGTATGTCTATGTTAGTCTCCCACGATGAGTCATTTGACTCCATGGAATCACCTTATATTAATAGTAATAGTAATAGACAATGTTTAGACTGATACATTTGTCAGTATTAATTATAAAAGAATCATTTCTATTTTCCTCATTTTTTCCTATTTACTTTAAATAATTCTTTCTCTTTATATATTTTGTGTCAATATTTTTGCATCTGCAAGTCCTACTTTTTCTTACACAATGCGTGTAGGGCAAAATAGTAATTACAAAGATTGCGAGTTGATTTAAAGGTATCTGAAACTGTTTTATACTTTAAACATTATTTGAAAATTTCTAGCCATGATGATGATTCAGGAGTTTCCATATCATCTCATATCATTTATGATTTTTAAAGTTATAAACATAAATGATCTGGTTACTTGTTAATGACAGAAATTAACAAGTAACCAGCTATTGATGATTCACTTCAGAAATGTTATTAAGAATAATGGAAATAAATAATGCAAAGAGGAAAGGATATTTGTGAATACAATATTCCCAAGTTATGGACTGCAGTGTATATCTAGTTTCCCAACTGATTCTTCAGCAGCAAGGGTGACATAAACCTAACTCAATAATTTGTACATAAATAAATATTTATTTTATTTTAGTTTTTATTTTAGCTGGTTCTCTAATTATAAACTAAAAATCAAATATCAGCTAACGCCTATTTTTCTCGTATAGGTAGGGTTACCATATTGTAAAATGTCGAAATTCTGACACCCCATCGCCTGACCAACTCGTTCCTGACACAAACATCTAACACAAAAATAAATACGTATGTCTGATATCTTTACTTTTGTGAGCTTTTCATTAATTAGATGTGTTGAGTATGCTTATTAGCAAACAAAAATATGAGAATTTAAGTGTCATCATAAGTATTATGAAACAAGAGTAGGCCTAGATGAAAAAGAATTAGACTTATCACACTACATACATTACTTTGCAGCCCATGCATATTTTTCATTAGACCTAATTTTCTTTAGCAGTTCTTTGTTTCGACACAAATAGACGAACATATTTTTACATGTAAAATGTCTGTAATTAAATTTAAATATAGCAAGTCCTTTCAGAGATTCTATGGTAAGTCTATTTCTTTCCTTGGTGCACTGAGCTTGTATTAATGAAAAGAGCCTTTCTACACTTACATTGTGACCTGGAGTTGCAAACAGAAACTGAGCGATCTTTACAATTTCATTGTACTGTTCTTCATTCTTGCAGAATTCGATGTAGTCACACCATTTTTTCTGACATGACACTTCTTTTCCATCATATGAAGCAACAAATCTCTTCAGGTTGGAAAATTGGTCAGAACATTTGCTGTCGTCATCATCTTTTACACCTTGCTCCATCAAGAAGTGTATACATTCTTCTACACTTTCCCAGGAGAGTTCTTTAAGACTTAGCCACTCAAAACAGGAAAATTCATTAAACTGTTGCATCCACATGTTCAAATAGTTTAAATACTCTACATGGAGAGTTTCTACATTACACCAAAACATTTTTACCCCAGATTTGAAGCCATCACTTTCCATTTTCTTCAACATGTCCTTGCTTTCAATGGTACGAAATGTTAATTTTTCCTTTCCTGAAGAAGATCATGTAATGAAGATAGTATTTCCATTACATCAATAAGGGAATTGTCTTCTTTCTCTAGCCTGTTATTATGTGAATGGAACACACCAATTAAAGACTTCAAATGTTATAGATAGATTTCACTGAAAGGGGTTTTCAAAAAAGTTCTTTATTGCAGCTGGTGGTCTATTTTGAGATAAAAAGAATGATTTAAGAGCTGGATGCATTTGAATTAGTCTTTGAACAGCAGGGTATGAAGATAGCCATCGTGTTTTACTGTGATTTAAAAGTTGTTGGTATTCTATATCCACAAACTCACAGAACTCCTTGAGAGACTCCACATGGACAGTGTATATTGAAAAGTAATTATATATTTTAACTATTAAAGTTTGTAGGTCAATGTCAAGCAGGTCTGTACCATGTTGGATGCAATTATTAAGGATGTGTGCAGGGCATCCCACTCCGACCAATAATTGGTTACCCTTCCTCTTCAAATTGGCAAATACATTATTGCCTTGACCTCTTGCAAAACCCCTAAACATCGTATTGCAATTATCACCCCAAAAAGCTACACATTTATTTTGAAGTCCCAAATTGTTTAGTGTTTCACTGGGATAAGTTGAAATAGTTTCTGTAGTTTCATTTGGTTTGCTCTCAACCAGTGGCGGCCGGTGAAAATTGAAATTTTTAAGTGGGGGTGCTGCATATACAAAAAAAAAAAAATTTTTTTTTCCTAATCAGTAACGAATTTATTAATAAATACATTTACATATTAAAAATTGCTTTATTAAAAATATTTCATCCTCACCACGAACAAACACCAATAATAAAAGTTTCGTATCAATAGCAATGACAAGTGCAAACGAATATCGGTGTTAGATCGCAGTGCATTTGTTTCGTGTAACGATAATAGAAAAAATATAATTCTTTTCATATTTTCAACGGTGACACTCGTCATAATTCAGCCTTGTATCTATAATAAATAAATAATTATGTTATTTTAACAAAATAAAATAAGATTTACAAAAAAATAGTTCACCACGAACACGCGCTAATAATAAACGTTTCATATCTCACAGAAATAACGAGCGCATGCATAAGAACACTGCCCAAGCAGCAGTGTATCTAATGACGTCATTATTCGTTTTTGCTTTATCATTATTGCTAGGGTGGCAGGTGATAGAGTCAGTTGTAAATAGTACTAAGGTCATCAATCGCTGTGAATTTGGGATTAATTGTTCGCAGAATATTAACAGTATACGGAGTGGGCTAATTCGCATACGGGAGATTATGGGAGGAAGGGAGTATTGCAGTTTATGTATACTAATGCTCGAAGTATTAGGAATAAGTGTGAAGAATTTTTGTCATTACTTAGTACAACATGGCTAAAAATTATAGGAATTAGCAAAACATGGTTAACTAAGAATGATATAGTTATTGGGATTGAATGTAATGGATACAGTATTTTCAGGCAGGACAGAGATGACAGAATGGGGGTAGGAGTTTTATTAATAATAGACGAAGCATTAAAGACAAAAAAGATAGAAGTACTTCACTGTGACAGGTATGTAGAGGGCAGTTCATTCGAGGCTGTTTGGTGTGAGATAGAGATTAACAAGGCAAAATATGTAATTGGTTGTTGCTATAATCCAAGGGGAATAAGGGAGAATGTAGATAGCATGTATTGGCAAATTAGTACGATGAGTGAAGGTCAAGTAATTATTATGGGGGACTTTAACTTTGGGGACATAGATTGGGAGAAGGAATGGTCACAAGGAACAAAGGAAATAGAGTTTGTACAGTTGCTAAGAGATAATTATCTGAGGCAGCATGTGATGGAAGGGACAAGATATTCTAGAGTGTTAGATCTGGTCATAACATCGGAGAACATATCAATAAGTAATTTAGTTACAATGTCTCCACGTGGGGAAAGCGATCATGTGGTCTTGACCTGGGAGATTGTAAGATGTGCTGAATATTCTATTAAGAATGGGTATATGTGGAATTACAAGGCTGGTGATTATGACAAGCTGATAAGTCAGCTTTCAGCTGTACTATGGCGTGAGAATTTCAAGGGGAGAGATGTTGATGGTGCATGGGAGATTCTCAAGGAGTATTTGAAGAATGCTGAATCAGACTGTATTCCCAGAGTCAGAAGGAGAAATCAAGTAGGAGTAAAATGGATGAATAATACTATTAAACAGGAGTTGCAGATAAAGAAAAGGTTGTGGAGGACGTATAAAGAAAAAGGTGATGAGCGTTCCAACGAGCAATACAAGGTACAGGCAAAGAGAATACCCTGTATGGTAAGGAAAACCAAAGCTAATAATGAGAGGAAGCTAGCCGATGAATCCAAAAGAAACTCTCAAGAGTTCTTTCGCTATGTGGCTAGTAAAAGGAAAAATATCCATGGAAAGATTACTTTAAAAAGTGTTGATGGTAGGGAAATTACATAAGCTAATCAATTAGTTGAGTTGCTTAGTGATAATTTCGCAAACGTGTACCATCTTGGTAGTGATAGTGCAGTGTCAAATACGCCATTGACTGATGAGAGTCTAGAGATAGACGAAATTGAGGTGCTTAATATATTAAAGAACCTTAATGCTAACACTGCCATTGGGTTTGATGGCATATCGGCCTATGTCTTACGAGAATGGGCAAGAGAATTAGCAACTCCTCTAACCAGGATGTTTAATTTAACCCTCATTTCCACTTTATTGGTAAAGTGCCAATAGAGTGCAAAGAGGAAAAATAGTCCATTGCACAAAGGAGGCTCTAAGACTGCGGTTGCAAATTATAGACCAATCAATATATCTGGAGTGGTGGTTAGGATTTTGGAGAAATTGGTAAAAATTAGAATTCAGGACTGGATGGACAGCAATATGATACTTTATAAGGGGCAACATGGTTTCTTGCCTAAGTAATTTACTTACTTTCTATAATAAAGTAACCTTGGAGTTCGATAAAGGAAATCCTCACTCAGTGATACTGCTTGACTTTGCAAAGGCTTTTGACAGGATTCCACATGGAACTCTGTTATGTAAATTAGAGCAAATGGGTATGGATCCGAAGATGGTGATTTGGATTAAAGGATGGCTGGTAGACAGATATCAAAGAGTGGTTTACGGAGGAGCTGAGTCCAGGAAAAGGCAAGTGACTAGTGGTGTAGCTCAGGGCTCAGTGCTTGGTCCTCTAATTTTAATTTGTACATCAATGATATTGGAAATACCTTGAATGGAAATATCCACTTGTTTGCTGATGATGCAAAATTGGGAAGAGCGGTAATCAATTCAAATGATATAAATATCTTACAGGATGACTTAAATAGGCTGATGGTATGGACTAAGGTAAACAGCTCTCAGTTCATGGCAAAGTGTAAGGTGATGCACTTCGGCAGGATGACATCGCATGCTGTTTACTATATTAATGGAACTAAACTGCAAGAAGTTGATGAGACAAGAGACTTGAGAGTTATTGTGGACAGAGAACTTAAGTTTAGAGGGCATATTGCAAAGATTGCCAAAACATCACCTCAATTTACATGGCTATTGAGGAGCAACCATGTCATTTGATTTGATAACCTCCCTGTCCCAACTAACAAGCAGAGATAGAGAGGTCATTGTTCCACTTTATAAGGCATTAATAAGGACCTCTCTATCTCTGCTTGTTAGTTGGGACAGGGAGGTTATCAAACCAAATGACATGGTTGCTCCTCTATACCCGTGTAAATTGAGGTGATGTTTTGGCAATCTTTGCAATATGCCCTCTAAACTTAAGTTCTCTGTCCACAATAACTCTCAAGTCTCTTGTCTCATCAACTTCTTGCAGTTTAGTTCCATTAATATAGTAAACAGCATGCGATGTCATCCTGCCGAAGTGCATCACCTTACACTTTGCCATGAACTGAGAGCCGTTTACCTTAGTCCATACCATCAGCTTATTTAAGTCATCCTGTAAGATATTTATATCATTTGAATTGATTACTGCTCTTCCCAATTTTGCTCAAAATCTAGTCCTAACACCCTTGTTAGCCACACTCTTACACAATCTTTAGGAATGGCCCCTCGTTCTCTCACTTCCTGCACTGGTCATAAAAATATCATCAGTATCAATCCTGTAAAATCCCTTTAACAATTTAAATACTTCGATCATATCTCAGCTCTTACATCTATCAGCTAGTTTTTGGAGCCAACAGATCATCAATCTATCCAGATAGGGAACATCCCACAGACCTGCAACAATCTTTGTAACCGCCTCTGAATCCTCTCCACCACTTCCGCATCACCAAGAAATCATGGCGACCAGATCTGTGCACATTTGGACTATTGTGCACAGATCTGGTCGCCAGGATTTCTTGGTGATGCGGAAGTGGTGGAGAGGATTCAGAGGCGGTTACAAAGATTGTTGCAGGTCTGTGGGATGTTCCCTATCTGGATAGATTGATGATCTGTTGGCTCCAAAAACTAGCTGATAGATGTAAGAGCTGAGATATGATCGAAGTATTTAAATTGTTAAAGGGATTTTACAGGATTGATACTGATGATATTTTTATGACCAGTGCAGGAAGTGAGAGAACGAGGGGCCATTCCTAAAGATTGTGGAAGAAATTTTTGGTAACAAGGGTGTTAGGACTAGATTTTTTACTTGGAGGGTTGTGAATGGGTGGAATGCTTTGCCAGAGGTGGTTGTGAATGCTTCAACTGTGAATGAATTTAAGCAGAGGTATGACAGGTATTGTGTAAATAATGGTTAGTGTGTCAATGTCGGGTCTCCCGCGATGAGTCTTTTGACTCCATGGAGACACCGTTAAAATAATAATTATTATTATTATTGTGTGTGTGTGTGTGTGTGTGTGTGTGTGTGTGTGTGTGTGTGTGTGTGTGTGTGTGTGTGTGTGTGTGTGTGTGTGTGTGTGTGTGTGTGTGTGTGTGTGTGTGTGTGTGTGTGTGTGTGTGTGTGTGTGTGTGTGTGTGTGTGTGTGTGTGTGTGTGTGTGTGCGCGCGCGCATTTCTCAACCACAGATTTCGTAGCTTCTCAACACAGCAAAAAAAAAAACATAATAACCAACCGGTGTCATCCTCAGATAAGCTTACATACATATAAGCTTCGAGGATGAAAGCAAAAAATTAGTTCTCATCCAGATGTATTATATGTAACCAAATGCATGTAATGTACGTATCACATGAAAACCAATGTATGTAATGTATATATTATATGTAAACAAATGTACGTAATTTAAAAATCGCATGTAAGCAAATGTAAGTAATGTATCATATGTAATCAAATGTATGTAATGTATATAATAACTGTAACAAATGTATGCAATGTAATAAAAAAAAGAAATTTTAAATGTAAATCATGAGTTTACACTGTATGTTTGTGAGAATAAGGAAATATAATATTTAGATTGCATATGTGTAAATACTGTTGTATAATCACACCTTTTCAAACTTGGAAAAAAAAACATAGTAAACTACAACATGTAATATTATACAACTTATGCAACTCTGAACAATATAATTGTAAATTATTATTATGATTGTTACCTAAAAAAAAAAAAAAAACTGTTATCAGCATTACTATTTAAATCTCATTATATGTAGCACAAAGTGCTGAACCTTGTAAAATAATATACTGAATAGATGTTCATTGTACATATGTAAATATTTGAAAGAACAATAAAAAAAATACTGAATAGATGTTCATTGTACATATGTAAATATTTGAAAGAACAATAAAAAAAAATACTGAATAGATGTTCATTGTACATATGTAAATATTTGAAAGAACAATAAAAAAATTATTATTATTATTATTATTATTATTATTATTATTATTATTATTCCTGACACCTCCAAGGAGTCTGAAGACTCATCGCGGGAGGACACCTACAACTGCTTCAACTGATACAACTGTCGCAACCACTACCCCGAACCTCTACTACGAATTATCTCAAGCAACGCCATCTACCGCCCACCTCCACCACCATAACTAGAATTTTTTTGTCTGCAAATTGTGTGTGTTCTGAAGGGCCATATCGGCGTTAGATCAAAGTGCATTTGTTTCGTGTAACGATAATTGAAAAAATATTATTCTTTTCATATTTTCAACAGTGACACTCGTCATAATTCAGCCTTGTATCTATAATAAATAAATAATTATATGTTATTTTAACAAAATAAAATAAGATTTACAAAAAATAGTTCACCACGCACCAATAATAAACGTTTCATATCTCACAGAAATAAGGCGCGTAAGGATACTAAAAATACACTGCCGTTTGAGCAGTTACAGTTGGGAATGAGGTAACGTGCAATGACAAGAGCAAACGAATATCGGCGTTAGATCGCAGTGTATTTGTTTCGTAATCTAAAGCGTTAATCGAACAATTCCAATTATTAACTATTCAGTCAATGTCAAAACATTAGCTGTAATCTTTAGCATGTTGTACTGCATTTATATAATGTTGTAAGCATTGTTATTATTTATAAACACAAACAAAATTTAATTTTTTCATATTTCCTTCGGTGTGCTGCAGTGCTTATGTACGGGGCGCCACTGCTCTCACCATTCACTACTTTAATCTGTAAATCTCCATTCTTATAGTCAAAATATTGAACAAGGATAAAAAATACTTTCACATTACCATAGTTACTAGCATCTATTGAAACACCTATAAAGGGAATATCTGCCATGGATTTGATTATAGTTTCTATCAGTGGCGGCCGGTGAAATTTTAAGTGGGGGTGCTGCCTGTACAAAATAAAAATAAAAATATTATTTTTTTTCTTAGTCAGTGATCAATTTAAAAAAAAAAAAAAAAAATCAGCTAACGCCTTTTTATTCCCGTATATACGGGAGTAGGCGAGGCCATTTAGCCCTATCTAACTTTTGGAGACTGAGTGGGCAGTTCAATCTCCACTGGTACCCAATCAGAGACAGATGGCCCAAGGCTATCACTAATTAAGCGGTACGCAGTGAAGAGAGACGGCTCAAATGTGCCGCCATCTCGTGGTCTCTAACCCAAACACAATATATTTAATGTCTGAAATAATGTGGGTTCTACGGTCGATTTTCTTGAGTTTACAGGACGAAAAACCCGAGTTTCCGGGAGGAAAAACCTGCTTGCCCGTGCCAGAGATCGACTAACTCGGGAACCGGTCGAAAAAAGGCTTAGAAAAATTTCCTCTAGTCGCCGACTAGACTCGAAACCAAGACTTCCTTCGTGCGGCCTAGCGCGGTGGTGTGCAAACGCCACATCCACTGAGCTACACAGATCATAACGCGCCTCCGTAGCGCAATTGGAAGAACGACGGTACATTGCGCCCTTCGATTGGAATAGGCCTAAGTTCGATTCTCGTCGCGACGGGAGGAATCTTTATCTGGTTGATTTCAATCGAAGGTGAGTTAGCCGATCTCATACGGAGGTAGCAAGGTTTTTCCTCCCGGAAACTCGGGTTTTTCATCCCGCATACATACAAATCGGCCCTTCAGAACACACGCAATTTACAGACAAAAATTACTAGTTGTGGTGGTGTTGGAGGTGGGCGGTAGATGGCGTTGATGGAGATGATTCGTAGTAGAGGTTAGGTGTAGAGACAGTTGTAGGTGTCCTCCCGCGATGAGTCTTCGGACTCCTTGGAGGTATCAGGAATAATAATAATAATAATAATAATCAATTTATTAATAAATAAATCTACAAATTTATTTATTAATAAATAAATCTACAAATTTATTTATTAATAAATAAATCTACAAATTTATTTATTAATAAATAAATCTACAAATTTATTTATTAATAAATTGGTTACTAATTAGGAAAAAAAATTTTTTTTTTTCATTTTGTATAGGCAGCACCTTAAAATTTCACCGGCCGCCACTGGTTTCTATCGAATGGGGAGCAAGAACAAAATTTACAACGGCTTGTGTTTTTGTATGGCCACCCGACACTTTGGCTGCAATTTTTGAATCGCTGAAAATTTGTTTCAACAATCCAGGAGCCCACTCCATGGAATTGTAACTGTTGTGATGAACAACAGTATGATATAATATAATAAATTTAGTTTAATCCTTTATCCAAGTGTGAGCAAACAAAGTTTGCGCCTGAAAGTATCTTCAGGATTGGGGGTAAGGTGGTACAACACCAGGGCAACTCGTTGCAAAGGTGGAGCAAGATACCAACACTCCTATCTCAGTATCTCCTATAATGCAAAACACATCTCCTTGCGGATATGTCTAATGTTATGGATTAAGGGAAGGGCCACTACCCAGACTAGTTTCGACCTTTATTGAGATCTCTTCAGTGGGAGCTGGGCCCAAGTAGAGATACCAAGCAGAAGCATTAGCAAGGTCATCTCTACCTATAGGAGTTGCCAAACGGTGTGCCACCTTTGCACTGAAGAGACCTCAATAAAGGTCAAAATTAGTCTGGGTAGTGGCTCTTCCCTTAATGCATAACATTATACATATCCTCAAGGAGATGTGTTTTGCATTATGGGAGATACTGAGATAGGAGTGATGTTAGCTTTGCAACGAGTTACCCGGTGTTGTACCACCTTACCCCAGTCCTGAAGATACTTTCAGGTGCAAACTTTGTTTGCTCACACTTGGAAAAAGGATTAAACTAATTTTATTATACTCTAACCAAGTGAAAAATAAACTTTCAACATCTTTCTCTAAATCCAGAGTAATTTATTAAAAACGGGTAGCACACCATTTGGCAACTCCTATAGGCAGAGATGACCTGCTAATGCTTCTGCTTGGTATCTCCACTTGGGCCTGGCTCCCACTGAAGAGACCTCAATAAAGGTTGAAACTAGTCTGGGTAGTGGCCCTTCCCTTAATGCATAACATTAGACATATCCACAAGGAGATGTGTTTTGCATTATAGGAGATACTGAGATTGGAGTGTTGGTAGCTTGCGCCACCTTTCAAACAAGTTGCCCTGGTGTTGTACCACCTTACCCCAGATCTGAAGATACTTTCAGGTGCAAAGTTTGTTTGCTCACACTTGGAAAAATGATTAAACTAATTTTATTATACTCTAACCAAGTGAAAAATAAACTTTCAACATCTTTCTCTAAATCCAGAGTAATTTATTAAAAACGGGTAGCACACCATTTGGCAACTCCTATAGGCAGAGATGACCTGCTAATGCTTCTGCTTGGTATCTCCACTTGGGCCTGGCTCCCACTGAAGAGACCTCAATAAAGGTCGAAACTAGTCTGGGTAGTGGCCCTTCCCTTAATGCATAACATTATACATATCCTCAAGGAGATGTGTTTTGCATTATGGGAGATACTGAGATAGGAGTGATGTTAGCTTTGCAACGAGTTACCCGGTGTTGTACCACCTTACCCCAGTCCTGAAGATACTTTCAGGTGCAAACTTTGTTTGCTCACACTTGGAAAAAGGAATAAACTAATTTTATTATACTCTAACCAAGTGAAAAATAAACTTTCAACATCTTTCTCTAAATCCAGAGTAATTTATTAAAAACGGGTAGCACACCATTTGGCAACTCCTATAGGCAGAGATGACCTGCTAATGCTTCTGCTTGGTATCTCCACTTGGGCCTGGCTCCCACTGAAGAGACCTCAATAAAGGTTGAAACTAGTCTGGGTAGTGGCCCTTCCCTTAATGCATAACATTAGACATATCCACAAGGAGATGTGTTTTGCATTATAGGAGATACTGAGATTGGAGTGTTGGTAGCTTGCGCCACCTTTCAAACAAGTTGACCTGGTGTTGTACCACCTTACCCCAGATCTGAAGATACTTTCAGGTGCAAAGTTTGTTTGCTCACACTTGGAAAAATGATTAAACTAATTTTATTATACTCTAACCAAGTGAAAAATAAACTTTCAACATCTTTCTCTAAATCCAGAGTAATTTATTAAAAACGGGTAGCACACCATTTGGCAACTCCTATAGGCAGAGATGACCTGCTAATGCTTCTGCTTGGTATCTCCACTTGGGCCTGGCTCCCACTGAAGAGACCTCAATAAAGGTCGAAACTAGTCTGGGTAGTGGCCCTTCCCTTAATGCATAACATTAAACATATCCGCAAGGAGATGTGTTTTGCGTTATAGGAGATACTGAGACAGGAGTGCTCACTTCACTTCGCTACACATGTCCAACCATCTTCCCTACTACTTCATTCTCCTACTGCACGCAACTACCATCAGCGCCGTATACCGCCCATCACAACAAGAAACATTTTTCTATTTTTAAATTCTTTAATTCTTTATGTAATTCTTTTAATTTAATCCTTTAATTCTTTATGTAAATTCTTTATTTGTAAACAGCGTGTGTTTTGAAGGCCAATGTACTTGTATACTCGGGATAAACTTTTATACAACTATATTTAAAAATTCTTGTTCAATGTCATCGCCCAACTGCATTCCTCATTTCAGGCTTTTGATATCTTTTACTAATGTATATTCTTGATTGCAATTCTCTTCAATTTTTTTCTTCTGTTGTTCTATAAATTGTTGATTCATTTCACAATTTTTTCAATGCGATTACTTGGGGGCATCCAGCATATCGTTGTTTTAGGTTTAACACCACTGATTCCTTTTACTGTACATTTTCCTCCATTACCTTTCTCCGTTATTTAAGCTACTTTTAAACATAACTCAGTTGCCTTTCATTTTTCTCTTTGTTCTCTTAGGCCATCTGCCGAATTACTCCCCTTAATTACTGCCGACTGTCCCTTTAACTTCTTGCGTCCACCGAGGATTCTGATTTTTCTATACTTGCAAACTTTATCGCAAGCCTTCGTCTTTGAATAAAGCAATGGATGTAGTACTACACTGAGACCATGAAGTGCAGTACTTGTTTTAGAAGTAGGCTGATCATACGTACTGTTTTGAACGGGACAGTATAGTTTTTTTTTTTTTTTTTCATATTTCCCGGCAGTCCCGTCGTTTTAATAAAAATATCAATTTTTCCCGTTTTTAATGAAACCTATAAATATACTTCAATATTGGTCAATCATAAATTATTATTCATAACCTATAATCGTATATCGATATCATGGATACCAGTAATTTGTATAACCATGGAGTTGCATTGTTCGATAATAAATATCGATATCTGCAGTGATTTATTCAGAGAAAATAAATACATGTTAGCAACACTTGCGCGTCTCAGACGCGGCGTCTGTTCTGCTGTAGCGTTAGTTTTTGTTTTGTCTCTATGCTAACCGGTGGCTTTGTTATTCAATGCCAGTGGTTTAAATTTGGTATTTTTTTAAGTTTTAAGTTTTATGATTAAAGCTTTAAGTCTATCCTTGCAATGTCAAAGAGACAAAACTGCAGTTTTAATGACGATCTCCAGAGAGAATTCAAATTTATTAAACTGGACAAGCT
The DNA here is from genome assembly GCF_054136105.1 of Typopeltis vanoorti. Classification (NCBI taxonomy): domain Eukaryota; kingdom Metazoa; phylum Arthropoda; class Arachnida; order Uropygi; family Thelyphonidae; genus Typopeltis; species Typopeltis vanoorti. The sequence goes on along the minus strand of NC_143554.1, from coordinate 134,142,547 downwards.
GTGTAGTGATGAAACAAAAGTGATATGCCAACATCGTAATGTCCATTTTTCCGTTGCTCATGAAGGCAGAAGCGACATCAACATCTACGTACCCGGACACATAAGGATGCTGAAAACACTCTGGCTTTAGTTTAAAAAAAATAAAATAAAAACCATTAGCTCGTTTATGGTGAGACGTGATGCGATAGCGAAAGTGATAAAATTGCATCAAGTGAAGCTCTTGTTGCTTATCATACTGTGGGTCACGACCAAAGTTTTCGCGCAAATGATACCTTGTCGACATTGATCAACAAATTTTATGAACCAAACGTTTTTCAGCACGTACCAAATCAGAAGCAATAATTACCAACGTGTTATCACCAGGCATATTGGACAAAGTAAAACTTTTTTATCGTACTACTTTTTCATGAATACAGAATATTACATAATCCCCGTCCCGTTTTTGTCTCAATGAAATTTTTGCCATCCCAATGTCTCGTTTTTGTGTCAAGTAAATATGGTCAGCTTATTTAGAAGTCTTTCATTTTTTTGGATTTTGTTTCACGAATCTTTATAGGGACTTAGGGACTTCCTAAAATTATCGCATACATGAAAGAATTGTTAAAAGCAATGAAATAAAGGAATTGAAGCGGTAAAATTGTGAGAATTCTATTTATTTAAAAATGATTTCTGAAACTACTGCCATTTCATTGTCCTGTTGATGATAGAATGACACCAACAGGGTATTGGTGTCATTTTTTCCTAGAACAAACATCATTATTTGTTCTAGGAAATCATTGTCTCCATTCAGATACTGAAATATAATATGTTCTGCAAGATATATTGTATATGGATGGACACATGATTGTATAGATTAAAGTATATAGTATATCCATATAGCATCTCCTGAGGGTACATATTGAAGTTACATTTATTTTCAATTTAATAAGTATGAAACACTAAAGTGTGAAGTAAAATAAATTGAAATAAAAGTAATCTTTTTTAAAAAAAAGATTACCTTTATTTCAAAGTGCGGATTTTTTTAAAAAAAAAAATCTCCACTTTGAAACTTCGATATAAATTAAAACATTTCCTGTATAGTGCTAAGCCAAGAACATCTTTAGTACTTTTCTAATACCAGTATGAGCCCTTTGTGTGTGTGTTGGAAAATTTTAACGATGTACCACTCTCTCTCTCTCTCTCTCTCTCTCTCTCTCTCTCTCTCTCTCTCTCTCTCTCTCTCTCTCTCTCTCTCTCTCTGAATCACTGAATTAAATCGTACCATGTAATCATATCAGTAATTATACCCTGCTGGTATGATTTAATTCACTGATAAATTACTACTGCCAATATTCTCAACCTGTTCTATTCTCACAGTGATCAGAATTTGATGATTATAGGAAAATATTAATAATTTTATTAAATGATAACATTTTTTTTTTCAGAATTATAACATACGAACATACGACGGTGGTCTGAAACGTTATCGGACTCCACCATAGATGGCAACACTATCGGCAAAAGATTTTTTTCTAAGCTGGTACATCTGTCTTAAGCATCCGTGTGAAATTGCAAGTATTTCTATCAAGTAGTTTGCTTTACACAGATGTCTGAAGCAAAAGTGTTTTCTGTATCCCTTGAAATGGATAAAATTGAGTATCATGTGGTAATAAAATTCATTGTAAAAGGAGGTTTAACGAAATCAAAAGAATCGTCAAAAGAAATTCATTTGAAGTTAAAATTTATGGGCAATCTTCTCCTTCGTTTTCGACAATAAAGAAAAAATGGACTGCTGAGTTTAAAGATGGCCGTACAACCCTTGAAGGTGATCCATGTGAAGGATGTCCAAAAAGTGTAGCAACATTAGAAATCATTGACCACGATATGATATTGGATGACTGCAGAGTCAAAGTGCGTGAAATTGCTGAGACTATAGGCATTTCAAAAGAATGTGTAGGTTATATTTTGCATGAAGAATTGCATATGAAAAAGCTTTGCACAAGATGGGTACTGTGCTTGCTCACAGCAGTTCAAAAATGCATTCACATGAAAATCTCTGAACAGTGCTTGGAGTATTTTAATAAGAATAAAACTGATTTCTTGAGTCGATTTTTTACTATGGATGAGACTTGGATTCACCATTACACACCAGGATACAAGCAGCAGTCAAAACAGTGGACAGAAGCTGGTTGTTCAGCGCCAAAGAAGACAAAGTTGGTTCAATTAGCAGGAAATATCATGCATCAGTGTTTTGAGATGTTAAAGGTATTTGGTATATTAATTATCTTGAGTAAAACAATAACCGGGGAATATTATTCCGATCTTTTAACCCCACTAGACGAAAAAATTCGTGAGAAAAGACCCAGTTTGCAGAAGAATAAAATCATCTTTCATCAGGACAATGCACCTGTCCACAAAGGTGTTTTGGCAGTGGGGAAATTATGGGGTCTGCACTATGAATTGCTGGAACATCCACCCTATTACCCAGATTTGGCTCCTTCTGACTTCTATCTCTTCCCAAAACTAAAACTCTTCTTCTCTGGTCAGCTTCCTCGAGTCAAGAGGTGATTGCAGCTGTAGAAGGGTATTTTGCAGATCTAACTGAGAATCACTACATGGACAGGATAATGGCGCTGTAGCATGGAATAAATGTATTAGTCTTAAGAGAGATCATGTTGAAAAATAAAAATAATTTTGAAATTATAAATTCGTTTCTTTATTGTTAAGCCGAGAACTTTTTAGACCACCCTCGTATTTCATTGCAAATTAATGCATATCATTTGTATATAATCAATAGTCGTTACTACAACAGAACGATAGAGAATGCGGAAATCATGAGAATTTTTTCAAGCAAGTTTTGGTGACTTTCAACTCAATAGAGTGCGTAAATGCTATATACATAATCAATAATCTATAAAAGAAAAAAAAAATGAGCTAACACCTATTTGTTCCCGTATAGGGAGTAGGCGGGGCCGTTTACCCTATCTAACTTTTGGAGACTGAGTGGGCAGTTCAATCTCCACTGGTAGCCAATCAGAGAGATAGGTGGCCCAAGGCTATCACTGATTCATCGGTATGTAGTGAAGAAGGCGGCAAGCTAGTACCGCCATCTCGTGGTCCATAACCCTATCACAATATTTTTAATGTCTGAAAATAATGTCGGAGGTCGACTTTGTTGAGTTTACGGGACGAAAATCCCGAGTTTCCGGGAGAAAAAACCCGCTAGCCTGTGCCAGAGATCGTCTAACTCGGGAACCGGTCGAGAATAGGCTTAGAAAAAGTCCCTCTAGTCGGCGACTAGATTTAACCAGCCAAATCCTTTCTTCATGCGGTCAAGCGCCGTAGAGTGCAAACGACACTTCTACACAGAATGTATAATAATAATAATAATAATAATAATAATAATAATAATAATAATAATAATAATAATAATAATAATAATAATAATTTTTATTCTCTTATAGGGAATAGGTGAGGTTCTTTTAACTCTATCTAGCATTTGGAGACTGCGAGTGGGCAGTTTAATCTCCAAACTTTCATCTCTGGTAGGCTACTAGTGGAGAATGAACTTCCCACCCAGTCTCCAAGACCTAGATATGACTAAAACGGTCTTGCCTACTCCCTGTAATAGAATAAAAGACAACAGATTTTTTTAACAGATTTAGCTTTTTCGTATTTGATAGAGAACCCTCGATAGTTCAGTTGGGAACTGAGCTCGTTAAATGTAATGACCTGGATTCAAATACCGTCTGTGCTTCGAGGAACCATTATGATGACTTTTTTTAGCCAAAAGGTGAATTATCTGGTCTTATGGCAAACCTGGATGCTTGTTACAATGGACAGTATAAACAAACATAAGAGGAAGGCCACGGCAAGTGTGGGTAGATAATCTATAGTAGTGGTGTAGAAATAGTTTGAGAATTTCAGTCACCTGGCAACGGGCACAGTATGGTAAATAAGAAAGGGAATGGTATATAACAACGGAGTGGTAAATAACAGAAAGATTTTACCGTATTTTCTTCAAATTGAGCTATAAAGAAATGAAGTAACAGTTAAGCTCTATCTCTATAATTACATATGTTGTGGATAATACAGACACTGGTCATGGTTAGTAAAAAAAAAGTAACTTATTTTATATAAATAATTCAACATTGTAGTGAGTGGTCACAAATTCTTCAAACCTGTGCGTTGGCTAATTGGAATCTATGCAACACAGAAATTCTTACGGATATGTATAATGCTATGCATTATGGGAAGGGTATGTCCGTTGCATTATGAGATACTGAGGCAATTGATGTGAAGTCATTAGTCCCTATATAGAAGTAGCCCATTCGTGAAGTGACTTCATGTGCAAACTTTGTTTGCTTGCACTTGGATAAAGGATGGAATCAAGAATATAATTTCTTATCATCATTAATTTACAGTTCTTTTCTGTGACATCTGAACCAGTTAAAGCACTGTCTGGTGAACACCTGATATGTTGTAGATGTGGATGCAATCCAATACCTTATGAAATCTATTTCAAACCGCACATATGCCGTAATTCAGGTTAAAGTTGGTCCAACACGATATTAAATAAAAGGTTTTAATTCAGTAGCTGCTACGTGAATATAATTAGTAAGCTAGGGGAAAAGCAGGCACTAGCAAATTATCACAATGAGTACCTGCTGGAGTAATTATTATCGGGTATTTCATCGATGGAGACATGGTACAGAAGGAGGAATGGTTACATGGAAGGAAAGAAATGAAATTTATATATCTGCTAAAATATAACTGCATCAGACAGCATGTAATGCAGGAGAAAAGAGGTTTGAGAATGTGAGCTCTAATCATAGCATCAGAGAACTTAGCAGTCACCAAATTAGGCAGGTTATCACCACTTCGGGAAAGCTAAATGCAGTCTTTACCTGGGAAATTGGCAGCAAAGCAATCGTTTCCATTTTCAGAATTTTCTAAAAAGGAGGGGTATATGTGGAATTTAACAGCAACAGATATATGTAAAATTATAAAACAGGTGATTATAACATTCTGAAGGGTCAGCTTGCAGCAGTGCCACGGCATGAAATTTGGAGTGGAAAGGATGTTGGGTTAGTTGTTTCGTGTTTAATGGCGCAAGGTCATAATAGCTATGGTCATAATCCAGTACACAAAGTAATAAATAAACGGCCTACAAGTAAAAAAAAATAAGCTAACGCCTTTTTATTCCCGTATATATGGAGGAGGAGAGGCTGTTTTAGCCCTATCTAACTTTTGGAGACAGTGGGCAGTTCAATCTCCACTGGTACCCAATTAGAGATAGCTGGCCCAAGGCTATCACGGCTCAACAAGTGCCACCATCTCGTGGTCCCTAATCCTAACACTCGTATTTAATATCTGAAATAATGTGGGTTCTACGGTCGATTTTCTTGAGTATACGAGACGAAAAACCCGAGTTTCCGGGAGAAAAAACCCTCTTTCCCGTGCCAGAGATGGACTAACTCGAGAACCGTTCGAAAAAAGGCTTAGAAAAATTTCTTCTATTCGCCGACTAGATTTGAAACCAAGAAGTCTTTCTTGATGCGGTCAAGCGCTGTAGAGAAATCAATATATAAAAGCAAACATAAAAGCAATACTGATACTCCACAATTTAAAAACAGTGGTTACATTTTATTAATCTGAAAAAATCTTCCTGAGTTTATAGAGCTCAGGCAGATTATCAATGTGACTAGACTAGTTACTGCACTCATTGGTCAAATTAGGGCAGTCGATTGAAAAAATTATGATGCTTATTTAGATAATCCATAATTTTCACACGGTTATATTATCAGCCTTCAATAGAAAGGAGTGTGTAAGGGGAGTATGACTTATGCAAACACCAGTAAAAATTGCAAGCTTCCTCTTCACCGTTCTGGAGTAAACTACAATGGCACAATTTCATTTCAGGTTTCATGGAGCTTATTATTGATTCCATAATGAGGGCAACATACGTAAAAGTTTGTTTATAATGATCTGCTTGTAATCGATGTAAGGGACAGGCAAAAGCTTGACAAACGACCGCTGCAGTATCCACAGTCTCGTTTTCCTTAACCAACTAACTGGCCTATATGGATAAAATAGGCATCCTCATACGCTACGTATATATATATATATTCAATGTAATATCAATGGTATTACAATGGTATTAGTTCGCATCTATGATAACCTTGACGTCAACACACGTCTTGGCAAGTAGCGTGGTTTCTGAACCTGTCTTGGAATCCAACATAAGCGGACATTTAAGTGTAGTTTCTATAATTGAGATAGGATATGTTGAATATGAGAGAGCCTCGGATATGTATGCAGCTTGCTTTAAACTACTTATTGAATTTAGGGAACTCTTTCTTTATATATAAATTATTGTTGGTAGCGTTGCTATTTATAGCATACACTTTATCAGTGAAGTTATTACATTCTAATGGTATCTAAGCTTATATTTTCCTGTCTGGGAAGACAGCAGAAGATTCCAATAGAGACTATAATTTTTAGCTATCTGAGTAGACAGGCACAAGAGTATTCCATTCTATTGTGCTTGAAAGGACTGTTATTTGTTCATTCAGATATATTGCCTGGCAGTATATCTGAATGCGGAGATGGGAGTGTATTAGATGGCATCTATGCAGTACTGTCTAACCTAACATCTGGAGCTTCTAAAAGTTGTTTTGTTTCAAAATCAAAAGGTCATATTGCATCTAATAAATGTTTGAAGAATATAGATTCTTCCTCTGTGGACAAAAAAGACTTGGCCACCAGGAACGGTCTGGAAGCGATTTTATTTTGGCTGCTTATAGCAGGAAGCTGTGGGTGTTCAAGGAAAAGAATGTTTGTCTCGATAGCTTCTGTCAGCACTCTCAATGAGGTGAAATTTAGGGCTGAATGATTATCATTGATTTATGGTAGTTTTCTAGCAACTGGTGTACGTGAGAGAGGAAACTAAATTTTTAATCAAATACAAGCCCAAGAACTTGCCTTTTTGCATAACTGCAATTGAAGTTTATTCTACCCTGAGTTCTCGGTCTGGGTGAAGCCCATATCTGCAGCAAAAATGCACACAACTGTTATACTCGTATGTTGGAAAAATCTGAACCAATTTACAAGCGCCTATTTCAATATATGGTAAATGGCATAAAGTAACTGTCTTTTCTATGACACAAGATAATAGTCACTCACATATCGGGATAATTATTCACAGTTCGAAGGTGTTGTTTGGTTAACCGGTTATCCTGATAACCAAACGTTCGGCCACGAGCAGTTCCCACTTGGAAGTTTTAGTTCGATAAACGTTTTTGATGAAGAGAGGGGCATGACAAATATTTGGACAAACATTCCTACAGAAGTGAGATCATCTAATAATGGATGCAATGCGGTGCATCAACAGTTCGGCAGCATGTAAGCACGCTGCTTTTATTTCTTCTTTTTTCAATGGCCTCTTGTATTCTTGTGTGAGGCTTGAACAAAATAGACATTTTTTTCTTTGGATGATAAGAAAATACTGTTGTTGTTGTATTAGCAAATATCACCCTGGGTATCAGCTATTACAGTTGGCTTATAAATATGTACATTACGTTCAAGGGTGGACAACTGATGTGTGGTGTATCTGTTCTTGATTTTCCTGATTTTGGACCAAATTGATTTCATTCTTGGTTGCTCTTCTGACGGATGAAGTGTATTGGATCCAGGATCTTTTTGGCTATGATCACGGATATGCCTCATTGAGCATGTTTGAAATATACTAGTGTCCAAAGGCTAACGACGAACTACATTTTTACATGTATATGAAAACATTTTCATGACTACAGCCAAATGTGGATATAAATTTATTGCCGGCATATTAATAAATTATATTACAGAAAAATGAATTATAAATTTGGTACAAATTATATTGCAGTACATTTTTGGCAAAAGTTACAAATTTCCTAAGGACATACTTAAGGAATTAATGTAAAGTGCTTACAGAAAACTATGCGGTCAGGCATTTCAGTATGGGTATGGAATATGTTCACCACAAACTGAGATGCAGCTCTCGCAATGTTGCCACGAATAGCACCAAGTGATTCAGGAGTTCTTGAAGAAAACTAGCCGACTCTTCCTTCAGAGCAAGGATAAACCCTCATTGGCTTTCTGGGGAGGAATTTTTAGCAGAAGTGCCTCTCCCTATTGTAGAGATTGAGATCTGGAGAGTGTGCTGACCCCACAATTCGATTAGTATCTTCACTGCTCGAATAGGATGTGGTGTGGCATTGTCCATAAAAATGAATTTTTCACTTACAGCACCTCGGAACAATCGAACATGAAATTGAAGAACTTTATTGCAACTCGCTGACCATTCTTATATGAGTATTTTCTTCATGGCTGTTACTTGGGTCGTTCACTTCAGAGCATACACCATGATCAGGAACATCAAGTAGAGCCCATTCTGGCATTACTCCTCGGGAGTAGTTCAAAGTTACATAAAGCAAAACTGCCACTGGTATTCCTTGGATAGAGCACCTCTAATTGTCTATATACGAGGTGTGGATATTAAACAATCCTCCTTTCCTCTATGTATACACCATTGCATACGAATTTTCCATTGTTGGAAGCAGTGCTGCAAGTCATCAGGTGCTACCTGTTTCAGTAGCGCTGCCGTTTTCTGCTTTACCTCATCCACTGACTGAAAATGGGTGCACTTCAATGCAGATTTCAACTTTGGGAAAAGGTAAAAGTCACATGGAGCTAAATCTGGCGAGTAAGGTGAATGGTCCAATGCTGGGATCATCTTATCAGTCAAACACTGCTTTACAGACAATGCACTGTGTGGTGGAGCATTGTCCAATGGAGAATCCAATCATTATTCTTCCACAGATTGGTTCTCTTCTTCCTCACTCGTTCTCTCAGCTTGGCCAGAACCTCAAGGAAATAATATTGGATAACTGTCTAACCCTCTGGTACCCATTCAACTATTACCATGCCATTGATATATATATATATATATATATATATATATATATATATATATATATATATATATATATATATATATATATATATATATATATAAACGATCAGCATTGTCTTCAGTTTTGACTTGCTCATTCATGTTTTTTTTTTCATTCTCGGTGACGTGGGAGTTCTCCAGTGGATCGATTGTCTGTTTCTGGATCGTACTGGAAAATCCACTTCTCATCACATACAATGATCTTCTCCTGCAAGTCCAGCTCCACTGTCAACGTTAGGCATTATTCCGGCAAAGTAACTTCACGTGTATTTCTTTTATAACTGCCTACAGACTAACCACGAATAAGTGAACAATGTTTATCTCACTCATATTTGTAAATTTAGGGACACAAAAACACACGTGTTGAACAGTTTATTTTATTAATTACTAACAAAATAAAACTTGACATTTCGACCCCTGTATCGAGGTCATCATCGGAAGAATACAAGTGTATAAGGAGCTACATGCTCATGCCCTGTATACTGGTAAACTAAATCTACGTAGTTAATTAATCCTTTTCCCTAGCCTGACCTCTAGTGATAAAAAAAATTAATGAAAAAAAATAAAAAATAAAATAAATACAACTACAATAAACTGCTAAAGTCCTCATGTATTAATATTCTTCTGGATAGTTCTGATTGTTATATGATTTCTTTCAGTTGTTGTTGGATGTTACAAACACTTCACCAGGTTGTCTTCTTGTATTGGGATTTTTCTAGGGCTAGTTTAGGTTGTTATACAGGTTGTAGATAGGTCCTCCACATTCTTGAAATGATCAGGCCATCATTTTGGTTGAGATTTGGGTTGTGTTTGAGCATTTCACGACTCTTTAAATTTTCTCTCAAACCAGGTTTTGGTGCGGTGTAGGGACTTGGTATTTTTCCAATGAATTCTGTGGTATGTTTGAAAGTGTGTGGTCAGAACGGCCGGTTTTTCCAAAATGGAGGTATTTAATGTGTTGTTTGTGTTCGTCTTGTCTGATTGGGATAGTTCGCCCTGTTTCTCCTATGTATGGTATGTTACATGTGAATTGTATCTTGTATACTCCTGGGTGTGCTAGGTGTGGAAGAGGATCTTTAGAACTGAGTAGGTGTCTTAACTTATTTGGGGGTTTAAATGTTTATCTCAACTGCTTCTAGAACCTTCAAGGTCATTCACGGCACAAGTGCATCCCACTGCTATGAGTACACGATTCACAGTGCACTTTGTCTCATTATTTAATAGCCACACTTTGTATACGTTTCTTGAATGAAGCTTCTTGTCTAATTTTGGAAATATTTTAAAATCTTATTAGTTGAAGGTTGACATTTTCCCAAGTGGATGTCTTCAGTCGAGTATCGTATTTAAAGGATCAATCCGTTTGTTGTTGCCACTGATTCTTGTGTTTTTAGTTGATGTTTCAATGGTTTCTAGATGTAGCACTCATTCAGGACCCTCTGATAAACTTGAGGATGAAATATTACCCATCCTCAAAGGTAGTTTGAATCAGAACCAGAGCTCCCCATCCACTATGCAGCTACACATGGACTCCCACTGTCTGGCAAGCAATGACTGCACTCAGAAGTTGAATGCTAAGGTTTAGTGGCGGATCAGTGGCAGCTCGTAAGAATTTGTAGTGGTGGGGCCGCAATGCTACCAGCCTAAACTGCACACAAATCACACATTACCCCCACTACGTTTTCTGTACTAGGTAGTGATTTGCATTGAATGCAGCTCCAGCATTGAGTATACTGATACTAGCCCTAGCCCACACAGCACACTGACTATTGCAAAACACAACTATTGCTACAAAATGAATTATATAAAATACTATCGATCAGTATCGTATTACAAACAAGAAAATGGTTTTTAGATAAATATATAAAAATTTCAGAATTGCAATAATAAAACAGGAACTTTCATATTATACTGGAAATGGACAAGCCACCACTGCTCCAGATACCATGCCAGTATCTAGCAAACCATGCACCCTGTTCAAGACTAAGGAAAAGAATGATTACGGCAATTTCTTTGATCCTTGCAGGCAATTCCACAAGCTGATTGTTCATGGCGGGTATATCCAGGACTACTGGTACCCCCACACACACCCCCACCCTTTCTGGATGTTGACCATTGCACCACACAGAAAACATGGTGTCAAGGTGTTGGATGTCCATTGATGGCAGTCTGTAAGATAGGACAATAAAAAAAAAAGTATAGCAAAGAATACAGGAAGAAAAGCCTAAAAAGTGAGAGTACTATAGTTTGGAAGTTTCCTCCATCATAAACAGGTGCTTCACATACAACAGATAGATATTTGCAGTGCACGGAATATGGTCATGAAGTGCTTGAACTGCGTTCCAGACTCAGGTAGGAGTTGAATGAATAGCATCTTTAAGCGGAAGTTTCTGAAAAGGTTGTGGGGAAAGAATATTAAAACAGTGATCAGCATACCAACACAAGGAACTGACAAGGAGTCAGTTCCTTGTGCTATTACCATATCATTACCAATATGATAATGAAGATCAAAGCTTTTGTGAGAAACTAGATGAGGCAAAAAGAATACTAGAATTCTTTTGCTATGTGTCATGTAAATGAAGAAAGACTAACAAGATGGTAGAGAGGTAACAGCAAGATAAATAGTTGAGGTACTGAGTAACCATTCTACAAGGGTGTACTATCCAGATGGTGATACCTAGTACCAGATGTGACATTCAGCAATGGGTGAACAGAGGTTTATGAATTAGATGTGCTTAGGATATTGCAGAACCTTAATGTAAACAAGCACATGGGATTGAATAATATATCAGTCCATGTACTATGAGAATTTACAAGGTAATTAGCACTTCTGTGACTAAGCTGTTTAAATTAAACCTCAGTTCTAGAAAGGTGTCAATGGAGTGGAAAGAGAACATAATAATCCTACTGCATAAAGCAGGCTCCAATTAAAAAGTAGCAAATTATAGGCCAATTAGCATCTCAGGTGTGGTAGTTAAGGTATCCGAGAAGGTAAAGGACAGAATTTGAGAGTACATGGATGGAAACATGATACTTTACAGGGAGCAACATAGTTTTGTGAAGGGTAGGTCTTGCTTTAGCAATTTGCTTACTTTTTTTACAATACACTGACATTTGAGTTGGATAAAGGAATTGGCTACTCAATTACTCTCACGATTCCACATGAAATTTGGCTGTACAAATTGGAGTAAATGAGGACGGATATGAAGCTGGCGGTTCAGATTAGAGGATGGACAGATACCAGACTTGTTTATGGAGAAGTTGAATCCAAACGATGGCAGGTGTACTGTGTTTAATTTATATATATATATATATAATCATTTGCTATATATCAATTACATGGCAAATGATTTGGAAGTATTCAGTTGTTCAATATGGACACACAGTATGGGTAAAGGTAAATGGCTAATTAAAAAAAAAAAAAAAAATCTGCTTTTTGTTCCCATATAGGGAGTAGGCGAGGCCATTTTAAAGCCCTATGGCTAACAGCACATCGTATTATATGGTTGTTGAACATATTGACAAGTAGGGCAAAGGGTTATTTTTATTTCCATTTACAAGGGCTTAATAAGATATTTTGACTGCTGTGTAAGACGAGGTCACCCAGGAATAAAATAGTGAAGAGAATAAAGAATGCAGGACATTTGATGGATGTCTTTTGTGGTTATACCCTTCTTTCAGTCACTTAACCAACTGTAGTGCCTACTGAAAATTTACAATCCAAACAAAATTCTTTGCCTTTGCACCATTGCCAGCCTGGTTGGCCAAATGGTTAGCGCATCTGCCCAGCCAAAAGGCTGTGGGTTTGAATCCATGCACGGGCATAGATGTTTGTGATTGTCTTGAAAATACTAGTGGTGGTGGTAATGGGTGGTAGATGGCATTGGTGTAGTTGCTGTTTGTTGTAAATTGAGTGGTGGATGGAGAGAGAGAGTCGTAGAGTAGGTGCCCTTCCTCGATGAGTCTTTGGACTCCCTGGAGGTGTCACATAATAATTAGCTTAACCTATACTAACTGTTCAATAATTTACTAAGCAACATTTTCATAACATGGATGACAGAAAATGTCAAAATAAGTTTCTTCTATATACAAATTCACTGCAAAAAAATCCATTTATTTATATAACAGCAAGTGGCAGCTCACCTATCAGTCTATTGGAATGCTATATAATAGGCATCATGCAAAACTTCAAAATGAATGAAACTATTATATATTATATTTGAAGCAATCATCTAATCAAGTGCTGGCTTGGTTGGCTAAGTGGTAGATGAATTTCACCATCTGGCATGAGACCACAATACTGCTTATTGGTGGCAGGAAAAATTTCAAAGTTTTGTCTTTAGGAGAAGGGTTTCTTCATTATTTAATCCTTAGCCCACCATACCACTAATGTATAATGGGTAGGATTCACATAAAAAAAAAAAGGTATTAATGTAAACCAAGTGCTGATTATCATGTTCCAATACAAATAAAGTTCATTGATATTGATCAGCTCAGGATTACACCATGATATTACACCAATAACTCCTCAAATAATGGAAAACATGTACAGACTATACAATTCATGGCAACCACTACTACTACTACTATTTCACAAACATATGAGAAACCCACAGGAAGCATTTTCACTAGGTTATAAAGTATATTATACTTGAACAAAATTTATATTATTGTTTTAATCCTTACCCAAGCAAAAGCAAAGTTTGGGTGTGAAGTACCTTCACTATTAGTATAACAGAGGCTGTTGAATTCACATCAGTTGTATTGGTATCCCAAAATGCAAAAAATCCAGACTGGTTTTGACCTTAGTCAAAACTAGTATGACAGGTATTGTGTGAATGATGGCTAGTGTGTGAATAATGGATTTCCCATAATGAGTCTTCTTGACTGCATGGAGATACCTATATAATATAATAATAATAATAATATATCATTTTTGCACTGACTCAACCTTAGACAAGATCTATTTTCCACTCATGAAACCTCAAATAAAGATCAAAAGCAGTCAGGGTAATGGCTCTTCTTTATAAAGCACAGCAATATATACATACATGGCAGAAAGGAAGTACTTTTAATTATGGGATACTAAACCAATTGATGTGAAGTCAATAGCCTCCATATACACCTAAACTAGTTTTGAAGACACACAAATCGGAAAGAAGTTGACAGACACCCCCATGGGCAAGATGCATATACCATGTAATGAATCAAGTGTTTGTAACTGGTATAAATTGAAGGAATATGATGCTTCAAAGTCAGTGTAACTGTGTTAGGGTGAAATGGATGCTAGAGGGGAACTGCAAGTGCTTCCTGCAGTGGACGACCTACCACACTTACTGAATACGACTGTAGGGTGCTATGAAGGATAATAAGCAAAAGTAACCACCATTCATTGACCAACATGTTGAATACGGAGTTCCAGGTGTCGATCGGAACACGAATTTTCATAAAAACATTCAGAACTAATTCTCACAAAATGGGTTTCCATGGTAGGACAGCAATATGCAAGCCCCACATTACCTGAACCAACAGGCAGTGTTGAAAAGCTTGAAAAGCTGTTATGGCGCAACAGATCATGCAACACCTTCTACTGAGCAGATGAATGGGTGTGGGTGTGGCAGATACCTGGTGAAAGCCTCTTACCAGAGTGCATAACCCCCAACTATGAAATTCAGAGGTGGTGGTGGTGGTGGTGGTATGATGGTATGGTCCTGTTTTGGACTTGGACCTCTGTTTGTGATGCCACAAATAGTGAAAATTCCAAGAGGTATCCAAGCAGGTTGCTGCTGTAACTACATGTTTGTGGACACAAATATCACCACATTTGATTGCCCTCCACAGAGCCCTGCCAAGTGGACTGGAGCATCAGGTGAGGTCAAGGGATGTCCTCCCCACAATGCACCATGTCATAAGGCTGTTGCTTTAACTGCATGGTCTGTGGACATGAATGTCACCACACTTGACTGGCCTCCACATAGCTCTGATCTCAACACTATTGAACATCTGTTGGGATGAACTGGAGCATTGAGAGAGCCAGCCAAGTGGACTGGAGCATCAGGTGAGGTCAAGGGATGTCCTCCCCACAATGCACCATGTCAAAAGGCTGTTGCTTTAACTGCTTGGTCTGTGGACATGAATGTCACCACACTTGACTGGCCTCCACAGAGCTCTGATCTCAACACTATTGAACATCTATTGAGATGAACTGGAGCATCGAGTGGGGTCAAGGGATGTCTGCTCGAGGTGACCAAACATTCTGGATAATGAAATGCTTCCTACTTTGTGACTTTTCTAAAGAACTGACCATTGTCTCTTTCAAGACAACACACCATGTTATAAGGCTGCTGCTTTAACTAAATGGTCCGTGGACATGAAAGTCACCACACTTGATTGGTGACATTCATGTCCACGTTAAACCCTATTAAACATCTGTGGAATGAACTGTAGTGTTGAGTAAGGTCAAGGGATGCCTGTCCCACAACAATCGAAGACCTCATTATATGCCTACAGCAAGAATGGTCCAAAATTCCCACTGATCACTATTGTATTGTGGAAAGCATGCCCTGTAGGATTGCTGCAGTCATTGTGGCAAAAGGAGGTCCTACATCTTATTAAGGTGGGCATTGTGTCTATTTGTTCCTCACACTATGGTGTCCATTGACTTCTTTCCAAGCAGTGTAGTCATGCAGAAACTTTGTTTGGATAAGGATTAAAATAATATAAATTCTTGAAGTATAATATATATGACAAAAACCGTTGGAGGTTTTCGTCATGTATTTGACATTTTGATATTTTGTCATATTTGACAAAAACTCTTTATAAGAAAATGGAAAAAACTTAACATAAACTAGAAAATGAAGAACTGGCTGAGCAGATAGCATACATGGTCTCCAAAGAGAAGGCTGTTGGTATGGGAGTTGACATTTATTGGAAGCCTAAAATGACTTGAAATAATTTTGTGTATAGTCTTTAGAGAAGGGTTTGTGGATTATGATTATCTAATTCTTATAAAATCCAGAACCCCTGCTCTAAAGATTACATCCATAAATGTATATAATTATTAGGAAGCAAAACTAGAAAGATTATTAGTTGAAATAGAAAAATTAAGTGGGTTAGCCTAATAACTGACCATTATTAGGCTAGAGCTATGGTAATAATTTGGGATTTCACTAAGAAATAGTTTCCTAATGAAATGCTTATTGAAAGACAAAGTATAAGAAACTAAATAGAGTATATTTCAAACAGAATACCAGATCTCTCAGACTAAATAATTGTTACAAACTCAGACTTGTACACATCTTAGGTTTGATACATTATTATTGTCATCATGAATGCTCCTCCACAGAGTTTAAGGATTCACTGAGGGAGAACCCATTTAACTCACCGTTAGAACTTTAATGGAATTAAATGGTTACAACCCTCATCAAATCCAGCAGATAATTGACTCCTATGTTACAACACTTTTCAGGATTCTTCATCAGAACACAGGATTCCAATCCCTCACATTTCTGGTATCTCTGAACCTATTGGTAGAATTTTGAAGTATCATATCACCTTATTCCCACATATTTTCCTATTAACAAAATTTCTCATCTGTTACCATCTATAAAAGACTGTCACTTCTATTGTTTGCTGGTGTTTACCAGATTCTTGTGAATGTTATTTGATATGCTTTGAGTAAACAGGCCATTCTGTGGAAAAAAATAATTAATGAACATCAATATTACATTGAATATGTGAAACCACAAAAGTCTGGTCTGGTTCAGCATAGTATTGACAATAAACACAGTGTCTGGTGGGATGAAGCTTGTCTTCTTCGCAGAAGCAGTTTTAAACATGAACACCTTTTCAAAAGAAAGTTACAAAGCCCTTTTACATCGGCCTAACCCGAATTGGAATGATTCTCTCTCTCTCTCATTGTATGTAAACATCAAAAATAGTTTTAATATTATTTATTAATATATTAATTTCTAGCACACAGCAACCGTTTCTAATTGGTAAACCGATTGTTGTATGTATTTTGTATTCCTGTTCTTTCGTTTGCTTGTTCCAACACTCTGATCATGTACCATTATTTTCAGTATGAAATATCTGTACTTTCATTTGTTGTTTATAGTTATGTCACAACACCTTTAAAGATTAGACTAGCCATCATTACTCACTTGTGGACAAAGTTCATTCTTGACATTTGGCATCTGATTGTTGTCTGACACAGAGGAAAACTTAGCAACCTATCATCTTATGGTCTGTCTACCATCCTTTATTTCTGACCTGCTAGCTTACTTTCAAGACATCATAGTAGATGGCATGTAATGAATTTTCTCACTAATGCTTTGTTCTTTCACCCATTATCTTCTATAAATATATGAATTCTTGCTGACCTCAAATCCTATCCAGTGTAGATGAAGACAGTATGCTCCATTCCTGGCATACTTCATTTGGCATACTGTGTATTACATAATAACTTAGAGCCTCAAGACCTTAAACTGATTTCTTTTCTATTCTTCAGTGGGTTGAGGATAATCCTGTGAACTACAATGTTGCAGAACCACAGTCCTGTTTTATTTTCCGCAAGAAAAATCTCATTTCAAATTCCCTTCTCTTTAGCAATATTCAGATTTGTTAAACAAAACTGAATTTCTTTCCTTGGAATTACTTATAGTTTTAACCTTTCTTTTAGTGTTGCACGGTGATCGGTATTCATTTTAGAAATTATGGACTTTACAACTGTTATAAATAACTATTTTATATCCCGATGTTTCGACCTTCATATTAAGGTCATCATCTGGAGTATACACAAGGACAAGCTGAGTGACATTTCACACAGTATGCTAAAGAAACAATGATTTGATCACCGGTTATTCTACTGGCATGACCTCTAGTGAAAAAAAAAAAAAGATTACTAAAATTAAGGGGATATTAAATCCCACATAGTTTTAAAACCGAATAAGAAACTCAAAGATAGGAATCAGAGAGTTTCTTGCCGAATATAGTAAACTATAAAGTATCGGCGAACACTAGCGTTAGCCAATGCAAGTGATCCTAGTACATAGTACAATCTCGGGCAACTCGTTGCAAAGGTGAGTAAAGTTCAGATCGCTATTCTTAGGTATTTTCCATAATGTAAAAACACATTTCCCAGGAAATGTATGCTGTTATTACATTATGGAGGGAGGTCACTACCCAGACCGGTTTCAGCCTTTTTTGAGGCTTCATCAGTGAGTAGCTAGACCTAATACCGAAGTGTGTAGCGAAAAGAACTTATATACTCTGCGAACGAGTTTTCCGAGTAGGTGCAACCATTAAGTTACTTAAGTATAAAGAGCTAATAAGCTTCATTTCGGCAATGAAAACATTACTAAAATTAAGGGGATATTAAATCCCCTTAATTTTAGTAATGTTTTCATTGCCGGATAAAAATTAAGGGGATAAATTAAGGGGATAAAAAAAAAGATAAATTTAAAAATTACTTATTTAGAAACGACATCAAAGCTAAATTCTATTTAAGATAACATAAGAGAAACATTCTTTCATATAGATAGTTTTCTTACAGTAACAATGATGTCCTATTTTTAACATGTTATATTAGATTTAAGATTCTGGATTATCTACAGTCCTGTTTATAGTTAACTCTTAGGGAGAAAGCTTCCATGGGTAGAATATGTGCCTTCCATATGCTTGGGATTTTTAGACCATCATTATTGTTCAGACTGGGATGGTTGATAAGAATCTCACAGGCTTCCTTAAATTTACTTTCATACCATGTTTTGGTGTGATGTAAACAACTGCTTTTCCAGTCAATTCTATGTAAAGTATTCAGGGGTATGATCAGAAAGGCCAGGTTCACAATAGCTATTATATTAAATGAACACATGCAATTTACAGACAAAAAAAATACTAGCTGTGGTGGTGGTAGTGGCCAGTAGATGGTGATGATGTTGATGATTGGTGGTAGAGGTGGAGAGTTGTACAATAGGTGTCCTCCCGCAATGAGTCTTCGTACTCCTTGGAGGTGTCACGAATAATAATAATAATAATAATAATATGTTGTTTATGTTCCTTTTGTCTGATAGGAATTGTGTGTCCATATGGTAGATTACAGGTTCCCCTATATATGGTAGATTACAGGCGCAATACCGTATACTCCAGGGTGGGCCAGCAGAGGGAGTAGGTCTTTGGATGAGTTGAGTAAGCTTTTTAATTTTGCAGGAGGTTTAAAGGTGGCTTTGAGGTTGTATTACTTTAGTATTCTGTTTATTTTATCTGATGTCCCTTTAATGTAAGGAATGGTTATAGTTTTATTAGTCTGGTTTGTCTTTGTTTTTTATTGAGGTCTTGTAGAGAATTTTGTTAATAGTGTTTTGGCTGAAACTGTTTTTTTTTTTAGAAAAATATTGCTGATAACTTTAAATTCATCTTTCAGCACTTGTTAATTGGAGCAGATCTTCAAAGCCCCGTTTTTTTAGAGTATTCATGACACCTAGTTTTTGTGTTGGTTGGTAGGAGTTTATGTGTATATATTGGCCAGTATGTGCCGGGTTCCGGTAAACAGTAAAGGAAAGACTGCCAGAAGGAAGACGTGTGACAGGTGTATCTAGAAACAGAAGTGTATTCTGTTTTTCAATCTCAATTGTGAACTGTATGCATTTGTGCTGTTTGTTTAGGTGGCTAAGGAAGGTGTCTCGTGTCTGGCATCAGAAACATGCAACACTTCATAAACATAAAGACATTACATTAGAAAAAAGATGATTTATTAGTCAGTTTTGACATCTTTGCCCTCTTTACGAATGTCCCAATCAATGATACAATCCTTTTACAGAACAAATTCCCTCCAGATATCATGGCGCTCTTTGACAATGTATTACGTTCAGGTTGTTTTGTATGGCAAAATGTTTTCTACCTACAAAAAGAAGGCACAGTCATGGGCTCACCATTATTCCCCCCCCCCCCCCCATTGCTAACTTTTATAAACATTTTGAGCAACACGCTCTAGATTCCTCTCCTTTAAAACCCAAAGTCTGGCTTAGATACGTTGATGATGTTTTCACAATCTGGCCCCATAGCGGCCAGACACTAGACACTTTCCTTAGTCACAAAAACACTATTAACAAATCCAAAACACTATTAATAAAATTCTCTACAAGACCTCAACAAAAAACAAAGATAAACCAGACTACAATAAAACTATAATCATGCCTTACATTAAAGGGACATCAGATAAAATAAATAGAATACTACAGAAATACAACCTCAAAGCCATCTTTAAACCTCCTGCAAAATTAAAAAGCTTACTCAACTCATCCAAAGACCCACTCCCTCTGCTGGCCCATCCTGGAGTATACTGTATTTATTGCACCTGTAATCTACCATATATAAAGGAAACAGGATGCACAATTCCTATCAGACAAAAGGAACATAAACGACACATTAAATATAATAACACTTTATATAGAATTGATTGGAAAAGCACTAGTTGTTTACATCACCAAAATATGGTATGAACATAAATTTAAGGAAGCCCGTGAGATTCTTATCAACCACCCCCAATCTGAACAATAACGATGGTCTAAAAATCCCAAGCATATGGAAGGCACATGTTCTACCGACGGAAGTTTTCTCCCTAAAAGTTAACTATAAACAGGACTGTAGATAATCCAGAATCTAAAATCTAATATAACATGTTAAAAATAGGACATCATTGTTACTGTAAGAAAACTATCTGTATGAAAGAAAGTTTCTCTTATGTTCTTAAATAGAATTTAGCTTTGATGTAGTTTCTAAATAATTAATTTTTAATTTTATCTGTATTTTTTTTTTTTCGCTAGAGGTCATGCCAGTAGAATAACTGGTGATCAAATCATTGTTTCTTTAGCATACTGTGTGAAATGTAACTCAGCTTGTCCTTGTATATACTCCAGATGATGACCTTATATGAAGGTCGAAACATTGGAAAATTAAAATAGTTATTTATAACATGGTTATAAAGTCCATAAAAAAAATGTCTAGTTTTAAGCCTTCTTGGTAGAACCATCTCAACCATGGGTACTTCAGCCTCCAAAAATCTAGGCATACTTTTCAGCTCAAGAAATCTACCAACCCCTAGAATACTGTTCAAACATTTGGGGTTTTGATTGATTGGAATTATAGCTGAAAATGCTAAGACTAAGGCGATATATTGTCTGTAAACAACTGCATATGTACTTCTGGCCAACCTCATACAAGTTTGATCTGTTTTATAGGAGGTGAAACTCAAGTTTCTCCTCCCATAAAACATTTTGGATGGTGGACCAAAAACTCTATAAGAATGCTTGAGGCTATCCAGAGGACATCAAGCTGATTAATTGATGATGATCCCATCTCTCACAGATTCAATTCACTTCACTCACTTTCACTGAGATTCTCTCCCCTGTTTTTTGCATCTTCTGAAGGTATTTTTATATACAGTGACGTATTGAACTGACTACCATCATTCTTGCATTTGCTTCCAAGACTGTAAAGAACATGAGTAACTCCTGGTCAACATCCATTTTCTCTCCAAAAGTGAACCTACAACCGAACCAACTTCTCTTGCTCCTCTTTCATTCTATCTAATTCTGTTCTTCGCAACTATTTCTTTTATTCTCACTACTCCAAACTCTATCTGTTCAAGTAACATATCAACAGGCTTCTTTTTTTCCTTTAATCTGACCTGGGTGGTGGCAAAGAGAAGTTTAGTCAAGAACTTATCTTTACTTTTGAAATTACTCAGATTTCCAGTCAAAATTAAAATTTTCTACTTGAGTAAACACCTCTAGACATTCCTTCCATGAACATCATCCATTGCTGCCTTGTCCTCCAAAAATCTTGCTATCCATTTCTTTCTGTTCACTATTTCTCAACTATAATACACCTAACACACACTGCATAAATTTCAAATTTATCCAACCCTAGAACACCGTTGTCATGTTTGGGTGGTTTACCAAACTCTTCCTAAAATTGTTTGATGCTATCTGCTTAATAGATAACCACAGACTCGATTCAACTACTCGCTCTCTCAGAGACATCCTGTTTATGCTTTTTCTACAAGCATTTTCATAGATGCTGCTCCACTAGTCACCATCATTCCTCCACTTTTCTCTAAGCTTGTAAAAGTATAAGGCCTGTGTAGCTGAGTGGAAGTGGTGCTTGCATCCTCTGCGATGCATCCAAGAGATGGCAGCACTTGTTTTCCAGCCTCTTCATCAGTGGCTGCTATAATTAGTGACAGACATGGGCCAGCTATCTCTGATTGGCTACCGGTGGAGATTGAACTGCCCACTCAGTCTCCAAAAGCTAGATAGGGTATAAAGGCCTCGCCTACTCCCTATAAGGGAATAAAAGGCTTTGGCTGATTGATTTATTTGTAAAAGTATAAGCAGCTACTGGCCAACATCTATCTGCAGTTCAGTTTCAAACATAACCAACTTCTCATGTGTCCATTCATTCCGTTTACCTCTGTTCTTTGGAAAAGAACAGAGGTAGATGGAATGTAGAGGTACTATTTTCCTCAAGGAACTACACCTAGTTCAAGAAACACATCAACATATTCCTTCTTTCTCCTTAGCCACTTATCTATGCAGTGCACTGTGTCATAGAATCTGCAATTTCTCATGTGCAAGGATGATGTTAAAAAAAAAAGTAAAAAACAACAAAAACTGAGTACAACAAAAAATTTCTCTTCTGTTATAAGATCTGTTCACTTCCCCGAACCCTACCAATAGCCAAATTAACAAACTTAATTTCTTACCCAAAACAAGCCTTAAAGTACAAGCCATTAGGAAAAAGAAAACCAGGCCGTCCTCTTAAAAGATTCAACGATGACTTCTAAGGTTGGAACAGGCCATGATAGGCCTAAATCCTTGATATGCATGATGATGAATTTCTTACTCAACAAAGTAATTAGTTGGGATGAAGACACTATCAAAAAATTGAAGACCCATTTTGGTAGAAGTCCACCTTTTTATGGCCTTCCAAAAAAATACATAAAGGAGTTCCACTCAGATTGCATAGACTCACCACCTATCGCTCAGCCAAATTCCTAGCTCATCTTTTAAGCTCCCATACTTGCCACACACACACATCTCCATTAGGAATTTATCAGATTTTTTGGAAAAAAAAAATAAAAAATTCAAAACAAAAAACTTAATCCTTCAGCCTACATGCCTCATGATTGACTTTGTTATCCAGTCTTTATTTATTAGTGTACTGTAAAAATATTTATGTAGCTATAAGAAGTCTAAATATTTTTACATAAAGTTTACCAAGGTCAAGCCCAGTAAGAATTGTGACTTGTAAATAGATGTATGTTATATGTAAATAATCCCAATGGGAATTTGTATATTGCTCTATGCCAAATAAGGGAATATTCTAGAAGGTGTAGTATTAGGGCAATACCTTGCCATTAGTAAACAGTATAATTTTAGAGCTTTGTAAAGACGTCAAACTTTGTGCGTGTTCTGCATGGGAAGCTCAAGGTCGGTGCTAGGTGGAGCGACAAAAGCTTCAAACAAATGTCCACTGCCAGAACGAATAGGATTTAGGGAGTGTAGGAGAAAAACAAAGGAAGGGTAAAGAAAAGGATCAAGGGATTTCGCCAAAATGTTCGGGGTTCACATATCTCTGCACAAGGATTCGGAAGTGACCGAATAAAAGGCGTGGGCGAAAAGATCACACGATCGGTTCGAGAAATTTTCGTCAGTGATCCAGAGGTTGTGATCGAGAAGTCACCAACGGATGTCCGGCAGATGTAGGCCATCGAGTACACGACTTCAGGAGAAATCATGCCCGTGATCTAAAAGAAAGATGACGAGGAGCCGATCCACCAGGCAAAGCTGATTATGTGAATTAAAATTTTGTTGTTTAAATATTAATAGAGTGTTGCCTGATATTTTAGTTCTTTGATGCACTGTTCTAAAAAAAACAACCGAGCTTGTGAGCGGGGAAGATAGATAATTAATACGAGAATTAGATAAAGGGATAGTCACGACTGTATATAAGAGTAAGGAATGATATCTACCAAAAGAAGTAATATTTAATGCCATAAAAGGATTTCCTGAGGCGCAGTCACTAATTCAAATAAATATCTAGAGATCCTTGGTATAATAAAAATAGGAATACTGGAGGTAAAAATAAGGAACAGGAGGATATAAGTTTAAAGTTAATAGAGTTGTATAAGGGAAAGAGACAAGTTAAAGATTTGGGAATTGACGATAAGATATATAATATAGAAGAGGGAAATTAAAGAAATAAGGATAATATAGATAAAAAAACACACTCAAGTTTACAGTACCTCTGGCTGACACTATCCAACTGTATCAGATGAGTATCCTCCATACATAGTTGAATTGTTTGACTTTGTCATACACTCAGGCTAGTTCATCTTTAGGAACCATCATGGGAAGCTCCTTATCACATGCACTTGCTAATTTCTAATTAGAGCATCTTGAAGAATCCCTATTCTCTTCAATACAACCCCAACCTTCCTTTTGGACTCGATATGTAAATTATGTTTTTGCCATCTAACCACTGAGAAGCATCTCTACTTACCTTTTTAACCAAAATCAACAGCCTATACCCACACATCAACTTCACTATGGAAAAAGAAGATGGACAATTAGCCTTCGTGGACATCTTCCTTTCTCGTACCCCTCCTGAAATACTTACTTTCAAAGGCTGCTACATACAGTAAGATGCAGCACATCATCCATATATATAAAAAAAAAAGCATTTTCAAATCTTTGCTCAATAGAACACATGTTATCTGCTCCAATTCCCAAGCTCTCCAACAAGAATTGAGCACCATCCAATGCATCTTACTACAGAATGGTTTCATCTCAAGGAAGTTTAAATGCATCTTGGAAGCCCATCGCCAACTGGACCTGTATGGTGAGTCTCAATCCCATATAATTTAAGACATAATAAAAGATATAATTTAGTCCCTACTTTTTTTCCCTATCAACAAAATCTCCTCTTTATTCCTGTCAGGTGTCTTCTCCCTCCAGATCAACTACCACGCATCTCCACCATGTCCTATTCTGCACTTCTCAGCTGCATTCCTCGTATGAGAGATAATTTCATCTTCTGTCTTGCAATTCTCTGTGATCAACTGTCCGAGGTATATGTATGTTTGCACCTGTTCTAATTTATTTCCTTTTATATTGATGCATATTTTTGATATTTCCTTTTCTCTTGAAACTATCATGATTTTTGTCTTTTTAAAGTTGAAACTGAGGCCATACTGTTCACTGCAGTTTAGGGTTTCCATCTATAAGAATCATGAGGACATATTTGTTTTCAGCTAGAAGAACCATGTCATCTGCATATCTTAGGTTATTAATATTAATATTTCTGCCCTCTACAGTGATTCCTTTGAGGTTACTAATTTTATTAAATATTTCTTTTGTGTATAGGTTAAAGAGAATTGGAGATGAGACACAGTCTTGTCTCACACCTTTCTGAACTGGGAATTCTTCTGAGGTCTCTCTATTTATTCTCAAAAATGCAGTCTGTTCCCAGTAAAGATTAGTTATTAGCCTAATGTCGTTTTTCCATCCATGCCTATTTTTGAAAGGATTTCAATTAATTGCTCATGTTGTTCATTGTTGAATGCCTTTTTGTAATCTACGAAGAAGAGGTACACATCTTTGTTTTTCTAGATATCTTTCTATGATGGTTCTGACTTGAAAATGCCTTCTCTTGTTCCTACATTTTCCTTGAAGCCACTTTGTGTATAATTTATTTCTGTTTATTTTTTTCAAGAATAACATATAAGAGGACTTTTGATACTTGACTGATGAGGCTAATTGTCCTGAACTCTTCACATCTTGTAGCTTTTTTTTTTTTTTTTTTTTTTTTTTTTTTGAGAACTGCAAATCGACTGATTAATATCTTTGGGTAGAAATCTAGTCTCGTATATCTTATTGCATAATTTTGTTTGGAATTTCGGTCCTCTTTCATCTAGAGCCCTCAACCATTCTGCCAAGATATTATCTATTCCTGCAGCTTTATGTGATTTTAGTTTTCTGACAGTGTTTTCAACTTCACAAAGTAAAATGGATGGTCCTTCTAAATCTGTCTGTTCAGAAATATTATTTCTTTGTTGCTTGTATAATTTCCTTGTAACATTTAGAGATTCTTAGTCTTGTTTTCAGATTTAATTCTCTAGATATCAGTAGATTTTTCATATTATTGAAAGTTGACCTTGCGATTTCAGTACTTTATGTATTCAATCCAGCTTCCGATGATTTCTTTTTTTTATTCATTAAAATGTGATCCCTTAAGTCTCTAATGACACTTACATGATTTACTGTATTTGTCCTGCATGTCATTTCTCTACTTCTGTGCTTTCTATCAAGGTTTTCTATGTCTGCACATTTATTCCTAATTTATTCCTCTTTGGCTTTCCTGTATTCTTTTTTTATTTCTTTATTCATCCTTTTTATATTCAGGTTTGTTCTTTAACTTAACTTTTTTTCTTTGTTCCATCAACTTTAATAATATTTTTTTTCATTTATTCAAGGTTTATTCCTTTTCCTTTTTAATCGTGGGAGTGCATTTTTGGCTGGTATGTTGATGCTATTTTTGAATGTTTGCCAGTTCATGGTAATTTCATCAAGTGGTCTTCTATTTTCTGTGTAAGTTGTGGTGTCGGACTTAATGGATTTTGTAAATTCTTTTATAAAATAGCAGTCTTTAACTTCTTGGTTGTTGAGTCTGAATTGTAAGTTTCTCTAATGAATGGTTGGCTTGGTATTTTAAGTTTTATTTTGATTTTTGCACTCATTGGGTTGTGGTCTAATCCTATGTTTTTGTTTGTGTTATTGCATTTCAGAATCTTTTGTTTATTATTATATAGTCAATTTGGTTTCTATAGATGTCTTCAGGGCTTTTCCATGCATATAATCTTCTGGGAGGATGTTTAAATAGTGTTTGCAATTATTAGGTCATTGGTTTCACAGAATTTAATTAATCTTTCACCTCTTTCATTTCTGATTCAAAACCCTTGGTTTCCCATGCAAAATGAGATTTTTTCTGAATCCACTTTTGCATGTAGATCGCCCATTATTATAATAATATCATCTGACTTAGAACTAGAGATTGCAGTTTGGATGTCTTCATAAAACTCTTCATTACCATCCATGAAAGATAAACAGAGCCCCCCCCATCTCTCCCCCCAGCATTTACAAGTTTATTGTGAGTGCTTCTGCCTGTACTGAGGACAAACAAGACATTCTGTTGAAAAATGATTACAAGAACACCAATCCTATATTAACAATAAACCTGAAAAATCTGGCCTTGCTCAGCATGGAGTGGACACTGACCATGATATCTTATGGTCCAATATTTTGCCTTTTACATTGGTGCAGGTTTAGATTTCAGCGGTTATTTAAAGAGAGTGCTGAAGCATCTTTACACTGCCCAAATTTAAATTGAAATGACTGTCTCTTTACTGCCAAAATTTGGGAGATCTCATTCTCATAAATGGCAAGCAATAGTATATTCCCCCCCCCTCCCTATTTTAATTATATTTATTTATTTAAAAAAAAAATTAATTTAATATAATACTATGTCATTTCATTATCTAATTTAGTTTTATTTGAAACCAGTTAATTTTAAATTTGGGCCTTAACTGCAATCTTATTTTATTGTAACCACCCACTAGGTGGCATCAGGTACATGGCTCAGCTCTGCAAATAGGATTAACATTTTTTGTTATAGTTTCATCTTGTGATTATGCTGATGGACTGATGATGGCCAGTTAGTTTCTGGTTGAAATATTTGCACTAATAAAATTACTATATTCTTGTAAATAGGTGTGTCTAATAAAAACAACTTAATCTAGTGCTAAAAATCAACTAATTTCCTCTTTTCAACTATTATAATCTACACATGTATTTTTTAAAAAATTAAATATTAAGAAAAGCATTATTCTTTCTTTTAAGATCATGGCCATACAAAAAACTTCTACATTAAGACAACATTTCAGAGAAACATTAAAACAATGCAAAAATGTTTATTTGGCTTTTTTCCCCCCCTTCTTCTCCCCAAGTGTTTAACACTTGAAAAATATTCAGGCAATAATTACAACACAAAAATACTTCTGAAAGACTTGACAGATTCCAGTTGTACTAATAACTGGTAAAATTAAATGCATTAAATGGCAATTTGTTATCCTAGTCCTAAGAAATCTGTGATTGCTTCAATAATTTCTGCTTTCTTTGTTCCACACTTGATTTTATGGTTTTTACAAAACTCTTTCAGGACACTGACAGTAAGATGTCCTAGCTACAAAAATAAAAAATTAAAAAAAATTAAAAATACTGACATAAATTAACTAGATTTATTTCATGACTGTTTCTAAAATCTATTAGGATGAGGAAATGACATTACAGATTTATGTGCAATTTATGGCCACCATAAATACTTGATTGTTCTATCAAAGGCTTAACTAGAAATATTGTCTACTAATGGGGAAAAAAAAAAAAAATATATATATATAAAAGTGAATGTTTAAGTTTTGCATAAAACTTGATAATAAACTTCAGGTTAATGATATGGTATAACAGATGCAGTATTCAGGGAAGTTACAAATTTATCGTATTTGTTTGACTGCAATACAATTCATTATCGGGAAACAGCTAGCATGGTGAGCTGTAGTTGTCATTCCAATTGTACATCCATAATATAAACTTAAGAGTGATGTTAAATATATTTATTCTATACGATTTATACTTAATTAGTTTGTTACTTGATTAAATCCTTTCTCATTTAAAACCTTATTCAATTAAAGTCCCACTGGCTGCTCTATTGTTATGTCGTTACTTTCTCTATATATTCTGTTTTATATATCTATCTATTCTATCTTTCTATCGCTATTTTACTTCTTCAGATATCAGGCCTAATATACTTATATTTAGGATTGTTTCCTCTTCGGATACTGGCATATTTATTTTATGCTGCGCCAGCCAGTATCCTATAGTAGAGAAGATCCTTACTCAGGGAGACAATACTAGATTCTGAGGCTTTCTTACACTATATCTTACTTTAACTCTGCCGTATAGATTCAGATTATTGCAGTCATGACCTAAATCTATAATTATATACACTTCTTAATTCCTTCCCGCCAAAATAGGTTCTATTTTTATAAGTGGTAGTTTGGAATCGTAATCAGGCATGACTCAGGTTTAGGTAAATATGGCATGTTTATTGGAATATCTAAACAGAATACACAAAAATTCATACACTCAATTTGACTCAATACTAAATAAATAACTCGAGTTAAGAAACTAACATACTCTAAATTAAATCAAAGGTTAAGAAACATCGTAAAACACAGTAATTGAAAATTGAGATAGATTGCAAATGATATGAAGTTAGGTTAAATTTCCTTTCTGCAATGCTATTCAAAAGATAATATAAACAAACATTATGTTACCCAGTTACTATAAATCCACTATTCTAATCTTGTTAAGTTAATTCTATCACAAACAACACAAAAGATCTCTTCTAAACAATTCTTCTTTTTCTCAAAAGAGGTTAACTATCTAATTAGGGACTGTCCACAAAGTTCTTTTGAAAATATTCTTAATTTACATACACATATAATCTTCTCTCTTCTAAGGAATATTATACACAAAATAGAGTAATTCTCGTGGAAAGGCTTAGATGTTGGTTATGCATTTTTTACTAAATAATTTAAGGAAATTACAATGTCAACTAGGATATACATTAAAATAAATTTTAATATACTTCAATATTTCGGCAGCGTCACATTGCCATTTTCAAGAAACTTAAGAACAAGACACGTGCACGCAGGCACAACAAACAGTAAATGAGGAAGAAGCAGGAAGCTATTATTTCTCCTAACTGGTAATTAGTTTACGGAATTAACAACGCAAATGAAGTATATTAATTAAAGGTAACTTTAATGAATCACTTCTATATTTCGGCAACGTCACATTGCCATCTTCAGGAACATAAAGATATGGTATGTGCACGCGGGCACTAACACAAAGCAAACGAGGAAGAAAGCAAGAAACTAATATTGTTCCTAAAGTCCTAATGGTGCCCTCTTGCGGGCTAATTTGGTAGTCTTGGCTGTTGGGCTGAAGTTCTCATAATGTGAGTCTCCCAAATTTGGGGTAGTTTCATGCACCCAAATTTGTTGAGGTTAGGAACGTTTTTTAGAGCTGCTGAAGATTCTTTGAATAATCTTTCGTATTTAAACTTGCTGCGATGAATTATTTTTGTTTTCTTCCAACGAATTTTATGGTGGGTATCTATGGCATGGTCTGCCAGCCCAGAGCGGCTGTACTGGTGAAACCGGATGTAGTCTTTGTGTTCTGAAATCCTGATATTAGTTGTTCTGCCTGTTTGGCCAAAGTAGGACAATTTGCAGCTGCAAGGGACCTGGTATACACCAGGTAGGTCTAGGGGAAGTGGTTGGTCTTTGGTAGAGCGGATAAGGGATGCCAACTTTTTATATGGTCTGTAATAGGAAGTAAGGTCATATTTTTTTAGGATATTGGTTATTTTCTCAGAGGTGCGCTGGATGTAGGGGATGGTGATAGACTTGGTATAATCTTTATTGTGAAGGGGGGGGAGGGGGGTTGTGGTTTACTGGTTTTAGTATTTTTTGGATTTTTTTGGGGTTATAGCCATTGGCTAAGAAAGTGTTGAGGATGTGGTTTAGTTCAGTAGTCAGGGCCTCGTCATCTGAGCAGATTAATTTTGCCCTGTTATATAGTGTTTTTATAACCCCATATTGTTGTGAGGGGGGCGGTGGGATTGCTGGTGAATGTATCGGCCAGTATGGGTGGGTTTTCTGTAAACAGAGAAAACCAAAGATCCATTAAGCTGGCGGGTGATTAAAGTGTCTAGGACCCGCCAGCTTAATGGATCTTTGGTCCCCCCCCCTCACAACAATATGGGGTTATAAAAACACTATATAACAGGGCAAAATTAATCTCCTCAGATGACAAGGCCCTGACTACTGAACTAAACCACATCCCCAACACTTTCTTAGCCAATGGCTATAACCCCAAAAAAATCCAAAAAATACTAAAACCAAAAAAAATACTAAAACCAATAAACCACAACCCCCTTCCCCCCCTTCACAATAAAGATTATACCAAGTCTATCACCATCCCCTACATCCAGGGCACCTCTGAGAAAATAACCAATATCCTAAAAAAATATGACCTTACTTCCTGTTACAGACCATATAAAAAGTTGGTATCCCTTATCCGCTCTACCAAAGACCAACCACTTCCCATAGACCTACCTGGTGTATACCAGGTCCCTTGCAGCTGCAAATTGTCCTACTTTGGCCAAACAGGCAGAACAACTAATATCAGGATTTCAGAACACAAAGACTACATCCGGTTTCACCAGTACAGCCGCTCTGGGCTGGCAGACCATGCCTTAGATACCCACCATAAAATTCGTTGGAAGAAAACAAAAATAATTCATTGCAGCAAGTTTAAATACGAAAGATTATTCAAAGAATCTTCAGCAGCTCTAAAAAACGTTCCTAACCTCAACAAATTTGGGTGCATGAAACTACCCCAAATTTGGGAGACTTACATTATGAGAACTTCAGCCCAATAGCCAAGACTACCAAATTAGCCCGCAAGAGGGCACCATTAGGACTTTAGGAACAATATTAGTTTCTTGCTTTCTTCCTCATTTGCTTTGTGTTAGTGCCTGCGTGCACATACCATATCTTTATGTTCCTGAAGATGGCAATGTGACGTTACCGAAATATAGAAGTGATTCATTAAAGTTACCTTTAATTAATATACTTCATTTGCGTTGTTAATTCCGTAAACTAATTACCAGTTATGTCTAACCAACGTATAAGCCTTGCTACTAGAATTATTATTTCTCCTAAAATCCTGATTGTGCCCTCTAGCGGGCAATGTTGGTATTCTTGGGCGATTGAGGCTGAAGGTCTTCTGATGTAGGTTTCCCAAATTTGAGGCAGTCTCATGCAGCCAAATTTGTTGAGGTTCGGATTGTTTCTTAGGGCTGAAGCTGATTCCATGAAAAGCCTTTCATATTTGTATTTACTACGGTGTATTATCGCAGCTTTCTTCCACCGTATTCTATGGCAGGTATCCAGCACATGGTCAGCAAGACCATAATGGCTGTATTGGTGAAACTGGATGTAGTCCTTGTGTTCTGAAATTCTGATATTTGCTGTCCTGCCTGTTTGGCCAAAGTAGGACAGCTTACAGCTGCAAGGGACCTGGTATACACCAGGTAGGTCTTTAGCAGAGCGGATAAGGGATGCCAATTTTTTATATGGTCTGTAACAAGAAGTTAAGTCATGTTTTCATGGGATTTTTGTAATTTTTTCCGAGGTGCCGCGGATATAGGGTATGGTGATGGAATAGAGTGATTTTACCTTACTGAACTTTTTCTGCGACTTTCAGCACCACGTGTATGTCTGATTACTTCTTGTCTATTGGCTGTCCATACGCCAACATAGGGGTTATGCTACCTTCATTATTTCTGCCGAAAACTGACTTAAATCTTTGCATTTCAGGAACAACTCGATGGGACTTCTCAGTGTCGGCTTGATTCTGCTAGGACTGGAAATTTTTACCTTCAGCTCTGCGTAGAATCCTTCTCCATTTTCAAGAAAGCATGCTGTCCGACATCTTATCTTAGCACAGACACTTCATCCTCCCCCTTTTCGCAAAATCCCGCTAATTTCCGAGCCACCAAACAGAAAAACGATACGACAAGAGACCTCCCCAATACGGTGCTCATCCCCTTATATTCTTCGTTAGAGTGCCTTCTTTTTCCTCAGCCCCCTTTGCACACGATCCATATCTTTTTATCCCTTGGGTTCATCCCTTGCTTTTTTCCCAACACTGTTATGCTCTTGTATTCCCAGAATTCATGTCAATATATGTTCCACTTAAGCTACTGCCATCACCATTACGTTGTACACGTGTAGTTTTATACCTTCCAAGAATTATTATTTAGTAACTATTTGATGACTCACAGTTAATTTTACACAGCTTAAGTGAGGCTTAAATAAGTCAGATTATCCCTCTTATAAAACATACTCTAATAAAATTACTAATTATATGAAGAGCCAAAGGCTTCAATTAAACTCTAATAAAATCTTAATATGAACACAATAGATTAAATATATCGTACATGAAATAAGGAATGCAAATTTTTATACATAAAGTTTCACTTTTAATTTTAGCTGATGTGCAGGTATTTCTCTTTTTTTGTAAGTTTAATATGTTGGATTCTGAATGAATGATTTCTTTGCAAGATTCCTTTATTCAGGATCTAACAGTGATGAACATGCTTATATGCATTTTGCTGATGCTATAGCTAGATTTATCAGGATGATACAAAATCTCTGGGATTTTGTAATAAAAATAATAAACCACAGTAATAAATTAATATTTATGTTTTGAATCAATCTGTAGTTCTCAGTCATAATGGGTTACTAACTAATTTTAACATGTACTGTAATTTGCTGCAACTAATAGTGCTGGTGAAATAAGAACAGGTGTGAATTTTTATTCTCTCTTTCCCAAAAACTGTGGTAAAAATACCAGGAGTCAGTAGGAGAAAATGTCTCACTGTGCTGAGCATTACTGGTTATTTTAATAATAATATGTTCATATTCTATTTCTTTTAAAACTAACTAAAAGGCCAATTTACTTATTTACATTTATTTTACCTTGAAGCCTTTGCAGCTTCACATCAGAGAAAGTAAGTAAAAATTGTTCTTTTAGTTACCTAGTTTTAAAAGAAATAGATATAAACATTATTATTATATGGTATCTCCATTGAGTCTGGAGACTCATTGTGTCAGACCTAAACTAACCATTATAAACACAGATCCTATCATATCTCCTTAAGCTCATTCAGGGCACTAATAACTAATTCTGACAATCCAT
Organism: Typopeltis vanoorti; assembly: GCF_054136105.1. NCBI lineage: Eukaryota > Metazoa > Arthropoda > Arachnida > Uropygi > Thelyphonidae > Typopeltis > Typopeltis vanoorti. Next base: position 134,108,629 of record NC_143554.1, on the reverse strand, counting down.
TCCATTCATTCACCACTTTCCATGCAAAAAAATTTGGTCCACACACTCTTACACAACTTCCATGGATGACCCCACTAGTTCTCTATTTGTTATATATTGAAAAATTTCCTTTGCATCAATTTCATAAATCCCCTTTTATATCTTAAAAGTTTCTATCATGTCCCCTCTTTTTCACCTATCAACTAAACTTTGTAACCCACAAACCTTCAACCTGTCCTCATAGGAAGCATTCCATAGACCTGTCACAAGTTTATTTACTCGTCTCTTAATCTTCTCTACCACCACTTGGTCGTCAAGAAACCAGGTGACCAAATCTATGCACAGTAGTAAAGATGTGGCTAAATCAGAGCCTTATAAAGAGGGATAATAACTTCCTATCTTTACTTAGCATTTCTCAACAACATCCAAGTAATTCTTTGAGCCATTTTACCAACTTTTAAAATATGACCTCTGAACTTCAATTCTCTGTTCACCATTATCACCAAGTCCCTAGCCTCATAAATTTCATACAATCCAGTACCATCAGTATGATATACCTTACGTATGTCAATTATATTAAACTGGCAATCGTTATCCTTTGTCCACAATGCCAATTTATTTAAATCATCCTGCAGGATATCTACAACACCTTTATCTACTATTGCTCTCTAAACTTGCATCACCAGCAAGAAACTGAATATCTTCTCTTAAATCTTTCTATATATCATAGATATACAAATTAAACAGTAGTGATCCTAGTACAGCACTCTGAGGTACTCCACTGGTCACTCTTATTCTCCTAGATTCCACTCCACCATATACTACTTTTTGGTGTATGTCTGCCAGGCCCCCCCCCCCCACACACACTCCATTTTTCCATACTATTTAGCTTCATATCCATTCTCATTTGCTCCAACTTATGTAATATTTTTCCATGTGATATTCTGTCAAATGCTTTTGCAAAGTCCATCAATATCATGGTGTAGCCATTTCCTTTATCCAATTCTGTTGTCATTTTATTATAAAATGTGAATAATTTACTAATACAGGACCTACCTTTTACAAAGCCGTGTTACCCACTATACAGTATCGCATCCTATCCACCCAATGTTGGATTTTATCTTTAATCAATTTTTAAATACTTTAACAGCCACTCCTGATAAATTAATTAGCCTCTAATTTGCTACCTCCATCTTTGAACTACCTTTATGCAATGGAACTATCTTACCCTTTTTCTACTCCCCTGGAACCTTGCCAGAGCTGAACTTATATTCAAAGATTGAGCAACTTCATCAGAAGCAATGCCAATTCTCCTGCACATTCACACAGTACACAGGCCAACATGCCATCCAATCCTGCTGCTGTGTTCACATTCATATTTTTCAATATGCTGAACACCTCCTCTTCATTTACTTCAATTATCACATGCATCTGTCACATCAGCAACTGCAGTCTCCACCTGGATGACACACACTTTTGCAAAATGATCACTCGGCAATTCACCTATTTCTTTTGCTTCTGTCACTTTCTTACCAAAGCATTGTTTAAATCATCCTAGTCATTTCCCCTCTTACTTGCCACATAATAAAAAAACTCTTCTGGGTTTACTTTTATTTTTTTTTTTCATAATTTGATTTGGCCTTTCTTATCGAACTAGTCAACCATCTTGCTTGCACTTTGTACTGCTCAAGAGCATGCCGATCACCTTTTTCTTTATATTCCCTTTGCAGCATTTTCTTTTTTTGCAGCTCTTGCTTTATATCTCTACTCATTCACTTAATTCCTATTTGGTTTATCCTCCTGACCTTGGGCATGCAGTCTGATACTGCTTCTCTGAAACAATCTCTGACAACTCCTCATACGCTACTGACATTCTTTCTTTGTAACTTCTCAAGCTGGCACTTCTCCAAGATGACTCCTAAGTCTGTCGCAATTACCAGCCTTATAATTCAACATAAACCCTTTCTTGACATAGAATTTTACATGTTTGGCAACTTTCCAGAATAAGATTTAATGGTCACTCTCCCTAAGTGGAGAGTGGAGGCAGAGTGTTTACCTTGGTTATGGATTGTCATATCCCTTTTCCTTATTCTAATGTATGTCCCCATAGTTAAAGTGTCCCCAATAATGATTGTTTGGCTTGCACTAATTGTGCTAATCTGTTGATACATGGTATCTATATCTTCCTGTGGATCCCCTGGTCTATAGCAGCACTCCACAACATATTTTATTTTATTGACCTCTACTCACACCAGACAGCCTCAAATGAACCATCTCCCCAAGACCTAAAATCCTCTTTAACTTCTAATTTTGTTGGTTGTAATTCTTCAGCTATCATCAGCAATGCCCCGCCTCCTGTCCTATTCCCTCTATCCTCCCTGAAAATACAATATCCTGTACATTCTATTCCTGTAACTATATCATTTTCTTTCTGTCAACCAGATCTCACTGATGCCTATAAGTTTTTGTCAAGTAGAGCTGACCAATGCCAAAAACTCCTCTCCCTTATTCCTGATACTTCTTGCATTCATGTACATGCAAAAAGGACTCAGAAAGGACTATGCAACAGCATTTGCATTCCTATAATCCTGGGTTAAAAGTGGATTTAAATTTGGAAGAAGGCTAGTTCAGAAGCCTTAAGGTAACAGCTCTACCACTGGACTATCCATTGCCACGCTAGTCACCTGACATGGAGAACATTAATCTACTTTTAAGCCAACAGAGAAAGGTAATCGAAATGAATCTATGGAAAATGACCCTGGAATGGAAAAGGTAAAACAAAAATGGAAATGACAAAATATAATACATATAGCAAACTGGAAAGTAAGAGGAATAGCATATAAAGAAATAGAATTAGACCAAATATTAAATGAAAGAAATTTTCAAGTAGCACTTAAACAAAAAAAGAAATTAAAAGGAACCATGAGAACTGAATAAATACAAGAATTGGAAACACAAGAATTAATAATATAGTTGAGAGGTGGTTACAGGGTTGACACCGGGGAGTTATTTTGCTTGGTTGAACAGTGGGAAGGAGTCATGACAAGGGGCCATCCCTGGAAGTTATGAAAGGACACTGTGAGAAAGAGGGTGAGGAGTGGTTTCTTTGCATGGAGGGTGGTTGAACCATGGAATGCATTGCCTGATAGAGTGGTGAGAGTGAGAACGGTCAATGCGTTTAAGGAGAGGTATGATAGACTTTGTGTTTCCTAGGAGGGACCTCCCTCGATGAGTTGATAGACTTGTGTTTTTTAGAAACGACCTCCCACGATAAGTCTTTTGACTCCATGGAGGCCTGAATAATAATAATAATATAGAGAATATACTCTAAACAGGAATGGTAAAAAATTTATCAACTTTGTAGTTTATAATAACCTTAAAATAATGAATTCTTTCTATAAGCATAAAGACCCAAATAACAAGAATAGAAAGAAAATTTAAAACATTCATTTATAAAACTAAATTATTAAATGACACAAATATACAATAGCTATATAAACAAATAATTAACCAATATTTAGATGAAATGAAGAAATAGAATGGCTTAATATAAAAATGATACTAATTACAGCAGCAAATGAAAGTTTAGGAAAACCAAAAAATTCAATGAAAAGAAAAAACTGAAGAAAGGAACACAATTAAAGAAATAATCAAATGAAAAATGTCAACCAGATCTCACTGATGCCTATAATTTTTTGCCAAACAGAGCTGACCAATGCCAAAAACTCCTATCCCTTATTCTTCTTGCATTCATGTACATGCAAAAAGGACTAAGAAAGGACTATGCAACAGCATTTGCATTCCTATAATCATGAGCTTAAATTCCTGGGTTAAAAGTGGATTTAAATTTGGAAGAAGGTTAGTTCAGAAGCCTTAGGGTAGCAGCTCTACCACTGGACTACCCATCGCCAGGCTAGTCATCTGACATGGAGAACATTAATCTACTTTTTGGGCAGCAAGAGGATGGAAATCAATATTAGATTACTTTATCTTCAATGAAAAGACATCAAAGTCCTCTTTAGATGTTAGAGTTCACAGAGGATATGAAATAAGTAGTGACCACTTCCTTGTTAATAAAAAATTAAGATTACCACCTAAATGGCACAAATATACAATGGCTATATGAACAAATAATTAACAATATTTAGATGAAATGAAGAAATAGAATGGCTTAATATAAAAATAATACTAAATACAGCAGCAAATGAAAGCTTAGGAAAACCAAAAAATTTAATTAAAAGAAAAAACTGAAGATATGGGACACAATTAAAGAAATAATCAAATGAAAAATGAAGCGTATCATAAAAAATGCTTAAGCAGTAAAAGATTAGAAGATGAAATAGAATATAAAAGAATAAGAGCCATAGCTAAAAAGAGAAGTCTGAAAGAAAAAAAAAAGACAGAGAATCATGGAACAAATTTGTTTATAATTTAGAACATGATTTATATAAAACAAGACTCAATGTATATAAGATTTTGAAACATTTAAGTACAGATACTAAAGAAAACATAAAATTGAACACCAAATTGAAATTAGAAGAATTTCTAAATTTCTCTACAGAACTGTTAAGATATAAATATTTTAAAAAAGATAACTGGCAAACATTTAATGAAAATGAAATAACTAAAGAAGAATTAGAAATCAGCCAGAAAGAAACAAGAAATGGAAAAATCCCTGGAGAAGATAAGTTAGGTTCAGAATTCTTTAAATATGCAGGAATAAGATTCAAAGAAAGACTCCTATTATTTTTAAATAAAATCTATTCAACAAGTAACCCACCAATAGAATGGAAAAAAGCAATTGTGATCCCTATTTTTAAAAAAGGTAGCAGAGACGCCCCTAAAAATTATAGAGGTATAATTTTTTGGGACATTTGTAACAGGAATTTATTCTAAATTCCTGTTACAAAATATATATCAGAATTTTAAATAACAAACTAATAAAATATTCTGAAAACTTTATTTCAGAAGTACAGAATGGATTTAGAAAAGAATGATAATGTATAGACCCGGCCTTTTGCCTAAAATTAATAAAAGAGAAAAGAGGATTTGAATAAGCTAGATAGATGGGCAAATGAACGGGGGTGTCAGTTTAATGCAACAAAATGTAAGGTCTTGAGGTTTGGGAAACATCGATGGGATGCTGCATACTCTATGGGAGGAGTTATACTGGAGGAAGTAGGGGAGACAAGAGATCTGGGGTTGATGATTGATAGAAACCTGAAATTTAGGGGACATATTGCAAAGGTAACACAGAGGATTGCTGCAATTATGAGAAGGACACTGACCTGCAGAGATAAAAGGGTTATCATTCCGTTGTATAAGTCTCTGATCAGACCACACTTAGACTACTGTTCTCAGATTTGGTCCCCAGGATTTGAAGGGGATAAATTAACTGTGGAAAGGGTACAAAGATGGTTTCAGGACTGTACTATTTTGGTTATGAGGATTGGCTGAAGGAGATCCTCAGCCGATCCTCATAACCAAATGCAGAGTTTGGTGGATAGAAGAAGGAGAGGTGATATGATTGAGACTTTTAAACTGTTGAGAGGTGGTTACAGGGTTGACACTGGGGAGTTCTTTCGCTTGGTTGAACAGCGGGAAGGAGTGATGACAAGAGGCCATCCCTGGAAGTTACAAAAGGAAACTGTGAGCAAGAGGGTGAGGAGTGGTTTCTTTGCATGGAGGGTGGTTGAACCGTGGAATGCATTGCCTGATGGAGTGGTGAGAGTGAGAATGGTCAATGAGTTAAGGAGTGGTATGATACACTTTGTGTTTCTTAGGGGGGGGGACCTCCCATCGATGAATCTTGACAGACTTTATGTTCTTAGGAAGGACCTCCCACAATGAGTCTTTTGACTCCATGGAGGCCTGAATAATAATAATAATTTAGAAACACATATTACATTTATTGACTTTGAAAAAGCATTTGACAAAGTTGAAAGAAGCATTTTATTTAACATATTAAAAGAAATACAAATACCAAATAATATTCTAAAAGCTATCATAAGTATATATGAAAATAATCAAATCACATAAACAAATAAGATTAAATTATGAACTATCATGTACAAGAGAGATAAACCAAGTCCAACAAGGATGTTCCCTTTCAGCAACTCTTTTTAATATTTATCTAAATGAAATAACAATAAAATGGAATAAAAATTTCCATCAAGATATTAAACTTTCTCGTACCGTGAACTTAAACATTCTCCTTTTTGCTGATGACCAAATAATAATTACAAATTCTGAAGGTAACTTACAGAAAGATATTTTAAATTTAAATGAAATAGCCAAAGATTATGGAATGATAATATCAACAGAAAAATCAAAAACTATGGCCTTTAAAGGACAAGATCTAGCAAGAACTAAAATAGTATTAGATAACAAGATCTTAGAACAGGTGAATTCATTTAACTACCTAGGATGTATGATCACTTATGGAAATGAAAAAGATATAAACATAAAACTTGCAAAATATTTAAAAATAACAGGAGTAATTAACTCTATATTTAAACCAAACCTAGTTCAAAAACAAACCAGGCTAAAAGTATACAATACATTAGCCCTACCGGTCTTAATGTATGGAAGCGAAATCTGGACAATAAAACAAAAAGACAAACAAAGATTAATAATAGCTGAAATGTAGTTTATGAGAAAAACTGCAAAGTATACTCTATTCGATGACAAAAGAAATGAAGAAATTATGAAAGAATTTAACCAGGAATCAGTAATAGAAATATTTTAAAAATATAAACATGAATGGATGGAACACATTGAAAAAATGAAAACAGAAAGATTACCAAAACAAGCCTTAAATTACAAACATTAAGAAAACTAAGATGTCCTCTTAAGAGATTCAACAATGACTTCTAAGGCCGGAACATACCACTCTAGGCCTAAATCCTTGACAAGCATGATGACGACAACGATGATGATAATAATCCTTGTGTTCCTTGTGTATATTTGTACGCTCCAGAAGATGACTTTGACATAAAGGTCGAAACGTCGAATTGTAAAATTTTAGTAATATTAAACTAAAGTTTTTATTCAAACACGGTAGTTGTCTCTATAATTTCCAAAAATGCATTCGGATCACCGTGCAAGCCTAAAAGAAAGGATGATAATAATCCTTGCTCAAATAACAAAGAAATAGTATGTTGAGTTCCAATTCCATACATTTCTGGCAATGAATTCTAGAAATGGTCAAAACCCATTTCTAGAATTCTTAAGAAATGCAATTTAGTTGCTACTTTTCTTCCTATCAACAAATAATCAGCATGGTGTCTACCAAGTTCCATTTGACTATCATCATTCTTACTTTGGACAAATTGGATGCTCTGTAGAAAAGAGAATACAAAAACACCAATTTTAGATTAGTAACAGTAAATCTGAAAAATCTGGCTGGAATAGCATGGAATAGATACAGACCACAACATTATATGGTCTGAAACACTCTTACTTCACTGATGGTATAAATTTGAACACTTGTTTAAAAAGAGTGCTGAGGCCTTACTTTGCTGTATGAACTTAAATCCTGATACTTCATGTACATATTAATTGCACATCAATAATTTTTTTTTTTAAATAACTAATTAATTATCAATATTTCCTAAGTTATATCATTGCATTGTTTTATGTATAACATCACACAGCTCTTACATTTTCTAATCAATCCATGATTACTAAAGTAAATGATGTGAAGTCATTAGCTTCTATACACAAGTAGCTTAGTCATGAAGATACTTTATGTGCAAACATTGTTTGCTTACACCTGGATAAAGAATTGAACCAAGAATATAATTTCTTGGCATTTTTAATTTAGAGTACAACCAAGTGAAAAAAACTTTCAACATGCATCTCTAATTCAGAGTATTTTAATAATAAGGGGTGACACCTTTTGACTATTTGTATATATGAAATATATGACCTCTGCATTACTTCAACCTTGGTATCTCTGACTGGAAAGAGTTGGAGTGCCCTTGGAGGGTAATGGATGGCAATGCTGTAGTCAATGAAGTTCTAACTGAGGCTCGGCTATTGCTGTTACACTCCTGCCATGATCAGAGCTTTAATAGCGCAATAACATCCTATCCCTACACTGTCCTCTACAGATAACGTGGAAGATGAAAAGCATTCTTGCTTCACCCCTTTAAGCCAGTCCTTATAAGGATATAAGGACCTTGGTATCTCTTCTGGGTCTGGCTCTGGGTCAGTTTCAGAGACTTGCAGGTTGTTAGTTCACAGAGTTCCTATTCTGGTAGTAGGGCTAATACCTCAGCATCCAGACATGCATTTTATACACAAGCATTTACTCTGGTGTAGATGTTTTGATTATACTGCCGATACCTGGTCACGAGAGCCTTGTTTGTGATAACAGGTTCTGCCACGAGAAGGTGAGGGTGGTATCTGAGTAGGAGAGGCTACATGTTATATATTATGAAGTCAAGGACTTCATAATATTATGCAATCACCACCCATTAGAACCCTCTGGCAAATTAATGCAACCATATTGGTTGAAGTTGGGAAAGTGCCTCATAGCTGATGCCGATTCCAAAAATAGTCTCTAGACCTATAGTAACTTCTATGTAATAGTGATGTTGTATTCCATTTAATCCTATGTGATGGAGTATCCAGAAAATGGTCTGCCAGTTTTGACTTGCCATACAGATGATCGTGGATGTAATGTCTGTGTTCTTCAAGGCAGATATTAACTGATCTACTAGTCTGTCCCAAACATGTTAAACTGTAGGTACAAGGAACTACATACACTCCAGATGAGTAAGAGGATATTTGATCCATAATTTATCTACAGTAAACATGAAAATCATATGCAAAAATGGTTCACGCCTTATTAACATAAGCTGAAATATAAACTGCAGGCACAAGGAACTATATACACTCTAGATGAGTTAGAGGAGGAAGTTGATCTTTGGGAAAGTAGTAATTCCTTCAGCTTGCTACTTTCATCTGTTCTCCCGAAGATCAATTTCATCCTCTTCCTTATCCTGGAGTGTATAAAGTTCCTTGTGCTTGCAGTTTAGCCTATTTTGGACAGACTGATAGATCAGTTAACATCTGCCTTGAAGAACACAAAAATTACATCCGTGTTCACCTGTATAACAAGTTGGGACTGGTAGATCATGCCAAATACTTTATCACATAGTATTAAATGGAATAAGACATCACTATAGGTCTGGGACTATTTTTAGAATCAGTATCAGCTAAAAAGCTCACCCCCAAACCTCAATAAATACGATTGCATTAATTTACCAAAGAGGGGAAGACAGTCATTCTAAGACCAGGAAACTGGACTTCTCCAAATAATTAACTTTAGTTATCCAGCCCAGAGAGAGAGGGTGCTTTATTACGACATTTGTCAGTTACATTTTAAGTGTTTCCAATGCTTTAGTTGAGTGAGTTCTGCTGGTTATAGTTATTATTTGTACTCTTATTAAAACTTACTTAAAAATGAACTTATTAAAACTTACTAATATTAGTAAGTTTTAATAAGTTCATTTTTTTTTTTGTCTGTTGGTAATGTTAACACCATGAAATGCTAATATGAATAATCAAAAACATCTAAGCCTTTCAATATACTGGATATTTATCCTCCATAATGAATCTAAATAGGAAAATCATATGCAAAATTGGTTTATGTCTCATTACCATAAGTTGAAAAATAATTTACTACACATTTAGTAATTTCAATGCCAAAAGGTGTCACATCACACCTTATTTCTAAAATACTCTGGATTAGTATTACCAAGTGGAAAAACTTTCAACATCTATCTCTAATCCAGAGTATTTTAGTAATAAGGTATGATGTGACACCTTTTGGCTACTTGTATATGAAAATATGACTTCTGCATTACTTCAACCTTAGTATCACTTCTGGGGCTGGCTCCCACTGATGAGACCTCAATAGAGGTTGAAACGATCTAGGTAGTAGCCTTTCCCATAATGAATAGCATTATACATGTCTGTAAGGATATGTGCATTGCATTATGGGATACTAAGGCAAGTGATCTGAAGTCATTAGCCTCTATTATACAAGTAGCCCAGTTGTGAAGTTAGTTCATGTGCAAGCTTTGTTCACGTACACTTGAATAAAGGATGAAACAAAGAATATAATTTCTTGGCAGCTTTAATTTATAGCATAACCAAGTGGAAAAACTTTCAACTCTCATTCCCCAAGTCCCCTCTGTCACATTCTGCTTCAAGTAATTATCTCTCAGTAAGTGTAGAAATTCCATTTCCTTCCTGCCATGTGATTTTTCCTCCTTCGAATCTATGTCTCCAAAGCTGAAATTCCCTATAATAAGTACTTGACTTGTGCTCATTGTACTAATCTCCTGATGCATGTCTTCCACATCATCACTGAGCCTATAGCAGCAAGCAATTTTATACTTGCAACCAAAAAGAATAGGAGACAGGCGGGAGGGTGGATGTTCATTTGAAGCAATCTGGTGTGAGATTAAGACTAGTAAGACAAAATATACAGTTGGTTGTTGCTTGTTTGCTGTTGGTTATTATGGGGGACTTGAACTATGGAGATATAGACTGACTGGAAGGAAGAAAGATCACATGGCAGAAAGGAAATAGAATTTGTACACCTGCTAAGAGATAATTACTTAAGTAATTATCTCTTAGCAGGTGTGCAAATTACTCCAATACCTTTCCAAGTAATTAAATAATTACTTGGAAAGGTATTGGAGCTGGTCATAGAATCAGAAGAGCTATCCATAACCAAGGTGACAACATTGCCTCCAGTTGGTGAAAGTGACCATGCAGTCTTGACTTGGGAAATTGTAAAACACGAGGAATATTCTATCAAAAAGGAATATTTGTGGAACTACAAGGCAGGTGATTATTACACACTTAGGAAGAAGCTTAAATCTGTACCATGGCATAAAACACTGCAGAGTAAGGATGTTAGTAGTACATCATTGTAGTTAAGAGTCATCTAGAGGAAGCAGCATTAAATTGTATACCTAAGGTAAGGAGGGTTAATCGGGTAGGAGTTAGATGAATGAGTAATATCATTATGATATTTCTGTGTGGTGAGTAGGGGTGTGAGGACTAGATTTTTTTGCTCGGAGAGTGGTGAATGAGTGGAATTTGTTGCCACAGTCAGTTGTGAGTGCTTTGTCTATTAATGGGTTCAAGGAGAGGTATGATAGATTATGTGGATAGATTGGGTCTCCTGCGATAAGTCTTCGGATGGAGGTGCACGTATAATAATAATAATTTCTTCCTACTGACCTCAATCTCATACCAGATTGACTCAAAAGAACTGCAATTTGGCTGACTGACCACTAATCTTGTTAGCTGAAATTCATCTGCTATCATCAGCAGTACTTTATTCTCTCAACCCATCTACTCTATCCTTCCTGAAAATACTAAATACATCACATTCTATCCCTGTAACCATGTCATCTACTCTGTCAAGTCTCACTAATGTCTATAAAGTTTGGCAAGGTTTCACTAGCCAATGTCAAAAACTGTTTCCTTTTATTCCTGATGCTTCTAGCATTAGTACATAGAAACTGTATCATCCCTGTAGGCCCCAACAACTTACCATCTGAATTACTATCCTATTCAATACTATTGCCTGAGAGTGAGAGAGAAAGAGAGATTCTGCATCAGTTCCACATATGCCCATTCTTCAACTGGAATTTCCACATGTTTTGCTGTGTATAAATTCCAACCATTCAAACCATTTGCTTCACGGGTGCTTTCACATACGCACTGTCTATATTCGCCTTAATTTCTTTAACTTTACTGACTTTGTGCTTCCACACTCTCAGTGAACAATGCTCTCCTAGACACCTGACTCCGAATCCAGTTAAATGCAGCCCATCAACATTGTACAAATCTTTCAATCCATCAAACTCAAGCCATAGGCCCAAAAATTCTGCATCATTCCTTCTGTATTGAACAAAATTTAAGTACTGTTTATTAGCTATTATCACCCTCTTTCTAATCCTCTCACTCTTCTTTTTTTGCTTCTTTTAAGAACTCTTTCACATCTTCTCTCAAACACCTCTCAAGTCATTGAGTCCAGCCAAAACAATCAATTCTTTCACTTTCCCTTTCTGCATTCTTACGGCACCAAGGAAACATGATTTTGTAGCATTTTCATTAGGAACTCCCCATATCTTAGAATTGCCATAATAATTATTTGCACACACTCATTGTCTCGTTTATTCTTACAATTTTCTTTTTGGCTTCATACATCTTGCTTTTTTCTGTTGTCTCAGTTTGGCTAATCTTTTGCTATTTCTACAGCCTTTCAATCTCCCACTTTGTCCTGTAAAGGACTACATGCAAGTGCGCAACGTCTTTATTCAGATCTTCTACATTCTCCTGAAGTTCTGCCATGACAATTTCAGTATTATCACCAATATTTACATTTTCTGGTTTCATAGCAATGCTTTTTATTCTACTATCACATAATTTGTTCACTCTGCATTCACTTTCAAAGGGAATGCATCTCACAAATTTTACACTGCACAAAATCACAGAAATTTAGCTCGCTCAGTTCTGCTACGCATTGGTGCTATACCAACAATATATCTAATTTAAGAAAAATATAATGTTTTAATTGTACCTAAATAACTCAGTCTATCTTACACACTTATAAAACAATAAATATAATAAATACTATAATTAATTATGTTAAGAAAATAGTTAAAAGAAATATGCACACATTATGAAAATATTTCTTTAAGCATCATTTCTAAGTGTATCTCAAGCAGGTTTGCAAGGAATAAAACTTTAACCTGATAATTTAATAACTAAAAATATCTATTTGTATTGTATTAGTTGAATATGCTGTGGTATTTAGTAGTTGATGTCACCTATTCAACTGAAAGTTACAAATTTAGTTCATACTAGTGTTCAAAATTATGTTTTAGAATAATCTTTGAAGTCTGAAAAATTTTAAGAATAAGAAGGAAAAATTCAAAGTATTTTAAGCTAAATTGCTGTAAGATTTGGAATGCAATTTGTATTCAAATTAAGCATATTTCAAAAAGAACTAAACACGCATAGCTATATTTTGTAGTGGGTGATTATTATTATTATTTATATGAGTACTCCCTGGAGTCAAAAGACTCATGATGGGAGATCAACTCTATTATTATTTCGGGCGACTCCAGAGAGTCCTTAGACTCATCGAGGGAGGCCCTAAACATCATGTCCACACAATTATACGACATTCTCACAGTATCTATCATACCTTGCCTTGAACTTACTCACCGTCATAGCACCCATAACAGACTCTGGCAGCTTATTCCACTCATTTACCACTCTAAAAGTAAAGAACCCAGCTCTAACACCCCTGCTAACCACACTCTTGCCCAGCTTCCATAGGTGTCCCCTAGTTCTCACACCACCAGTCCTAATCTCAAAAATATCCTCTGAATTAATCCTATAGAATCCCTTTAGCAATTTGAATGTCTCAATCATATCTCACCTTTTCCGCCTATCAACTAGTTTCTGCAACCAACAAATCTTCAACCTGTTCTCATATGGTTCATTCCATAGACCTGCTATCATCTTCGTCACTCGCCTCTGGATCCTCTCCGCCTCCTCCCCATCAAGAAGGAACCAAGGTGACCAAATCTGGGCACAGTAGTCGAGATGAGGTCTTATCAAGGCTCGGTACAGAGGTACAATAACTTTCTTGTCTCTGCTCGTCAAGATATTTTTCAACAACCAAGTAAGTTGATGGGCTGATTTAGCTACTTTTGCAAAATGCCCCCCTAAACTTCATCTCCCTATTCACCAACACTCCGAAGTCCCTGGCCTCATCAATCTCCAGGAGGACAGTTCCACCTATGTGGTATACTGCTGCTAATCTTTTCACCACAAAATGCATAACCTTACATTTTGTCAAATTAAATTGACATCCATTCTCCTTAGCCCAGAACTCCAATCTATCTAAGTCATCTTGCAAGATTTTGACATCTTCTGCATTCACTATCGCCCTACCCAACTTTGCATCATCAGCGAACAAATGAACTGTTCCACTTAGATCCTTCCCTATATCGTTAATGAACAGATTAAACAGCAGCGGTCCAAGAACAGAACCCTGCAGCACACCACTAGTCACAGGCCGTCCTTTGGATTCTACTCCTGAATAAACTACTCTTTGATATCTCTCCATTAACCACCCACCTATCCATCTCACCAACCCTATATCCATTCCCATATGTTATAGTTTACAGATTAGAATTCCATGTGGTATCCTGTCAAACACCTTTGCCAGGTCCAGCAGTATCACTGTAAACCCATTACCCTTATCCAGTTCAGCCGTCACCTTGTTATAAAACTTGAGCAAGTTACTGAGGTATGATCTACCCTTCACAAAGCCATGCTGTCCCCTGTACAGTATCTCATTTTTCATCATCCATTCCTGTATTCTTCCCTTGATTACTTTCTCCAAGACCTTGACAATGACTCCTGATATGCTGATCGGTCGGTAATTTGCAACAGTAGTCTTGGATCCTCCTTTATGCAGTGAAACTATTTTCCCCTCTTTCCACACCTTTGGGACTAAACCAGACCCGAGACTCAGATTAAACAACACGGTCAAGGGCACTGATAATTCCTTAGCCGCTTCACGCAAAATCCGTGCCGGTATACCATCCAATCCCACAGATGTATTCACATTAAGGTTCTGTAATAGACTATTCACCTCCACTTCATTCACCACAATTCCCGTATAAACTAATGTTTCCTTCATTTTTTTTTTGAATGTCACCACCTGGATGATATACTTTTGCAAAGTGCACGCTCAGTAACTCCACTATATTGACTGATTCAATGACCTCCTTACCATCGTCATTCCTTAAAATCATTTTGCCGTGTACAGTTTTTTTCTTGCTTGCAGCATATTGAAAGAACTGTTTGGGATTCTCTTTTGCTTGCATGGCTAGTTTCCTTTCATAATCCGCTTTTGCTTTTTTTACCACACTCGTTACCCTTCTGGCCTGCACTTTATACCGTTCGTGTGCCTGCAGCTCACCCCTTTCTTTAAATTCCCTCCACAGTTGTTTCTTTTTTTGCAGCTCAAGCTTAATGGTGTTATTCATCCATTTTAACCCCTACTTGTTTTACTATTCGGACCCTAGGTATACAATCAGCCATAACCTCCTGTAAATGCTCCTTGACCACTTGCCATGCTCTATCGACATCCAGCCCTTGCAGTTGTACATGCCATGGCACTGATCCAAGCAATCTCCTAAGCTTGTCATACTTGCCAGCAGGGTAATTCCACATATACCATGTCTTAATCGAAAATTCCACATCTTTAGCTACCTCCCAGTTCAAGACCTTATGATCACTCTCACTAATAGGTGGCAACATGGTCATATTCATTACAGTCAAATTCTGAGATGCTATTACCAGGTCAAGCACTCTCGCACCCCTAGTATTTTCAATTACATGCTGTCTCAGACAGTTATCCCTTAATAATTGAATAAAATCCATTTCCTTCCTCACATGTGTCCTCTCCTCCTTCCGATCAATGTTACCATAGTTGAAATCCCCCATAATAATTACCCTTCTTCCACTCATTTCATCAATTTCCCTATGCATACTATCTCCACCATCTATTCCATCACCTGGTCTATAGCAGCACCTAACTGTATATTTTATTCTGCCAGTCTCAATCTCACACCAAATAGCCTCAAATGAGCTCCTTTCACTATCCTGCAATACAACTTCAATTCTCCTTGGCTGCAGTTCATCAGCTATCATCAATAAACCCCTCCCCCCATTTTATTCTCTCTGTCCCTCCTAAACACACTATAACCTACACATTCTATCCCACTAACTATATCATCTTCCATCAGTCATGTTTCACTAATGCCAATAACCTGTGGCCAGGAAGAGCCAATCAAGGCCAAAAATTCTTCCTTCTTGTTCCTAATACACCTGGCATTAGTATACATGAAATGCAGTGATCCCTTTGTCCCACCCCTATCTTGATGCGTTATTCTAAATGTCCCATTCCCATTTTTTGTCCTTAGTGCTGACTCGGGTACGTTATATACATTCTTACACTCAACTGTCTCACTGATGTCCGCATATCCACCCCCCCCCCTTCTTGGTAGTTCTAGTTTCCCTGGTTCTGCACATCCATTTTCACTTCATTCAGCAACACTTTTTCCAGTCTCCGCACACCAAGTCCATCCATCTTGTATAAGTCCTTTCGCCCATCAAACTCATTCCACACATCCACGAATTCCACACCACACCGTCTGCATAACCTGCGCATAATGTCATTTGCGATTATGGCTCTCCTTCTAAACTCCTCTCTGTCATACCGCGGCAACAGACTCACCATTCTAACTCTGTCACTCTTTTCTTTCGCTACCTTTAACAATACTTTAAAGTCCTCACTCTATCAATTAACACAATACCTATCATACATCTCCTTAAACCTATTCGCTGTTGGGGTGCTTACAACCACCTCTGGAAATCCATTCTATTCATTTACCACACACCAAGTAAAGAACCTTCACACCCTAACCACACTATTAGACAACTTCCAAGTGTGACCCCTTGTTTTCTTCCTACTCTCTGTGTATTGAAAAATTTATTTTGTGTCATGATGTAATCTGAGTATTGAAAAATTTATTTTGTGTCAATCTTATAGAATCCCTTTAGTAACTTATAAGTTTATATCATATCTATCCGCTTTCCTCCACCTGTCAGCTAAATTCTAACCCACACACCACCCTCAATCTACCCTCATAGGGAACATTCCACAGATCTAACACCAGTTTGATCACTTGTCCCTGAATCCTCTCCACCACTCTCAATCCCCCCCCCAAGAAATGCAGGTGACCAAATCTGTGCACAGTAGTCAACATGTCAGTTAATCATAGCCTCATAAAGAGGGATAATAACCTCCATATCTTTACTTGTTAATGTGTTCTTCAGCATCCAAGTAATCCTCTGAGCTATTTTGTCAACTCTTGAAATATGTCCTCTGAATTTCAAAATCACCCCCAGATCCCTAGCCTCATCAATTTCCTGTAAACTAGTACCATCAATATGATATGAAGTATGTAATCTTTTCATCCCAAAGTACATTAACTTACATTTTTACACGTGGATAGGCTTATGTGTTCATCAGACATGTTGTAATAGGTTTCACGGTATAATAAGAACACAGAAGGTTAAGAAAATAACTATTTATTAACTTAAAGCTAATACTTCGCTGGTATTATATCCAGCATCTTCAGAGCACACAACACAAAGTTTGTGTTGTGTGCTCTGAAGATACTGGATATAATACCAGCGAAAAGCTAATATTTCGCTGGTATTATATCCAGTATCTTCAGAGCACACAACACAAACTTTGTGTTGTGTGCTCTGAAGATGCTGGATATAATACCAGCGAAGTATTAGCTTTAAGTTAATAAATAGTTATTTTCTTAACCTTCTGTGTTCTTATTATACCGTGAAACCTATTACAACATAACTTACATTTTATAACACTGAATCGACAACCACTGTCCTTTCACAATGCCAAATTATTTAAATCATATAGGATATCTACATCATCTTTATAAACTACTGCTCTCCCTAGTTTTGCATCATTGGCAAACAACTGAATACCCCCTTTCAAATCTACTGCTATATCATTAATGTACAAATTAAAGAGTAGTGGGCCTAGTATAGAGCCCTGGGGCACTGTACTAGTCACCCTCATTTGCCTTGATTCCACCCCAACACCCTCTGATGTCTGTCAGCCAACCCCTATACATGCTACCAGCCTCATATCCATTCAAATTTGTTCCAACTTATGTAATAGTTTTCCATGCGGTATTCTGTGAAATGCCCTTGCAAAGTCCAGCAGTATCACGTGTAGCCATTTCCTTTATCCAATTCTGCTGTCACTTTATTATAAGATGTGAATAAATTACTGAGGTAAGACCTGCCTTTTACAAAGCCATGTTTCCTCTTATAAGGGTATCATATTCCTATCCACCCATTTCTGAATTTTACTTTTAACCAACTTTTCCAATACTTTTACCATCAGCACTCCAGAGATACTAATTGGTCTGTAATTCGCCACTTCTGTCTTGGAGCCATCTTTATGTATCTTATCCTCTTTCCACTCCTTTGGAACTTTGCTGAGATGAGACTTAGATTAAACAAGTTCCATCAGAGGCACTGCCAGTTCACTTGCACATTCTTGTAGCACATGAGCTGACAAACTGTACAGGTCTACTGCTGTATTCACACTGATGTTTAGAAAATAAGAAGGAAAATTCAAAGTATTTTTAGCTACAATACTGTAAGATATGAATCAATCAAAACTAAATGGAGCGCAGTTTGTATTCATAAGCACATTTCAAAAAAGAACTAAAAAGCATGCACAACTATATTTTGTAGTGGGTAATTATTATTATTTTTTATGGAATATAATAGAATGTGCTTTTGGATTAATCAGGAAAACACATATTAATCTTAAGTTAGAAAAGCTATGTTCTTAGAGAAGCTTATCCCAACACTGAATTCTTCATAATATCAGCAAAAAAAGACTTCTACAAGCTATGTTTTCAGTTCTCGGAATGGATTTTAAAAAGGATTATACTTCAATAAAGAGCCAAGAGGCTATTTTTCCGGCGGCATAAATTAAGTTAAGGGGATAATAAATCTCCCATTATTCTAAAGCAGGATACGAAACTCGGATATCGAAATCTAAGAGTTTCATGCCGAAGATCTTTGGCATGAAACTCTCAGATTTTGATATCCGAGTTTCGTATCCAGCTTTAAAATAATGAGGGATTTATTATCCCCTTAACTTAATTAAGGATTATACTTCTTTAATGAAAAAAAAAAAAAAAATCACAACGAACTTCTTCCGTATTACCATCATTTGTCTAAACTAAATGCCAAAATTTAGAATTCACTACAAAGCTATAAAAAGGAAATCAGCAGCTGCTAGCCTGTCATCAAGAATTATGAGAATGGGTTGAGGATCCCCAACAGCTATAGGACTGGAATATCTGACAATTTCTTGTGAACTACCTCAGGAAGCATGCATTTAGATAGTGCTTTGACACAAATTAATCACTGAAGTTTCTGCAAACATATGCATTAACTACACCTCACATAGCAAGTGATAATGACATTAACAACACACATGTCAGATTAACTTTAGTGTAATATGTGTGTAAAATATCTCAGCGGATATAGTGACTTCTGGTCCCCCCTAGATCTTAATTTTTAATTATCACAAAGGCACTTCAACACTTTTAGTAGTTGCTCTATAAAAAATTCTGTGACATAGTTTTGATCAGCTCTTCATCATCATCATCATCAAATTCCTGCCATGTACCCTCAAGGGGATGTACAGGATATGATAGTACTACATGAAAAATTTACATCATTACTAACTTCCTATCTACAATTTTCCTCCAAATCAATCTGTTATTTGTCAAGACTCCAACATAACCAGATCTTATATTTCTATTGTCTAAGGAACTTTGTACCATATCAATTCACCTATATCTTGGTCTTCTTCTGGGTCGTTTTCCTGCAACTTGGCAGAGAACACTTGTTTTGCTAATCTTTCCTCACCCATTCTGTTTAAGTGTTTAATACCACCTGAGATTAGCTCTACTAACGCATTCCTGGATGCTGACAATGTCAAGTTCTTTCCTAATATCCTTGTTTTAATATGATATTGCCATTGATGCCATCTGTTCACGCCTCTAATCTTTCTCAGGACTCTCATATCTGCGGTCTCTAGTCTTTGGTCAAGTGTTTTACTTCTGACCCAGCTCTCAGATCCATAAGTTAAAACTGGTTTGAACACTGTCTTGTATATACAGCTAATTTAGTGTTGCGACTAATTTCTCTCTTATTCCATATGAATTTATTCAATTGACTTCCTACCATACCAGCTTTGTTGATTCTGTTGTTTATTTCTATATTTAATTTACCATCTTCACTAAAAATCGTTCTTAAGTAGCTGAAATGTTTTAATTGTTCTACAGGTTCCCCATTCACAACACAGTTAATATTTTCAACAATTCTACCTATTTTCATTATCTTTGTCGTTTTAATGCTGACCTTCATATCATATCTATTACAACAGTTATTCAATTTAGTCAGGGAATCTTGCAAACTTGTAGTGGATTTATTTAGAAGTATAACATCGTCCGCATAAAACAAAGAGCTGACATTAATATCTCCAATTTTGATATCATGTTTAATACCACTTTCCTTCATTATGTGATCCATATACATAATGAATAACAGAGGGGATAATGTACATCCGTGTCTCACACCAGATTTAACATTAAACCATCTTCCTGTGTTTCCTTCATTTCTAACTGCTAACTTACAACTCAAATAAAGACTGTATTGCTTGATATAATGCCCCATTGACACCATATAACTGTAGCAAACTGAATAGCTTCTCTCTTGGCACCTTGTCATATGCCTTTTCCAAATCGACAAAACTTAAATAACAGATTTTTTGTTATATTCCCATGATTTCTCCACTATTTGTCGTTAAGACCTGATCCTGTCAGCCTCTATTTGACCTGAATCCAGCTTGTTCTTCACCAAGCTTTTCTGCCACAATTCTTCTCAACCGTTTCTCAAGTATACTTGCATATATCTTATCAGGAACACTCAGTAGGGATATACCTTTGTAATTCTCGCATTCAGTTTTATTTCCCTTTTTATATATGGATACTATGACAGCTCTACTAACCCAGCCACTGGGGAGGGCAAATTAATCTTCTCAGTGCCGGTCCCAAGCCCTGATAAATGGGGAGGGTTGGTGTCAGGAAGGGCATCTGGCCGTAAAAAAACCATGCCAAAACCCAAGATGAAATGTTAGATAACAGAGAAAGGATCACGGCTAGGGCATCCCCCGTAAGCGACATGCAGTTCTGTCGCCTGAGGACTGCGAGAAGTGGGCTAGGGCTACTGAACCAAGGACGGGTTCAGCTAAAGAAGCAAGTCCAACAGAAAGAGAGTGTGTGTAAAGTAAGAATCGGGTTGCGGAATGTGGGTATGATGAATGGGAACAGTAAGGAGATAGTGGACATGATGAGAAGAAGGAAGCTGAAGATCTTGTGCGTGCAGGAGACAAGGTGGAAAGGCAATAAAGCAAAGGAGCTGCCGGAGGGATATAAACTGTTTTATAGCGGTGTGGATGAGAAGGGAAGAAACGGAGTTGGAATTTTCATCGATAAGGAGCTAAAGAGTGGAGTCTATGAGGTGTGCCTGAAGAATGATCGGATTATGAGCGCTAAGCTTGAGATGGGAGGAAGTGTGGCTACGCCCCGCAAGTAGGTTGTGATGATGAGGAGAAAGAGACATTCTGGAGAGAACTTGACCAAGTAGTAATGGGAATCCCTGATGGTGAGAGAGTGATCGTCAGAGCAGATCTGAACAGGCATGTAGGAAGGAGATGAAGTGGTGAAGAAAGGGTACATGGAGGTTGGAGTAGTAGTGAAAGAAATGAAGAAGGTAAAAAAATCATAGAATATGCTGTGGCCTTCGATCTGGCTATAGCTAACACGTGGTTCAAGAAGAGAGCTGGGCATCTGATAACCTATAAGAGTGGGGATAGAATAAGTCAGATTGACTATATTATGTGCCGTAGGAAACATCTGAAGGAGGTGAAAAACTGTAAAGTGATTAATGGAGAAAGTGTAGCAGCACAGCACAGCACAGGTTGGTTGTGGTAGACTGTGATATAAAAGGGGGAAAGAAGAATAGACGGAAGTGGTGGGTACAGAGGAGAATAAAGTGGTGGAAATTGGAAGAGGAAGGACCAAGGAATAAGTTTAAAGAAGAGGTATTGAAAGAAATGAAGTTACCAGAGGATGTGGAAGAATGGTGGGATGTTAATAGTCGGAATATTAGAAAAATTGGAGAAGAGGTGCTTGGTATAACATCAGGAAAGGGACCACCTGAGGATAAGGAGGCATGGTGGTGGAATGAGGAGGTGCAGTTGGAGATCAAGGAAAAGAACGAGGCAAAGAAAAAATGGGACATGACTGGAACTAGAGCCGACAAGGAGGCATATAGATTAGCAAAGAAAAATGCAAAGAGAGCTGTGGCAAGGGCGAAAGTGAGGGCAGTTGATGAGGTTTATGAAGAACTGGAGAGAAATGGTGGTGAAGCTCAGTTGTTGAGAATAGCGAAAGCCAGAGATAAGGCCTCGAAAGACATAACATCAGTCAAGCAGATAAAGGATGCCTCAGGAGTAGTATTACAAGACAAGGACAAAATCAGAGGAAGATGGAAAGAATATTTCCGAAAACTACTAAATGAGGAGAATCCAAGAGAGAGGTGCGAGGATGGAGAGGTAAATGAGACCGGTGCAAGACATAAGTAGAGAGGAAGTGGCTTGGGTACTGAGAAAAATGAAGAATGGAAAGGCTGTGGGAGCAGACCAGATACCTGGGGAAGTATGGAAAAGTTTGGGCAGTGATGGCGTGGATATGTTATGGGATCTGATGTGTAAAATAGCCCAACAGGAAAAGATACCAGAGGAATGGAGGAAAAGTATTCTCGTCCCAATCTACAAAGGAAGAGGAGATGTTCAAGACTGTGGCAACTATAGAGGAATCAAGCTGATGTCACACACACATTAAAAATATGGGAAAGAGTAATTGAAGCAAGGTTACGGCAGGAAATGAAAATTGGTGAGGAGCAGATTGGATTTATGCCAGGAAGAGGGACAACGGATGCAATATTTGCGCTAAGGCGATTGATGGAGAAATATAGAGAGATGCAAGTGGATCTGCACATGGTGTTTATAGATCTGGAAAAGGCATACGACAGAGTGGCCAGGCAGGAGGTATATGAGGAAGAAGGGAGTGTCGGAGAAGTACGTGAAGTTGGTGAAGGAGATGTATGAGGGAACAGAAACTCAGGTCAGGTCTAGTGTCGGCATGACAGAAGGGTTCTCTATTGTCGTAGGGCTATATCAAGGGTCAGCTCTGAGCCCCTACCTCTTTGACCTGGTCATGGATGTACTAGTGGAGGATGTCAAGAAGGAGGCACCATGGAGCATGCTGTTTGCCGATGACATTGTTCTATGCGAATCATCCCGAGAGAAGCTTGAAAATACCCTGGAAGAGTGGAGAAAGGCATTGGAGGAGAGCAGCATGAGAATTAACCGGTTGAAGACTGAATATATGTCAACGGGGAGTGACGAGGATATCGTCATATGACTCCAGGGTGAAAGGCTAATTTCAGGGAAGAAATTCAAGTACCTTGGGTCGGTTGTCGAGAGGAATGGTGACCTGGATGAGGAAACACAGCACCGAATAACATGCGGTTGGATGAATTGGAGGAAGATGAGTGGGGCCCTGTGCAACAAGAGAGTGAGTTGTAAGAGGAAAGGAAAGCTCTATAAGATGGTGGTGAGGCCGGCGATGCTCCATGGTGCGGAGACGTGGCCTATAACCAAGGCACAGGAGAGGAAGATGGAGGTAGCGGAGATGCAGATGTTGAGATGGATGAGTGGTGTGACAAAGAAGGACAGGATAAGGAATGACTACATCACAGGGACGGTTAAGGTGGGACCAATTGGCAAGAAGATACAAGAAAGTAGGCTGAGGTGGTTTGGACATGTTGAGAGGAAGGGTGAGGAGTATGTTGGTAAACGAGTGGAGTATATGGAGTTGGAGGGAAGGAGGAAAAGAGGCAGGCCCAAGCTCAGGTGGAGGGATAAGATGACAGAGGATCTTAGGGAGAAAGGATGGAGTCCGAAGGATGCCCTGGACCGGAGAACTTGGAAGAGGAAGGTTAAAGATTCGTGCGCCGACCCCATTTAACATGGGATAAGGCAGAGTGAAAGAAGAAGAAGAAGAAGAAGAAGAATGAGAGCTCTACTCAAATCATCTGGAATTCGTCCCTCTGTCCAGGCATTCTGACCTATGCAGTGCAGCCACTGTAACTTTTATACCACCATACTACAGCATTTCTGGTCGAATATCATCTACTCCTGCTGCCTTTCCACATTTCAAGCCTTTGATGGCTTTTTCTACTTCAAGTATGGATATGTATTCCTGACTGCATGCCTGGTCAGTGTTTTTTTATCACTATGCTGTCATCACTGCTTGTTTCATTTAGCAAATTTTCAAAGTAATTACTCCATACTTCAAGGATATCTTTTTCTCCCATTTTCATGTCACCTATATCATCTCTAACTCCTTTTACAGCACTCTTTCCTCCATTCCTAAGCTTCTTCAACAACCTCCAGAATATTTTGCCACCTTCTTGATATTTATTTTCTATGTTCTTGCCAAAGTCCTCCCATGACTTTTGTTTAGCTAGTTTTACACACTGTTTAGCTTTCTTACACGTATCTCTGTATTCTCTAAGAGCACAAGTTGACTTATTTGCCAGGAACTTTTGATATGCTTTCTTTTTTTCCTTCACTGCCTCTTTAACTTCCTGTGTCCACCAGGGAGTTCTGATTTTTTTATCCTTACAGACAACCTCACCACATGCCTCTCTGGCAGAATCAATCAATGTTTTCTTCAGAGTTTGCCACTGAATCTCCAAGGTTTGATTCCTGTTCTCAAACTCTTTCATTTTTTCTTCAATAATCTTTGTGTATTTCAGTCTACAGTTCACATTTGAGAGCTGCTCAACTTTTGTTCACTTTAAAACTTTCTTGCATGTTATTATTTTCAATATGAAATTCAATTTAATCCTGCTCAAGACTAAATGGTGATCACTTCCAATTTCAAATCCTCTGTACACTCTGGTGTCCTGCACCAGGGAGAAAACATCACTATCAACAATAACATAGTCAATGAGACTTTTCTTATTCCTTGCCTCTTCTCTCCATGTGAATTTGTGCACATTTTTGTGTTGGAACATGGTGTTAATAATAACCAGTCCATGTCCTGAGCAGAAATCCAACAGGTATTTGCCATTATTATTAGCTTTGCTCCTTCCACCAAATTTTCCCAAAACATTTTTGTATGTCTGACAATCACTTCCTACTCTGCTATTTAGATCCCCAACAAGGACCAACTTTTCATTTTTCATTGTGTCAGTAGCTTTCTCTAGAGCTTCAAAAAATTCCTCCACTTCTACCTTAGTAGAACCTTCTGGGGACCATATGCACAAATAAGTCTCATTGTCCAGTTCCCCATTCTGATATTTGCCCAAATCACTCTACTTGACACTGATTGCCATTCAAGAAGATTAGCCTAGTATTTTGTGTTGAATACTATGGCTACTCCTTCTTTTCCTTGATTGTCATTGCCTGAATATAACATTTTGTATTTATTGCTCAGAAAGATCTCACCAGTTTTTGTCTTTTTTTGTTTCAGTCACCCCTATTATGTCGATCTGGTACTTATCTAATTCCTCAGCTAGCTCCATTTCTTTGCCATTCAGGCTTCTTATGTTGATAGTTCTGATCTTTAACTTTGGTGATGTTGAGTTGGGGTGTGCTTTCAGATTTGTTCCAGTAACTGACTTTTCGCTGATTGCGCTGGTTCCCTGGCGAAAACAACAGGGGGCCTTGTTTAACCGGGCGACGCCCCAGCCGACATAAAATTTTGTCATGTTGTACCATCATTTTGTTTATTGGTTTAAGCCAATAAGAATGTAATTTGGTTGGCTAAATCCCAAATTGCCAGCCCATCCTTGTTCGTTCAGTATCCAGGTAGATACCCAACAGGGTGCACCACGAGAAGGTGAGGATTGGACATTAGGTCAGAAGCCCTGGTCGGTTCTCCGCATTCCTTTCAAGGCTATGTGGAGGTCTCCTGTCAGTTATACAGCTTTGGCCCTTAAGCACCCCTTGATCAGCTCTTGTATAATGAATATAATAAACGGTTTCTATGTCATGAATAGTGTAATTATTCCATGAGTTTTTGAATATGTCAATGATATGATAGAAGCAAAGCAGTTAACTGACCAAAGCATAAATACTACATTTTCCATTACTGGTCCATTTCCCAATCTAAACTATCATTACATACTTTCTTAAAAATATATGCAACATAGTTTCTTATACTTAATGAAGAGAGAAAGAGAGAATATACTTGTCCTAATTCAGCTTCTTTAGGAATGTCAATTACTGCAATACTATCATCTGATTTGGCTCTTTTACCAGTTGCTGTCTGTGTTGGCTATAAAGAAGATATTCAAAAATAACGAATAAATTAAATGAAATTTCGTATATTTCTCAAATAACAAAAATGAATCAGTAAAGATAAATAAATGACACTAGAATTACTGAAAAAAAAAAAGTATACACTCTCAGATTAAGAAAGGTTTACAAGTATAGTGAAATATAAATTTTTTTTTTAAGTAAAAAAAATTTCAAAGGTTTAATGTTTGTTTTTGCTACATAAATAGCTTCTACAGCAAATCTTTGTGAAAATCATCATCATCATCATCATGGGTATCAAGGATTTAGGCCTAGCATGGCCTGTTCCGGCCTTAGAAGTCATCGTTGAATCGTTTAAGAGGACCTCCTGGTTTTCTCTTTCCCTAATGGCTTGTACTTTAAGGCTTGTTTTGGTAATCTTTCTGTTTTCATTCTTTGAACGTGTTCCATCCATTTATGTTTATATTTTTTAATTTTTTCTATTACTGGTTCTTGATTTAATTCTTTCATAATTTCTTTGTTTCTTTTGTGATCAAATAGGGTATACTTTGCAGTTTTTCTCATAAACTTCATTTCTGCTGTTATTAATCTTTGTTTGTCTTTTTGTTTTATTGTCCAGATTTTGCTTCCATACATTAAGACTGGTAGGGTTAATGTATTGTATACTTTTAGTCTGGTTTGTTTTTGAACTAGGTTTGGTTTAAATATAGAGTTAATTACTCCTGTTATTTTTAAATATTTTGCAATTTTTACATTAATATCTTTTTCATATGTGATCATACATCCTAGGTAGTTAAATGAATTCACCTGTTTTAAGATCTTGTTATCTATTACTATTTTAGTTCTTGCTAGTTTTTGATTTTTCTGTTGATATTATCATACCATAATCTTTGGATATCTCATTTAGATTTAAAATAGCTTTCTGTAAGTTATCTTCAGAATTTGTAATTATTATTTGGTTGTCGGCAAAAAAAGGAGAGTGTTTAAGTTCACTGTAGGAGAAAATTTAATTCCTTGATGTAAATTTTTATTCCATTTTATTATTATTTCATTTAAGTAAATATTAAAAAGAGTTGCTGAGAGGGGACATCCCTGTCGGACCCCTTGGTTATCTCTCTGGTATATGATAGCTTGTGATTTAATCTTAATTGTATTTGATTATTTTCATATATACTTGTGATTGCTTTTAGGATTTGCTTATCAAACTATGCTCTTAAAGTCATTCAGTGTTTCCATATTTACTATATACTCAATGCATTTCATTCATCAACAAACAAACAAAACTGCCAGGAATGCCTCTTTTGCTCCATAAAAAACTTCAACATTACTTTGGTATAAAAACTCCTTACCAACTTATATATCATAATTGTATCACTTCCTGCTTCTATCCAGCAGGCTCTGAAAATGGAATTTCCCTAATCTATACACAACATTATGGATATACGACGCTTCCTTAGTTATGTTTCTCCGACTGTCAAAATCTCATCATCTCCTTGAGAAGTGACTAAATCCATAAACAAGTAACCCATATGAGGTGGAACTATAATCTTTATAATCTAAAGTATAATCTTTACTTCTATATATAAATGTCCTTCTTACTGCTGCCACATCCAGTGCTGTTATCCTCACCAATTATAGCAATGGTATCCATAAATTTTATGTCCTTATCAACCATTGTCATCAGGTCCTCTATCTCCTCTACTTCTTTCAGGGTATCTCAACTGTGTGTACTGTATTCCATCCTTGCCTTCCAAATATCTTAATATTATACTAAAATCTTAATTTTTATTTTTATTTAAAAGTCAAACCTTGTAACTCAAAAAAAAAAAAAAAAAAAAAAAAAAAAAAAAAAAAAAAAAAGATTTTATACAAATTTGTCCAGATCAGGCTGTTACAAGCATCCATGCTATAAACAAGTGCAAAGACTGTTTATAGCCTTCTAAGTAAAAAAGTACAGAATATGCTTATCACTCAGAAGCTCAGCTGGCTTTTGCTAACTTTTGCCATCATCCTCCATGTAAAAAAATGTGAAATCACATTCCACTCTACATATATCTTCTGTTATTAATCTAGTAACATCCCCTCATTAACTTAAAATATCTCTACCATATTTTCTTTTCTACCTATACACAAAACTGCAGTTTTTTTCTCTCAACTTCTCCCCATAATCAACATTCCAGTTTTTTGCATCATAATGGAACCTAATGGAAGTCATAATGGAAACTAGCTATGTATAGTCTAATCAATGCTTTAAACCATGGCAAAACCACATCTCCTTATTCCTGTTTGTCAGAGTACTCTTGACCATCATCCCCAGATCTTGAATTTCATCCATCTCTTGAAATACCATTTCAGGAGGTGGAATCCAGTCTCCAATCCATGTAGTCATTATGTTATTCATCAGCATCATTCTCCCTTACACATCAACTTGTCTGTTATACAGACAGGAAAATTCAGAATATTTTGTTTTGATTTTTTTGGAGCGATCACCTTGCTTCCTAGATATGCCATTAAAGAAGGCTGACTTTATTATACCACATTATATTTATTTAAATTAGACAGAGATTAGCCGGTCTGGTTGGCCGAGTGAGTAGCGTATCTGCTCTCCAGACAAAAGGCTGCGGGCTCGAATCCAACCGTGGATATGGATGTTTGTGATTGTCTGTGGAAATACCAGTGGTGGTCAGCAGTAGATGGCATTAGCATAGTTGAGGTCAGTTGGTGATTGAGTGTTGGAGGCAGAGTTGTGGAGCTGGTGCCCTCCCCCAGTGAGTCTTTGGACTCCCTGGAGGTGTCAAATAATAATATTAATAACATATGATACTTGTAACGCAGAGATAATATGTAAAATTGTAGAAAGTTTTTTCACCTGGTTATAAATTACATTAAAAATGCCAAGAAATGATATTCTTGTTTCATCCTTTAACCAAGTGTAAACAAACAAAGTTTGCGTGAAGTTTCTTCACAACTAGGCTACTTGTATTATAGAGACTAATGACTCCACATCAATTGGCTTGTTATCCAATAACACAAAGCACACATCCTTTTGGGTGTGTATAATGCTAGCCAGACCACTTTATTGAGGCAGCATCAGTGGAAGGCAGACCCAGAAGAGATATAATGCTAGCCAGACCACTTTATTAATCTGGCTCAGTGGAAGGCACACCCAGAAGAGATATTGAGGCAGCATCAGTGGGAGGCAGACACAGAGGAGATATCAAAGTTGAAGTAATGCAGAAATTATATTTATCTCACATACAAGTAGTGAAAAGGTGTCACACCTTATTATTAAAATATGCTGGATTAGAGCTAGTTATTGAAAGTTCTTTCACAGTTAGTTATAAATTAAATTAAAAATGTCAAGAAATCATATTTTTGTTTTATCCTCTATCCAAGCATAAGCAAACAAACTTTGCATGTGAAGTTTCTTCACAACCAAGCTACTTGTATATAGAGAGCAATGTTTCACTGAACCTTTTCATGGCGCATCGCCAGTGGTGGGGTGATGTAGACTAACAGGTCAGTTGTGGATGTAGATTAATGGAAACCATACTGGTGGTTGCTGATTAACTGGTGAGCTTTTAAGTAGTTGAGAAGTTGACTGTTAACAATTTTCTCCATTATTTTGGAAAGGATTGAGGGCAATTGGTCAGTAGCTGGATGGTAGACTTTTATCTTCCTTTTTTGGAACAGGTTGGATACATGCATAACAAACAGATGAATGATATAATCACGTAATCACAAGAAAGATATTTATTTATTTATTTATTTATACAACAAATAACAAACAGATGTTAGCTCTGGAGCATGGCATTTTAAGTACAACCGGAGTGATGCCATCAGAAACAGAAGACTTCATAGTGCCCAAGTTGTTTAGCATTTTTCAGATATCCTTCTGCCGAAAAACCACAGGTGCTCATTTGTTGGCATGGCTGATGGTGATTTGCCTTGGTCATCAATGCAGGAGATGGAGAAAAAGAGTGATACCAGGAGGTTATTTATTATTTATTTAGCATATGGAGAAATACAAGAAATTATTGAGCAAAACTACTTCCAGACTAAACAGGATAGGTTCCTTATTAAAGTCGTGCAAAAAGAAAAAGAGTCAACAGATAGAAGTGATTCCGTTAGTGACAATGAAAGTTGTCCTACCCAATACAATTACTGTAATATGTAATTGTAATGTAATTAATAAATTCGATTACTTTATGTATATTACATTTAAATAATAAAAATATAAAAAGGTATACATATATAAGGTATACGAAGGTATATGTATTTTGTATTAATCATTTTCATATGAATATTTTTGAGTTTTGGAATGAATCATCTGAATTTCCATTATTTCTTATGGGGAAATTTGCTTTGATATACGAGTACTTTGGATTACAAGCATGTTTCTGGAATGAATTATACTCGCAAACCAAGGTACCATTGTATTTGCTTTTCCAGTGAAAATATCACTGTCTAACTCCACTTTGAAATTTGCAAATTTGTCAAGTTTGTTGTCATTTTCTAATTATGTCCATCTTGTACTAAAAAGAGCCAAATATTAATAAAAAATGAAAATGTTAAAATATATACTAAAAAAAAAATCTTCCCTCCCACACATCCTACACTCCATTCAGGCAAGCAAAACAAAGTTTTATTGCAGTGCCAAACACACTTATCTAAGTACATGTGTCCTAACATCCTGTTTCAAATTTTCAGTTGCAGAAAATATGTGGTTACATCTGTTCATAATGCAGTCAAAGGGTACAGAAACCAGCCGATTAATATAAAGCAAATTTTAAAATCAAACAAAGATGTGTATATATATATGGCCCTTTCACTCTATATATGTGGAAGGGTTGTAATATATATATATATATAGAGTGAAAGGGTCACACATATACATACACATACATATATATATATATATATATACACATCTTTGTTTGCGTTTAAAATTATGTGGAATTATATGTGGAAGGGTTGTAATATGCCATAAGTAAGTTCCACATAGGAGTGCAGTTTGTAAGGTATAATGTCGCTGCAAGATGTGAATGTGTTAAAGCTATAGAATTTATGATACACTGATATTTTCTATTATATTTGAAAAAATGCTGTTCATGACCCACTATCGATTTGCAACCCACAGTTTGATAAACACTATAAGACTTAGTATGGCATTCACATTATTTTCTTAACGAAAATCCCATCCATAAAAGGGGATAAACTTATCACATATTTAGCACTGTGAGTGTGCTAAGAGCAACATTATCCAGAAACCTTGCTGCAGAGACTAAACATAGAATTTTTTTTAAACCATTTCATGTTTCCAAATGAGCAGGGTAATGGAGTTGTGGTCATCAACAATATTTAAACATGCTGGTGATGGAATTCATCTTCTGACTACACTTTGTGTAACACAACTACTAAACACATTTGAGATGAGTTTTTTTGTTTGTAAAAGTACAACTGTTGCATCTAGAAGAAAGATAATACTACAACTGGAGTCCAAGAATGACTTGTTCATTTTGATAGTATAGCATTTTGACCATATCAGAAGTAATAATCATTCTGGCCAAAATGTGTACCATGTAAATTCACCAGTCAGCTTATTTTATAGTCTGTTTTCTTACATTTTTATATATATATATCTTTAATTTTCCTTAAGTTACTTTTTTAAGTCCACACATAATACTCACTGGTGAGTATTATGTGTTGCTAAATGACTGTGGTATATCAAAAGTTAACCAGTAGTCTGTAATTCAAACTTCGTTTATACATTGAATGAAATTTAAGAGTTATAATGATTGATAAGTCATAAAAGTCTGATTTAAAAAATGAGCTCAAAAGCTGTTTTATTACATAGGCTGTTCAATAAGTAATAAGACTATATTTATACAGAAAACAGATTACCTTTAATTGTCATCATTTACATGGTCTTTTTCGAAGTAACTACTGTGAGACTCGATGCATTTGTCCAAATGTTGCGTCCACTTCTTAAACACATGTGAGAGTCCGTTTTTTGAGAGTTCTTTCAAACCGTCTCCGCAGCTTTTACACATGCTTTGTTGCTTTCGAAATGGCGGCCTCTTAGTGGTTTCTTCAGCTGAGGAAACAGCCAGAAATCGCACAGTGCGAGATCAGGACTGTATAGAGGGTGTGGTAGGATATCTGTGTTGTTCTTCTGCAAAACGTCCACTACACAACCAGCAATATGTGGCCTTGCATTATCGTGGTGCTAAGAAGCCATTCTTCAGCAATGGACACTTCCTTTTGACGTGCTTGATGATAATCACTGCTGTGTTGATCATTGTCTCTGTGATGGACGTTGAAGGTCTTCCCTCACATTCAAGATCTCTCACATTTTGCCTTCCTTCCTTAAAAGTTTTATGCCAGCGAAAAACACTTGCCCTCGACATTGCTTCATCGTGGAAAGCTTCGCGTATCATGTTAGAAGTGTGCGATGCCGATTTTTGGAAACGGACACAAAATTTAATCGCATAACGCTGTTCCAAGGACCCCTCCATTTCAAAGACTGGTCACACCTCGTAGGTGCGACGATGAGCACTTGCGTTTAGTCACGTGACACTCTGGCACATCAGCCCGTATACACCATCTATCAACCGCTTCTGTTAATACAGACAGCAACATTTCTTTATTCCACAGAAATTAATATTGTGATGAGTGGTTTCGCCACAGTAAAATTAGTCTTATTACTTATTGAACAGCCCATGTATATACAACTACTTTTACACGCTAAGAAAATTCATGTTATCATCAGGGTTTGTAAATTAAAAAAAATTACCAAAGAAAGTGTTTAATAAACCTGTATACTTTTTGCCTTGCTCCTAAAATAAAAAAGTAAAGTATCTTTCTTTCTCATTAAACCTGCATTATTTTCAAAACATTTTAAGTCTTGTAGCAATGTTTCTGGCTCCATACCACTAGCCCACCAGAAGTGACTACTATTATTATTATTATTGAGTTGGTTATAGTCACTGACTAGAGAAATAATTTCAGGGCCAGTTTTTCAGATAGTTCTAAAGTTATCTGATTCTTCACGCAAGCATGTGTGTTTCCCTCTCTCTCACCTGGGAACTAATTTTTAGGTTTCAAAAAAATAAACAGAAGCTATGACACTATTTAGGCTATAATACCCATTAAGTTTAGGATCACAAGATGGCTGCAGCTGCTTGAGGTACTCTAGTTGTTTCTTAGCAGTTTCCAAAAAGGTAAACCATATAGAAGTAATTAGAATTAAAGGGTTCCACCTATTCTCTTTGCAGAACGCCTAAAATTTAAACTTAGTTTTATTTTATTGTTCTTTTAATGAACTCACAAAGAAACTGAAATCGAGCAGTAAAAACAATATCCATTTGAAAAATCAAATTTTCATTTTACAAAATGCACACTTTTTTCTTCTTTACTATTTCAGAATTGTTTATTTACTAAACATGAGACATTTTCTTTGGATTTTATTAGACCATGATTCTTTATAAACATATGTATACAATCGTCAACCAGTTTTGCCAGCTTGGGTCTGTCTGGCTTCTTCAGGACAAGAATGGCTACACTAACATTAAATGCTACAACAGAAGAATATTTGTTACAACAGAAGAATAATTGTTTGCCAGTTGTCTTAAAGACAACTGGCAAACAATTAACGAAAACGAAAAGGAAATAACTGAAGAAGAATTAGAAATCAGCCTGAAAGAAACAAGAAACGGAAAATCACCTGGAGAAGATAAGCTAGGTTCAGAACTATATAAATATGCAGGAACAAGATTCAAAGGAAGACTCTTATTATTTTTAAATAAAATTTACTCAACTGGTATCCCCCCAATAGAATGGAAAAAAGCAATTGTGATTCCTATCTTTAAGAAAGGTAATAGAGATGACCCTAAAAACTATAGAGGTATCAGTATACTAAATTCATGTTACAAAATATACAGCAGAATCTTAAATAACAAACTAATGAAATATTCCGAAAACTTTATTCTAGAGGTACAAAATGGATTTAGAAAAGGACGATCATGTATAGACTCAGCCTTCTGCCTAAAATTAATAATAGAGAAAAGAAGAGAATGTAATTTAGAAACACATATTGCATTTATTGACTTTGAAAAAGCATTTGACAAAGTTAAAAGAAACATATTATTTAACATATTAAAAGAAAGACAAATACCAAATAATATCCTAAAAGCTGTCACAAGTATATATGAAAATAATCAAATACAAATAGGATTAAATCATGAGCTATCATATACAAGAGAGATAAACCAAGGGGTCCGACAGGGATGTCCCCTCTCAGCAACTCTTTTTAATATCTACTTAAATGAAATAATAATAAAATGGAGTAAAAATTTACATCAAGGAATAAAACTTTCACCTACAGTTAACTTAAACACTCTCCTCTTTGCAGACGACCAAATAATAATTACAAATTCTGAAGATAACTTACAGAAAGCTATTTTAAATCTAAATGAGATATCCAAAGATTATGGTATGATAATATCAACGGAAAAATCAAAAACTATGGCCTTTAAAGGACAAGATCCAGCAAGAACTAAAATAGTATTAGATAACAAGATCTTAGAACAGGTGAATTCATTTAACTACCTAGGATGTATGATCACTTATGGAAATGAAAAAGATATAAACATAAAAATTGCAAAATATTTAAAAATAACAGGAGTAATTAACTCTATATTTAAACCAAACCTAGTTCAAAAACAAACCAGGCTAAAAGTATACAATACATTAGCCCTACCGGTCTTAATGTATGGAAGCGAAATCTGGACAATAAAACAAAAAGACAAACAAAGATTAACAACAGCAGAAATGAAGTTTATGAGAAAAACTGCAAAGTATACCCTATTTGATTACAAAAGAAACGAAGATATTATGAAAGAATTAAACCAAGAACCAGTAATTGAAAAAATTAAAAAATATAAACATAGATGGATGGAATACGTTCAAAGAATGAAAATGAAAGAATGATTACCAAAACAAGCCTTAAAGTACAAGCCATTAGGAAAAAGAAAACCAGGACGTCCTCTTAAACGATTCAACGATGACTTCTAAGGCTGGAACAGGCCATACTAGGCCTAAATCCTTGATACATATGATGATGATGATGATGTTTATTTACTAAACATGAGACATTTTCTTTGGATTTTATTAGACCATGATTCTTTATAAACATATGTATACAATCGTCAACCAGTTTCGCCAGCTAGTGGTTACACTAACATTAAATGCTACAACAGAAGAATGCAGTAATGACCTTAAAATCAGTTTAAAAAATTGAAAAGGACGCACGACATTAAGAGCATAAAGAGTGGAGAATTAATCATTGTTAGTAGTTCACATTTTATAGTTTTTCGTGTAATTCAGTTCTACTAAACATAGTGAATTTATTAAGCTTTTCCAAATGCCTTTTAATATCATGCCTTGATTTCTATTCAGATTGTCTCCTGTACGAGTACCACTGCAGCTTCTTTAAAGTTTCTACATTTGAAATCTTCTTCTTCTTCAACAGCTCCATGTATGGCATGGAGCTGTTGTCCCAATCAATGGAATGGTTCGAAATTGAGAAATGATGGGTTAATCCTGAGGTGTCTGTTCTGTTGTTGTTGACATCCCCGAAAAAAAGAACATATCGCAGATGTCAACAACAACACACCTTTTTATGGATGTTATGTTGACAGAGTCTTGTGTATTGGGGACAAACAAAACATTAAAGATTTTCTAGTAACTTCAGTGATAGATTGCATAGAGCATGAAGGAGAATGAGAAGCACTTTTATTTCTAAATGCATATAAATATACAATGGTTCACGAAGATTTAAACCAGTAAATTACCCATGTAAAGCAGATTTTCTTAAACTGCATTAACCACAACAATTAATAAACTATGTTAATTTGACAGCTAAAATAAGAGTTGCCAACTCACAAAAGAAAATAAATACTTCTTATAATAAAATCTTGAAATTTCCATATGTATAAAATATACATAAAGCTATAAACATAAATTTATACATTCTGATTACAAAGTTGTTTTCACCAACTATTCTAAATTATCAAATCAATTAAAGATAACACTGTGGAATACAATCCATGAAATTCTACAGTGTTGCAATGTTGTTTACCACTTCCATTGTCAACCAAACTGTAATGCCACCTATATTGGGTATAGGATCAGATCACTTCATTCCTGCTTGTATGAGCATTCTTGTGATTGTTGTATACCATTACCCAATTTTTTCCAAAGGAAAACCAAAAAACAAACTAATCAAACCCAAAAAAGTTCCAACCACAGAAATAGTAATAAATGCAATCAGATACAGTCATGTTCCACAAATAGAAAAAGTAACCATTCTTAATTTCCAAAAAGATAAAACACAGTTTTATCAGAAAATATCAGAAAAAATTGAAATAAAAACACATCGCCACAACACTATCAATGTCCACTACTCCCATCATATCTGATGTTTGGAAGCTCCCGAACAATAAAAAACCCTTAACCAATCAAAATGCTTTTACAGCACTGACACAGCCTACATAACGTGCACTATGAAATTCTGTTCTTTTATTCTGATGACAGCTTTCTAAAACAAGCCTTTAAAAATTAGTCTTTTTTTTTTTTTTTTTTCATCTTTCACAGTTTTTAAGTTCTAGATTTTTAATCCTTCAATATATATCGACTTTTAATTTTTACATGTTTTAGTGTATTTATTTTCCCAGGGGCTTCCGTCTTGGGAGTATGTGGTTAGCAGTCATGGGGTCCCGAGCTGAGCCTGACATTGCTTCCACTTGTGTCAGTTTCCTTCTATATTCTTTCCTATATGGCCTCACTTGGCTGACTCTTGCTTACTTCAACCCTGAGGGTATTAGAATACTTGAGGCCTGAAGGTGGCTCTCCTTTTCCCAACTCCTACTCTAGCTGATAGAGGGCAGCAGCTCTACTAGTACTTGCTGGAGCACTGCAGTGGAGAAGGCAACGAGAAACCACTCCACTAATATCCCTAGAAAATTTTAGTAGCAATGAATAGAACTTATAAGGGGCAGCTACAAGCCCAGCAAACCAAGGTGGTCTCTCTTGGCACAGAGAGGAAAAGAAGGTGCACATTGGAATGGATACAACATTGGGAAATAAGGACGCTTTAAGGGCTGATGTTCCTCCCGATCAAACCTCTAAAAGTGACTTAAAACAAGCTATAAACAAACTGAAAATGAAAGATTGTCAGAGAATCAAAATTGCAACATGGAATGTGAGAACAATGAACAGGTGTGGAAAATCAGAAAATTTTCCACATCTGTGGAAAATTAGAAAAATGGATAAAGGAAAAATTGATATCACAGGGCTCTGTGAAGTCAGATGGGAAGGAATAGGTGATTTTTATAGTGACGAAGTAAGAGTAAATTACTCAGGTTGAGATAAAAAGGAAAAAGGAGTTGCACTTGTTTTTAATAAAAGAACAGCAAAGAGCATCATTAGCATAAAATGTCTGAATGACAGGATTACGGTGGTAAAATTGAAGGCTGAACAATCAGTGGACATAACAATAATGCAGGTATATATGCCAACAAGTGACCATTCAGATGAGGAAATAGAGGAAATGTAAACATAAATGTAAATGAAACAATTACAAGACCTAATTAAGGAAGAAAAAAGAAAAGACTATATGATTATAAGGAGATTGGAATGGAGTTGTGGGTGAAGAAGAGGACAGGAGTGTAGTAGGAAGATACAAACTAAGTAGTAGAAATGAGGGTGGGGAAAGGTCAGCGGAATTCTGTAAAGAAAATAAGCTAATAATTATGAATACTTGGTTTAAAAAATCTAAGAGAAGACTATACACATGGAAAAAACCAGGAGATACAGAAAGGTATCAAATTGATTACATTATAGTAAAGCAAAGATACAAGAATAGTGTAAAAAATGCATGCATGTATCCTGGAGTTGATATTTACTCTGACCACAACCTACTATTCATAGAAATAAATGTGAAACTAAAGAAAATAAAAGAAGCTATGAAAAGGAAAAAAATGGAACTTAGAGAAATTAAAAAATACCAAGGAATTTGGAAATAGATCGGAGAAAGAATTAGAGGAAACAAGTTTTGTCAAAACTGAAGATCCAGAAAAGAAATGGGAATAAGTTAAAGAGAAAATAAAGAAGATTGCAGAATAAGAAACTGGATATGTAAGATCTAAAAGAATAAAAAAAACTTGGATAACTAATGAGATGATTTCTCTGATGGAAGAAAGAAGAAAATGGAAAAATAAAGACACCCCAGAAGGGAAAATACAAGGAAAGCAGAAAGAAGTAGAGAAGATTGGCTTAAAAAAACAATGTGAAGAAATAGAAAATTATGAGAGAGTGGGAAGGTATGATCTTTTGTATGAAAAAGCAAGAAGCATGAATCACAAGAGAAATGGAATTCGAGATAGAGGCATAGAAAATAAGAATGGAGAAATCATAACTGAAGAAGATAAAATCCTAATGAGATGGAAGGAATACGTTGAAAGAAATGGCCATTAAAGAACTAAAATGTGGAAAAGCAGAAGGAATAGATGAAATACCTGCAGAATTCCTGAACAACTTCAGAAGAAAGGAACTGAAGAAATAACCAAAATAATAAATTTAAGTTATAACAAAGGAGATTTACCAAAAGATTTTATGACCTTAATATTTATACCTATAACTAAAGAAAAGTAATGCAGTGAACTGCAAGGATTTTAGAACAATAAGCCTCATTTCTCATACATCAAAAAAAAATACTTATGAGAATCTTAACAGGAAGAATTGCATCTAAAGTGGAAGAATTTCTTGGAGAAGATCAGTTTGGTTTCAGGAAGGGTAGGGAAACAAGAGATGCGATTGGACTATTAAGAATAATAAGCGAAAGAAGTCTGGAAGTGAATAAAGAAGTTAATATCTGTTATATAGATTTTGAAAAAGCTTTTGACTTTGTAAAATGGGATAAGATGGTGGAAGTAATGGAAAAGAATGGTATAGATTGGAAAGACAGAAGGCTAATTATTTCACTATATATGGGACAGACTGCCATGGTGAGGACATATATGGTACAACAGAACCAGGTATCATTGGACGAGGAGTAAGACAAGGCTGTTTTCTGTCACCAATTTTATTTAACACGTATTCTGAAGCAATGTTAAAAGAAGCACTGGAGAATTCGGAAGAAGGAATAAAGATTGGAGGTAAACAGATATTTGCAATAAGATACACAGATAACAAGGCATTACTATCAAACACTGAAACAGGACTACAACATCTGTTGAACAGATTACCAGAATCCTGTATCAATTATGGAATGAAAATTAACATCAGAAAAACAAAGGTGATGAAAATAGCAAGGAAAGAGGCAAATATGGATATCAGAATAAATGGGAAAAAATTGAATCAAGTAAATACATTTAAATATCTAGGAAGTGTTATTAGCAGTGATGGAAGATGTAAAAGTGACATACAAGCAAGAATAGCGATGGGAAGAGATGCGTTTAATAGAAAATGGAATTTATTCAGAAGTAAAATGGATAGAAACCTAAAAAAAGACTAATAAAATGTTGTGTGGAGTGTTGCCCTCTATGTAGCTGAAACTTGGACATTGAAGAAAGAAAAAATTAAGATTTTGAAAAGCTCTGAGATGTGGATTTGGAGAAGGATGGAAAAACTCAAATGGACAGATAAAATAACTAATGAAGAGGTCTTAAAAAGAGTAGAAGAAGAAAGAAGCCTGTTAAGGAGGATAAAAAGAAGAATGGGAAACTGGATCGGACATATTCTGAGAGGGAATGGAATCATCAGAGATGCCATCGAAGGAAAAAGATTGGAGGTAAACAGAAAAAACCCAGGGGGAAGAGTAAGGAAAACAATGCTAGATGACATGCTGAATGGAGACAGGTACACAACCTTGAAAGAGAAGGCTCAGAACAGAAGAGAGTGGAAGAAAAGTTTTTGCTACTAAGAGAAGAACCTGCTCAATTGCAGAATATTCAAGAAGAGAAGTGTATTTATTATTAATATCGCATCATTCATCACTGAATTCATTCTTTGTCCATGTTCCATCATCTTTTAATAATTATCATATCTTTTTTACACTTTAAGATTGTTTTATTTATATCTCAGATTTTAAAGTTTAAAATTACACAGTAGAAACAGCTCACACCCCATTTCTCCCACCTCTAATCTTTGTTTCATCATATCCTATCCTTCTCCTTTCCCCCAAAATGTCTATTTTTCACCTTCTTCCCAAAGAATTAATTCACAGCCCACCCTTGAAACCCGGGTTTTAAATTCACATAACTTTGTCTTACCCGCAATTC
This sequence comes from Typopeltis vanoorti, assembly GCF_054136105.1. Taxonomy (NCBI): domain Eukaryota; kingdom Metazoa; phylum Arthropoda; class Arachnida; order Uropygi; family Thelyphonidae; genus Typopeltis; species Typopeltis vanoorti. The sequence continues at coordinate 134,068,171 of NC_143554.1, read as the reverse complement.
TCTCACATCTCTCTCTCTCCACATTTTCAACCCCCACCTCCTTTCAGTCATACTTCAGCAGTGGTATATAAATGTTTACTGTCGTGTGTTAGATGCAGCTCAATAAGAAGACAATCAGCAACATTCTACAAAGGTATGTCCAAAATTATTCATTCCTTATATTCTTCATAGATCTATATCTTTAAAACATCAGTAATGCTAAAAATTGAGTAAAAAGCCAATGACATAAAAGGGGGTACTGCAAAGAAATATAGAAAAAGTAGCCATAAAAATGAATATTTATTTAGAAAAGTAACATGGAAAATTTTCCATGTTATAAAATTTAAGATTAAAATATCTTAAATTTTAAGATTCGATGGAGCTCCATCTCTACTTATTAATACCATTCATTCGTTACCATCTACTATCTTCATTTCAAGTTTCAAAGTTCATAACTGCCAAAAAAAACAGCAAAAGTAGACAAATAATGCCTATAAATGATCATTAAATTTTTTAATTTAAAAGAAATGCAGTCAAAAGGCACATTCAGATCCAAGGGTGCTCCATAAAAAATAAAAGCTTTGGTTATCTCTTTACATAAAAGATTAAAAAAGGAGAAGCATGAACTATAAGTTCAGTGAAAATATAAAAATCCTACTGCATGATGTATAAGAATCCTACATTCTATGGCAAGCACACCTGTTCTTCCTCTTCCACTCATGGCGGGTTGAGTTCCTCAAAGACAAATTTTCGGCATTTCTTTTGTCTGCTGTCTTTTTGTGTAGTTCTATTATGGAGTTTAAGTGGGTGCATTCTTTTATGTTGTCAATCCATATTTTTCTTGATCTTCCTCTGCTGGGCAATCCTTCAATTCTGCCATTTAATATGCTTGGTAGTCTTTCTGGGTTCATTCTTGAAACATGTCCAAACCAGCTTAGTTTGCTTTTTTTAGTGTCGTAATTATTGTTTCCTTGAAGTTAAGTTCTTCTCTGACTTTTTCATTTGTTTTATTGATTTTTCTTAGATATTTCATCCATTTATTTTTTTTTCTTAGGATCCAGCATTCTGAGCCACAAAGTATTGTAAGAATTATCGTTTTATATATCTTTAGTTTGAGTTCTTTACTTAATCTTTTATTGTTCCATATTTTTTCTAGTCTTCTCATTGTTATCCATCCATTATTGATTCTATGTTTTATGGTTTTGAAATAATTGAGATCTTCGGTGATCTAGGTAATTACATTTTTTTACTTGTTCTATATTATTGTTTCATTTGGACTGTTTCCCCTTTTTCTTCCTATTACCATTAGTTTTGTTTTACTAAAATTGATTTTCATATATTTGTTACTTGTTTGATGCAGTTTGGTCAGAATATTTTCTAACGTTTATTGGTTGTCTGTAGTGATAACTATGTCATCAGTATACTTTAAGTATGTTATATTTCTTCCATTTACAGTTATGCTTTTGCACATCTGTAGTGCTTCATCTGCTACTTCTTTTAGGTATAGGTTAAATAAATATGGTGACAATGGGCATCCTTGCATAACTCCTTTTTTAATTGCTATTTGGTCTGTTTCTGTATTTTTGTATTTTACTACTGCTTGTTTCTGAATAATAATTCTTAATACAATAGGTATTTGTCAATCCCTCTATTTTCTAGAATTTTAATGAATTTACTTCTGTTTATTGAGTCAAAGGCTTGTTTGAAATTTATAAAGCATCAGAGTTTAGATGTAATTTAATATGAAAATTGTATCTATTGTGCTTCTATTACTTCTAAATTCCATTTGCTTTTCTTCCACTTGTTCTTCATAGGAAATTTTTAACTCTGTTTTGATATGCTGTATAGTAAAATTTTAAATAAAAGACTTGCCACTATTATCGATAGTTTGTTATTAGAGGAACAGGCTGGATTTAGGAAGAGTAAAAGTTGCACTGCTGATGTATTCACACGAAAACTACTCATCGAAAAAAAAAAAAGAAAAAAAGATGAGAATTTAATTTACAGACTCACCTGACATTCAAAGATTATGAAAAAGCCTCTGACAGTTAACACAAAAAAAAATATGCAATAGAAGACCGAGGCTATCCTTTGACTTTTGAGCTGTACTTGCAAATTTTGCTATGTTACACTTCAACTTCCTATCCACCATAATGCTAAGATTCCTAGCATCACAATTTTCCCAAGCATAATCTACATATATAGAATGCCATTGGAAATCTCATTATGATAAAGTGTATAACACTGAAATGACAACCATCATCATCTTCCAACAGTTTTAGCATATTCAAGTCATCCTCTAAGTGCTCCACATCATCAGTAGCATTTCTGATTGCCTTGCATCTTTCGAATGTCAGCAATAGTGGAATATCTTCTGTCTAGTCCTTTCCAACCTTTTATTTCCCACTGCACGTTAAGCTAAATCGCCTGTCACAGCCAAGTAACTTGGCTGCTATAAAACTTGATTAATACTCTGAGAAAGAGCAGTCATCTCTACCAGCTTGCATACTATGGCTATCAATTGCATGTGTTCATCTAGCCAGTTTGCTTGTTCAGCAGGGCAAAAAACTCAAGTATCCAGGATGGAAAGAAATACTCCATTTGAGACAGGTTAGCTGATCTTTGACTGAAAATCCTGATAAAGGTTTTTTGCATCACAGAGGATTCAAACTAAGTTCCTTCAAACTGAAAGGCATTATCAAAACCAAATGGGCTATGGATGCATCAGGTTCCCTCCCAATATTTAATGTACAGATTGAAGAATGGTCCAAGGGATGATCCCTAGGGTTCAGGTACATCATCGGTAGTAACCTTAAATTTGGCAGGTTCACCCCCCGCACGCACACATATCAATACTACTTTCTGATCAAACTATTATCTATTAAGCATATCCATTCCTTTTATCCAACTCAGCTGTAACAATGAAATATGAACAAACTGCATAGACATTACCTCCCTTTAGTAAACTCATGCTATTCCATGGAAAGTATAGCTTGTTTGTCAACCCATTTCTATATGTTATTTCTTACCACCTTCTCTAAAATGTCAGCAAGGAGATGTGCTTTGCATTATGGGAGATATTAAGATGTATATTTTATAAAACATAGATGCTAATAAGCTCATTTTTTAGCCTCCAGCAAAATCTAAGTATTGACATACTACAACTTTGGCACGTAGAATTATAATAAAAAGTTGAAAAAAAATTAAGCATTTTTACTTAGTAGAAAATATTGATAATTTGTAGTTTATTTATTTAATCACTATTTACCTGTTTCCTTTTTCGAATAGTGGGGGACTCCATCCCTTCAGGAAATGCAAATTCTTTGAACTCCTCAATTTTTTTTCCTGCTCTGTCCTGCATCTTATCATGTTGAGGCACTAAATATAACAACAGTTTATGAAATATGAAAACAAATTATGTGTAAAATAATAATTCATACATTATTATTATGTGACACCTTCAAAGAATTCTCACTCCACTCAAACTCAGTGTTTCCCTTCCACCAATTACTAATACAGATATCAATACTAACACCTATACTAATACAGAATATCTAGATTATTATTTTTTTAATATATTGATCCCATACACAGAGGTCGAAGGACCTATAAGCACCTCAGTGTCATGTTTGGGGTTACTTTGAAAATTTACTAAATGAAGGAATCAATGATAAAAGTAAAGAAGAAGAAATATTCAAGAAGAAAGGAGATAAATGTATTTCAATGTTGAAGGTTAAAAGATATCAAAGATCTGAAATGCAGAGGAAGTTGAAGTAGATATTTGACATACAATATGGATTATGCATATTTTTCAACAGCTACACCACAAAATCTAGAAACCTGGTCAAAAGAACAAGTCTAGATGCACCTAATGTAGAGTTTTTATTGTATCAACCAATCAAGAAGAATAAGAGAGGAATTCTACTACTGGAATACCCTGTGGTAACTTCTATGATGATAACGTGGCATAAGAAGGACTACTACTACTGGTCATTTGATTCTAGTCAATCTTTGCAACAAGCAAGTAGGCTTTTTTTTTCCCTTCATGAAACTTGTGATTTGTAGTCTGTGAGTTTGGAGACTGGATACTTACCAATTTATGGGGGTGCAGTGTCCTAAAAAAGAAAGGTTACAAGCAGGGTACCACAGGATTCTGTTCTGGGACCCACTATTGCTTAATTTATATGTCTATACGTCAATTATTTAGTTCAGAATGAAAGAGAAGAGATATTCAGTTGTTTGCTGATGATGCTAAATTAGGAAGAACAATGACAGAAAGTTCTAATGTGATGTTACAAGAGGATTTGAACAGATTGGTGTTTTGGACTGAAGAATGAGGATGTAATTTTAATGTTGCTATAAGCAAAGTTATGCACTTTGGCCATAGAAGGTGAAATGAAGTTTATCATATTGGAGGAACTTTGCTTCAGGAATGGAGGAGTCAAGTGATCTGGGGATATTCAAAGACAGAGAACTGGAGTTCAGAGTCACATCATAAAAGTTGTAAGAGTTACCCAGAGAACTGCTGATAGAATGTAAAGAAAGCTGACATGTATAGATAAGGAGGTCATAGCTCCAATGTATAAGTACTAATTATCTCATTTGGATTTCTGTGTGCACATCTTGTCACCTGGCTAAAGAGAAAAATATTATAAATTATTAAAAAAAAGTTACACCAAGGATATGTGGTGCTCCAAAAATTCACAAACCCAGCACACCTCCCCTCCCTACATACACCACAATGCCTTGTCCAACAGCTGATATAGAACATACAGTGACCACTGCAAACTTGCCAAAAAAGGAAAATCACTTTCCCTCTTCATCAAAAATTCTATTTATTTTAAAACATTAATAAAAAATAACCTAAAAAATTCAAACATCATAATTAACTTTAATATTATTTACCAATCTAACAGATAAGCTTAGGTGTTGATGGTTATTCATGACTTATTTTTCACGGTATTAACAACACCACAAACACTTTTAACAACAAAGATGTTTTATTAACGCTTATATTTCGCTGATTTTCAACTCAGCATCATCAGAGCACAACACACATGTAAACGTGACAGTGAGTGAGTGAAACAATATAATTGCAAAAGACAAAAGATCTAAAGTCCTATTTTTGGCGCCCTCTAACGGGAAAAAAAAAAAAAAAAAAAAATTAATACATGGGGAGTAGGGGGAAAACAAGGGGTCATCTTGGAAGTCTAAGAGTGTGGTTAGTAAGGGTGTGCAGACTAGATATTTTACTTGGTAAATGAGTGGAATGGATTGCCAGAGGTGATTTTAAATACCCCAAAATTGAATAGGTTTAAGGAGATGCATGATAGGTATTGTGTTAATGGACAGGTCTTAACTCCATGGAGTGCCAATATAAATAATAATTCTCATGGAGCTGCCCCTGTAATCCAACCTAGGCAATAATTAAATTTTAACTAAATGATATTTTAAAGAGGATTATGAATTTGTCATAGTGTTGTGTATGTATTTTTTTGAAGGTAAGGTACAGGACTTTGAGCTGACATAGTATATGGTTTGGTTTATAGTTTATTTGGCATAAAAACAACAAAGATCATACTGCACCATATTAAAGATTACACCTATACATAAATAGTTAAAAAAAATTGAAAACAATATACATGTACAAAAATTAACTTACACAATACTGCATCTACATATAAACAGAATTACTGCAGACGACACAGCAACATACGAGGATGATCTGAAAAGTTCTCAGCCTTGACCAGAGATTGCAACACTATTGGTAAGATTTTTTTTTCTAAGTTGGTACATCTGTCGTAAGCATCCACATGAAACTGCACGTCATTCTATCAAGCAGTTTGTTTTATACAGTAAAACCTCGATATAACGGACTAATTCGGGCAAGGGGGTGTCCGTTAAATCTGAAAGTCCGTTATATAATAAAGTAGATTTTCCGAATGTATCGGCCGGCAAGCGTTAAAACTGCTGCAGAAAATCACGCCACCCGACCAAAGAACCAATTACAGCGAGATTGGTGTGATCACGTGCTAATCATTCGCCGAACATGTTTTATGAACAGTGACTCATTTATGTTGGCTAAATTACTACAGTGTTTTTCAAACATATGATGGCCTATTTGCCAAAATTTGTTAAAAATATCAGGAAATTAATAACAAAAAATAACCTGTTAATTTAATTATAAGCAAATCTTGGTTAAAAGCATTTTAGAATTAAGAGGGTGTTAATTTTCTCATGTGACATACGGATCGGAAATTTTGTCCATTAAATTGAGGGTTTACTGTACAGCTGTCTGAAACAAAAGTGTGTCTGTATCCCTTGAAATGGATAAAATTGAGTATCTTGCAGTTATAAAATTCTTTGTAAAAAAAGGTTTAATGCCAAAAGAAATTCATTTGAAGTTAATAGTTTATGGGCACTCTTCTTCGTTTTCGACAATTAAGAAATGGGCTGCTGAGTTTAAAGGTGGCAGTACAACCCTTGAAGGTGATCCACGTGAAGGATGTCCAAAAAAGTGCAACATCAGAAATCATTGATCAAATGCATGATATAGTATTGGATGACGCGAGTCAAAGTGCGTGAAATTGCTGAGACTATAGGCATTTCAAAAGGAAACGTAAGATATATTTTGCATGAAGAATTGAAAATGAAAAAGCTTTACACAAGATGGGTGCCGCACTTGTTCACAGCAGCTAAAAAATGCACTGGCATAAAAATCTCTGAACAGTGCTTGGAGCATTTTAATAAGAATAAAACTGATTTTGTGCGTCGATTTATTACTATGGATGAGACTTGGATTCACCAGAATCCAAACAGCAGTCAAAATAGTGGGCAGAAACTGGTTGTTCAGCACCAAAGAAGACAAAGTCGGTTCCATTAGCAGAAAAGGTCATGGCATCAGTGTTTTGGGATGCTAAAGGCATTTTGTTTATTAATTATCTTGAAAAAGGTAAAACAATAACCAGGGAATATTATTCTGATCTTTTAACCAGACTAGATGAAAAAATTCGTGAGAAAAGACCAGGTTTGCAGAAGAAAAAAATCATCTTTCATCAGGACAATGCACCTGCCCACAAAGGTGTTTTGGCAGTGGGAAAATTAAGGGATCTGCACTATGAATTGTTGGAACATTAACCCTAATCCCCAGATTTGGCTCCCTCTGACTTCTATCTCTTCCCAAAACTAAAACTCTTCCTCGCTGGTCAGCGTTTTTCTTTGAATCAAGAGGGGATTGCAGCTGTAGAGGGGTATTTTGCAGATTGCAATTGGAAGAATGACGGTACGTTGCGCCCTTCAATTGGAAAAGGATTAAGTTCAAGTCTCATCATGACAGGAGGAATCTTTATATAGGCTTTTTCAGTTGAAGGCGAGTTAGCCGATCTCATACAGTGGTAGCAGGGTTTTTTCTCCCGGAAACTTGGGTTTTTCATCCTGCATACAGAGAGCTCGGCCCTTCAGAACACACGCAATTTACAGACAAAATACTAGCTATGGTGGTAGTGGGCGGTGGATGGTGCTGATGTAGATGATTGGTAGTAGAGTTTCGATGTAGTGGTGAAGACAGAGTTGTACAATGGGTGTCCTCCTGCAGTGAGTCTTTGGACTCCTTGGAGGTGTCACGAATAATAATCTTATTGAGAACAACTACAGGGACAGGATAATGTAGCATCACTGGAATAAATGTATTAGTCTTAAGGGAGATTATGTTGAAAAGTAAAAATAATTTTGAAATTATAAATTCGTTTTTATTATTATTATTACGTGACACCTACATGGAGTCCAAGGACTCTTCGAGGGAGGGCACCTACTCTACAAATTCTGTCTCCACCACTCAATTCACCAACTACGATGAACCACAACTACACCAATGCCATCTACTGCCAACCACCACCACTAGTATTTTCACAGACAATCACAAACATCCATGCCCATGGCAGGATTCAAACCCGCAGCCTTTTGGGTGGAGAGCGGATACTCTAACCATTCGGCCAACCAGGCCGGCTTGGTTCCCATGCCAGGAATTGAACCCGGGTATACATCCTCCATTTCATCCTCCTGGATGAAAGCCAGATATCCTAGCCATTAGACAACATGGGAAGCACAGAATCTTAAGATTATACACACACCTACAACAGTCAATCAACACAATATGCTAGGCTCTCAATTTTCTCATTGTTAGGCTGAGAACTTTTCAGACCACCCTCATACAAGGTCAAAAGTTACAGCAGTACATAAATAATCAATAAACAAAATGCATGTACAAAACCAAGCCAAGGAATGCAGTTCCTTGGCTTGGTTATCTATATGTTGATAAAATGACTGCATTTTATCAACATATAGATAAAATGACAACAAATGTTATTACAACAGTACATAAATAGGCAAAAGGGAATTATTATACAATATGCATGCATAAAAATTAAGCTTAGCAATGTGGTATCTACATATAAACAAAATTACAGCAAGGTTACACAAATATATAACGTGTAGTATAGCAATACATATTAGTCAAAAAATAAACTACTAAATAATATGTATGCACTAAAGTTAAGTTAAGCACTGCAGTATCTACATATAATCAAAATTACAAGGTTACACAAATATACAAGATCAAAGGCTATAGCAATACATAATTAGTCAAAAAAATAAACTGATAAATAACTAATAAATATATGTACAAAAGTTAAGTTAAGCAATACAGTGTCTATATAAACAAAATTAAAATCAAATGCGTTTGTACAAATTAATTCTTTGTAAAAAATTAAAAACATCATGAAATCTGCCTGAGTGTATATGGCTTGGCTAGATTCGTAAAAATTTCATTCCTCTCTCGTGTAAAGTGCTGGCACTCCACCAGGATATGACAAATAGTGAGACACGTATTGCTGCATTTTTCATGCATAGGAGGGTCATCAGTCCTCAGTAAATAAGAGTGTGTAAGATGACTGTGACCTATGCATAGCCTAGCAGGAACAACTTACTCTCTTCTCTTTATATGTTGACTAGAATGCCAATGCTTAATTTCAGGCTTAATATCATATATTTTTTTTGTTAGTGCTTCCTGCCATGATGACTGCCGTTGAGTAATTAACTTTGATCTTATAAACTGTCTGTATATGGTACTCTTAAACAGTATGTGGAGAAAGTATGAGCTGATTTAGCAGCTGCAGTCTCATTTCCCTTAATTCTAATGGCTAGGAAACCAGCACAACTGAACATCAAAATTAAGGATTTTCATTTTGTACAACAGGTGTAGTACCTCAACAAGCATTGGATGTGGATTATACACAGGAGAGGAGATACCCTGTAAAGAGCTCAATGAGTCTGTATAAATTATACACTTTTAGTAGCAGTTTTCTTTTATATGCACAAGTTCAAGCTGAATGGCATGTAACCCTGCTGTATAATTTGATGCAATCGGGTGGGATCTGGTTGGAGATAATAATATCAGGAAACACAGCAGCACAGCCAACAGAGATGTCAGTTCTTAAACTATCAGTATAGGTGGGCAAGAAATCAGAGTGTACTGCTCTGTGTGCATTAAACAATTCCAGGTATTCCAGATGGAGTATGAGACTTCGGTAGCTGACAAAGCGAGTGGTTGCAGGATGGAGTGCAAACCTGCCATGGAGGGATGCTGTTATGTTTAGTGTAGGCAACGTTGTCAACATTCATACTACCAACAGCTTGCATAGTCTCTTTAACATGCATGCCAAAAGGATATGGCAGTCTGAAGTGTGTGATATTGAGCTTCCCAATGCAGAGAAAAGAAACTAGTCCATATAGTATGATCTGGGAGAAACTTTATCTTTAGGGCATAATTAAGAGACAACTGTTTCTGCCAAAGTGATAGAGCTGGTTCATTTGCTTCAACATAAAGACTGTGAGTGAGTGCGAAAGGCGCCAGTAACTATCCGTATACCCTGATGATAGATGGAATCCAACCATTGCAAGTTACTCTGTCTTGCAGAACCACAGACTTGAGACCCAATATCCAGCTTTGAATGTATAAGTGCAGGATAAAGACAGAGCAACAAAGATCGATCAGCACCCCATTCAGTGGAGGATAGAGTGCAAAGGAAGTTCAATGCTCTCTGGCACTTTTCTCTTAGTTGACAAATGTGTGCTAGAATGTAAGTTTTCTGTCAAAGATAAGTTCCAAGAACTTGGCTTCGGTAACTTTTAGAATAATAGTTCATCCCATTCTTAATTCAGGATCTGGGAGAAGAGTGCATTTTTGACAGAATTGTACACAGACACTTTTTTTCTGTTGAAACCTAAACCAGTTACTAAGAGCCCACAGAGAAACATGATCAATTGCTTGCTGAAGTTGTCTTTCAGTTACCCTCATGTTATGAGAGTGATAATAAATTGTGAAGTCATCAACATATAGAGCATTATCTACAGTGGGAGGAAGCTGCTCAGTGATTGAGTTAACTTTAATAGCAAACAGTGTCACACTTAAGACAGGGCTTTGGGAAACACCCTGTACTTGATAATGTGGTCGAGATAGTGTACTTCCCACTCTGACTTGGAAAGTTCGCCTGGATAGAAAGTTTTTAATAAATATAGGAAGGTGTTGTTTGAGACCCAAGTTATAGAGGTCTTTTAATATGCCATATCTCCAGGCTGAATCATAAGCTTTTTCCATGTCAAAGAAAAAATGAAACATGGTGTTTCTTGCTTCAGAAATGCATCTTTTATACAAGTTTCTAAAGGAACCAAATGGTCTAAAGTTGAACGATGTCTATGGAACCCACATTGTGTATTGGAGAGAAGATCGTTGCTTTCTAAATACCTGAGAAGTCTGGAATTAAGCATTTTCTCTGGTATCTTACAAAGACAGCTGGTCAGAGCAATAGGTTGGTAATTATTTGCTTGTGTTGGATCCTTTCCTGGTTTTGGGATAGCAATGACAACTGACTGATGCCAAGATTCTAGAAACTCTTCCTCTGCAAGTATTCTGTTGTATATTAAGAGAAGAAGATCCATAGAAGATGATGGTAGATGTTTTATTATTTCATAATGGATGTCATCAGGCCCTACTGCACTAGGGTGAGACTGTACTCTTTTTAGTCCTCCTTAACAAATGGCTGATGGTATGGCTTAAGAACATTGGTAGAAAAATTTGGCCTTTGTTTCTCTTGCTGCTCTTTCATTATTAAAAATTCAGGAGGATATGAAGCTGTTGCTGATATTCTGGCAAAGTTTTCTCCCAAAGTGTCTGCAATAGCTTTGGGATCAACAATAACACTTCCATTATGGTCTAAGGTAGATAAACGGTGTTCTATATCTACGTTTCATTTTCCGGATTTTATCCCATACAATTTTTAGACTGGTCATTTGATTAACTCATGTAGTAAATTGGACTGATGATTATTTTGACTCTGACATCTCACATAATGTGCTTTGGCCCGAGCACGTTTAAAAACTATTAAGTTTGATGTGGTGGGGGTATCTATGAAATATACCCCATGCTCTGTGTTGATCTTTCTTGGATGTCTGGCAGAATGGAAACTGAGATGATGTTTTTGGGATGGAGGCTGTTGCTGCCAGGACAATGCACTGTTATATACTTTACTGCTTCATTGATAGGTGTTTGACTGATGGTTATCAGAATTAAATTTAGCAAGATGAGAAAAAGTGTTCCACTCAGCCTGGTCTATTTTCCATATGGGTATCCATGTGGGTGAACATGGTTCCTGTGAAGACATTGTGCATAAAACAGGAAAGTGATCACTTCCATATATGTTCTCTTCAACATCCCACGTGAGCAGTGAAAGAATGGAAGAAGAGCAGAATGTAAGATCAATTGCAGAATATGAGCGGGTAGGCATATGGAAGAAAGTATTAAGTCTATCAATTAAGGATTCTTTCAATGATTTGACCTCGCCTATTAGTGTTGGTACTACCCCACAGAGTACTGTGACCATTAAAGTCACCCATCAAAAGACATAGGTTCAGGCAGTTGCAAGATAAGATTATCATGATCAATTTCATTGAACTCAGCACTCAGTGATAAATAAATTGAACATACTGTAATAAGAAATCCCACAGAGAGGCAAATCACTACTGCTTCCAGAGCAGTAGTGATTTGCCTCTAACAGAATATGACTGTGCACTGGGATAGCTACTCCTCCATGAACAAGACCATCATCAGTTCTGTCCTTGCATACAACAGTGAAATTCCTAAAAGGTGGGGGTCCTTATTGTCAGAAACAGAAAGGTTTGTGTTTCTGCAACAAAATCTCAATATCATCAGTATTCTGGCAAAATCCATGACAGTTCCATTGTAAAAATTTTCGTATTGGTTTGGCTTTATAGACTTGTCTGGTTTTCAGGAGGCCAAGGGCTTACCTTTGTCAAGTTTATATTTATCAATTGTTTTTGGGAAGTATAGACGCCCAGTGTCCAGCTCTTTCTCTGGTAAAGTATTCAATACATCTGATATGTTAGGATCAGTTGGTAAGTTTAATTTACATTCAGTGGATACTGAAATATGCATTTTTTCTGTGGGAATGTCTGGTGGTTTATCTTTGACATAATTTTTTTGACAAGTGGGTTCTCATCAAATGGGACCATTTTTAGGGTTGTCTCTGGAGTAAGGCTATAGGTCATGCGATTGATGCACTCAACAGAGAAGCACTCGCGATCATAAAGTTCAGGTATAGTGAAATCATTAGATGGTGGAACAGACATACGAGTTTGAGTTGCTGTCGGCACTCTCTTAATTGTTACCTTCTCAGTATAAGAGGGTCTCAGAGCAGGTCTGCTGGTAGTTAGCTTCTTTTTACATCCTGATATGTTACATTTTGCTCTGTTTTCATTTTTTATATTTCTTTTTCATCTTTTCACTTCTGACATGCATGAGAGTAAGCTGGATGATCTCCTTGACAGTTGACACATTTAGCTTTTTTTGCACAGCAAGATTTGTTATCATGCTCTTTACTATCACACACACCGGGCACAGGTAGTAGGCCTCCAACATCTGCTTTTACAGATGTTGGAGGCTTAGTGTGTGTCAAAAGTAAGGACGATGTTCCTGGTTGAAACCAGGCGATCATCCCTATGTATCAGGATGTGCCTCACACCTGTCACTCCCTGATCTTTAATTTCTGAACATATCTCCTCATCAGGAACATCAAGGAGATCCCATTCTGATATCTCTCCTCTACAGGAACTGAGTGTTTTATGAGGTGTTACTGTAATTGGTATTCCACCTGTTGTTGCTCTCAGTAGTTTCTTGGAATGTTGCTGACACGTTTCCACAAGGATATCACCAGAATGCAATTTCTTAACAGTGGCAGGGAGGTCCTGCCAGTCCTTCTAAACCCTTTTGAATAAAGAATGGTGACATTTTCCTTATTGGCTTTTCACCTGTTGCATGAATAATCGAAAACGTTGGTACATTTATACTAGTATCATATATCTTTTGTTTCTTACTTCTGTTACCATATGCCGTATCTACAGTATTAGTACTTAGAGTCACCCTGAAACATTAGATGATGAAGAATTCATGCTCAAAGAGTTTTAGTTCAGTGCCAAAACTCTACACCCACATGGAGCCACACATGAACATCCATTGACTGGCAAGCAATGACTGCACTCAGGAGTGGAATGCCAGGGCTACTCCAGATGCTATATCAGCACTACAGCAAGCCTAGGATCTCGACCGCAGACAATGGAATGAGAGACTTAAACCGTTGACCCTTGCAGGCAAGCCCACTAGCCAATTGATCCTGGCTGGGCTATCCAGGACTGCTTTGGCAAGTTTTTTGCCAAAGCAGTCCTGGCAAAATATAAATTAACAAAAAACAAAAATAAAACTTGAATACAGCTTTTTGTTATTTCACATGTTTTTTTTTTTTGTTTTTTTTTTAACTGTTTAACATATTTGTGGCAGTCTGCATCTTGGGCAAGTTGAGCATCAGGCAGGAACTTGCTTGACAGAATATTAAGTCCTTTCTGAAATGAATGGGCACGTTTTTACAAGTTAATTAATACATGTGGCATGCCAGTTTCAGTATAATTTTATTTGAATTTTCTGTGTAAAATCAGTATCTCTGAAGTAGCCTGAAAGTATAGAAAATCTCAAACATAATATTATCTTATTTCAAGTACAAAAACAATATTTGAATTTGAAAAGTTGCACATTAGATAAATCAGTTGGTTTGTGTACCTAGTGAAGTATATATGAATAAATAAATTTCCCTTATCTGGATATATTAGTTTTAAATAGGTTGTTAGGACAATGCACAGTATTTAGTGCTATAATAAAAGTAACCTGTTGAAAGTTTATTTTTCATTTGGTCAGACTATAATAAATTTAGTTTAATCCTTTATCCAAGTGTGTGCAAACAAAGTTTGTGCCTGAAAGTATCTTCAGGACTGGGGTAAAGTGGTACAACACCTTGCTAATGCTTCTGCCTTGGTATCTCCACTTGGGCCTGGCTCCCACTGAAGAGACCTCAATAAAGATCGAAACTAGTCTGGATAGTGGCTCTTTCCTTAATGCATAACATTATACATATCCGCAAGGAGATGTGTTTTGCATTTTGGGAGATACTGAGATAGGAGTGTTGGTATCTTGCTCCACCTTTGCAAGGAGTTGCCTGGTGTTGTACTACTTTACCCCGGTCCTGAAGATACTTTCAGGCGCAAACTTTGTTTGCACACACTTGGATAAAGGATTAAACTAAATTTATTAAAAGTAACCTGGTTTGACTTGAACCTGTACGGCATGGTGTCAGTGTGGGGAGGATGTTTTTAATATATAGGGCCATTTTCATTCTGGTTGTTACTAATTACTCTATTGCATAAATACTGGGCATGAATTAGATTAGGTTAGGAACTTCATACACCTAGGGTGAAACATGACATATGATTCAGACTCTAAAAAATAGATAAGAACTTGGATAACAAAAGTGAAAGTAAACCTACAGTCAATAAACAAGATATGGAAAAGTAAATCAGTGAGCCTTCCCACAAAACTGAAAACATGCATATCTGCAAGGCTCTCTCTCTCTCTCTTTCTCTGTGGTTGTGAAACATGGGTAGTGGTCACTCTGTGAAATGAATACTGGTTTTCAAAAGAAAATGTCATAAAAATATTTTATGACTTGGATTGGTGCAAAAGATAACATATGAACTGTATAGCAGTTCATATGTTAGATTCTTTCTGCAAAATAATTTGAAAGAAACTAAAAATTTTTTGGATATATCATCAAGGATAACAACAATAGGGATGATCAGAAACAATGGATGGTACAAACAGAAGAGAATTAGTAGATGTGAAGGAGTGGTTTGGAAAGAATTATAGGGTTTGAGTCATCTGGCAATGGACAGAGAGAAATGGCAAAGAAAGGTGAAACTAATATCAGACATTAACAGGCATTGGACCCATGGGTACTGGGTACTGATGATGACTAAAGCACCCCCCCCCACACACACAAGTATTAAATGAACGTGTACACACACACACACACAAAAAAAGTTCTGAATTTGAATTGTGTGCTTAATGAAGGTAAGCAGATAATTCACATAAAGTGGAATAACGGTAATGCTTTTTTAAAAGATAAAAGCTGAATGGTACAATACAGTACAGTAAATTGCAAAATGTGGTAAAAAAAAAATTCTATTGTTTGCAACTAAGAAGAACAGGATTTTGAAATTTGTTCAGAGATTGCAGCAACATAAGGAAATGGAAGCCTCCAGTTTCAGGGTTCTTAGAAAGAGGGAAGTAAGAGTTAAAAATGCTTTGAATCCTTTCTGAGAAAAAGCTATTCTGTTGCATAACATGTAGGGCGTTAAGTTTAACCAAACTAGTTTCACATCATGAATATTGGAGAGCAATATGAAATCTATTAAGCAATGTTTTGATGATGCCCATTTTTTGAGAAGGATGGTATGTGGAGTTTTGCTGTATATAACATCTAGTGAAGGTAGGTTTCCAATTTCTTTCCAAGAGAGAGAGAGAGAGAGCAAGAAAGGAAAGTTCTAATCTTTCAAGTAAGAATCAGTTTACATAAAGAACTGTGTTATTCAAATGGATTCAAAAACTAGATGAATTGTTTAACATGCAAGACTATAAACGTGTGGACAGACTTATGTGTTCGTCGAACATGTTGTTTATTATTTTAACGGTATAATAGAACACAGAAACTAAGTAAATAATTAATTTATTAACTTGATGCTGATATTTCGCTGGTGTTATAACTATTCACAAATGTACCACTAATAGAAACCCTCCATCTACTGAAGTCACACTTCCCCCCTGATATATTTGAACTATTCAAATTCACAATATATGCAGGATATTTCACATGGAAAGGGAAAATATACAAACAAATTGATGGGACAGCCATGGGCTCCCCCCTTCCCCCCCTTAGCCAACTTTTACATAGAACACCTGGAAAAACAAGCAATCAATACAGCCACTCTCAAACCAACACTTTGGCTACGCTATGTTGATGATGTGCTTGCTATTTGGCCACATGGCCCTGAGACATTGAAAACATTCTTAGCACATTTAAATAGCCAACATCCAAAAATCCACTTTACTATGGAACTGGAAACCAACAACTGTCTGCCCTTCCTGGATACACTCATCATACGTCTCCCAGATGATTCCTTATCATTTTCAGTTTTTAGAAAACCCACACATACAGGCAGATACTTACACAAACAATCACACCATCATCCTTCTCAACAATATGGCATATTAAAAACGCTAACCCATAGAGCGAGAGCAATCTGTTCCAATGACAAGGCTCTTACTGCTGAACTGACTCACTTACGCCACACCTTCTTGGCCAACGGCTACAATCCACATAAAATAAACAAAATACTAAACACTCCTAAGAAACTCCTCCCACCATCCACCACAGAGAACTACAACAAAACAGTCACCATCCCTTACATTAAAGGCACATCCGAAAAGATCTCAAGAACTCTCAATAAACATAAACTACGCACTACGTTCAGACCATGTAGCAAATTAGCCACCCTCATCCGCTCACCCAAGGACAGCATTCCTCCTTTATCACATCCAGGAGTCTACCAAGTACCCTGCTCATGCAATCAAGCCTACTACGGTCAAACAGGAAGAACTGTGAACATACGCATCAGCGAACATAAAAGATACGTCCGGAATTATCATTATGGGAAGTCAGGCCTGGCAGATCATGCTCTGGATACCCCTGCACACAGGATCAACTGGAAAAACACAAAAGTACTACACAGAAACCCGTATAAATCAGAGAGATTGTTCTTAGAGGCGACAGAAGCCCTAAAACACACCCCAAATCTCAACAAATATGGCTGTATTAACTTGCCGAAGATCTGGGAGACAGTCATATTAAGAAAAAACTAGCTCTTTTCTAGGACTCTAGTAATATATGATAGCTTTTTTTTTTTTCAGATAGAGGGCGCCAAAATCAGGACTCTAGTCTTTGTGTTGCTGCTACAATTTTGTTTAAGTACACCATGTTGTTTTAGTCTCGCGTATTGTGACAAACAGTGTTTTTGTGCTCTGAAGATGCTGGTTATAACACCAGCGAAATATCAGCATCAAGTTAATAAATTAATTATTTACTTAGTTTCTGTGTTCTATTATACTGTTAAAATAATAAACAACATGCAAGACTATACTTATTTGTTTTCGACATTGAATAAAGTCAGAGTTCTAGGCAGACATTTTCTCTAATCTTTCAACTTGGAGATTGGCTAAAATATGACAGACTGAATAGAGCACTTGAGACATTCCCATATGAAGAAATGGATTAATTTTATTCACAGGAGATCATAGAAAATTTTGCTGCAAACAAAGTTTGTAAGTTATTTTCTATTAACCCCCAAACCAGCCATGATGTCTATAGACGTCAAGCTAAATCTGGATATGATTCTGTAACACCCATTGAATAACATGGATAAGAAGTGCAATTTGGTCTCACCATTTCATCCACCTAGGCCAGTAGGGAGGTTAAGCATCCTTGCTTAAAATATCTAGAACTTATTTGTGAACTTATTGCAATAAGCATACTTACTTGTATAATCAGTAATACTTTCAGGGGCATCCCTATCTAAAGCCAATGCTTCAATGTTTTTCCAGTGGGTTTGAAGAGCTAAAATAAAATGAAAATGCTCAATCATTAATAAAGTATCATTGAATTTTATATCAGCATGTACAAAAAAGCACTTTCAGATAAAACTGGTATCTTATCTAAGATATTTAAATTGATGTTAATATAAGAGATACAGTTGACTTTATCAACTTTACCATTATAGCAAACTCACTCACTCACTATAACCAACTTCCAAAAAAATCATCAATGCTGATTTAAAGGAAATTCACTATAATGAATTTCCTTTAGCCACGCTACTGGCCAAGATGTCTATAGACGTCAAGGTTATCATGGATGCAAAGTGCATATTAAAATTGTAATATCATTGATATTATATTAAAATATATGATCGATACGAAGCGTATGCATATTTTATCCATAATGGCCAGCTAGGTGGTTAATAGCAAATCACTTACTACAAATAGAATGAATTCATAGCATAACAAAATCCACTGGCTCCATAAGCGTCTGTTACTATGAAAAATTTTCATAATGCAAGCAGCTATTTTAATGGGAAAATAGATAATTTGTACATGCTGATATAATTCAGAATTCAGATAGTTCTACCATAAAATTGCAACTGTAGCATAATGTATAATTTAAATTTAAACTAAAATAGAGTATAGCACATTCATATATGTACTAATGAATTAGTAATTACAGCAAAGAACAGTCAATACTTGATTAAAAAAATATATCATGATGTGTACAATATTAATAATATTGTATTCAATGAGCACAAAGTTCTGAATGCTCAATGCACAAAAGCAAACAACATAAAAAAAGATGCCCAAGTTTATGGAAAAGAAGGCCATAGCAAGTTTGCATGATAAACATCACTGTAATTAGCTGACACATTGCCACAGACAACTGAGATGTTTTCATGAAAAATCATGATTCTTTTCAAACATTTCAAAGAAACTCTACTAGACATATTTATAAATAGTTATATGACTTATACACATAGAAAAAAAATCCAGAATTTAATTCAAAAGATTTGATCTATTTCATCCAATGTAATATGGACATCATCAGGGAGAAAGACCAGTAATTACTATATTTGCCAGCGTATAAGACGCACCAGCCTATAAGATGCACCCCCTTTTTTGTACACATTTTTTAGGAAAAAACTTTATCCCTGAATATAATAATGAATTTACAATATTTCAAATATAGAGTAATAAATAGGTCTACTTTCAACAAATACCTAATCTAACTAGGAAAGAGTATCCACCTTTTAATCTTCTTCGTCAAAACCCAGAAATTCATCTCCAGAGTTAAATGAAGAGATACTTCAAACCTCTTCTAAATCAGAATCTGAGTCCTCATACAACAAATTGTTCTCTGTACCATCCAGTGCATTACTAATGCCACACTTCTTAAATGATTCAACCACTGTCCCAATTTCACAGCATCCCATGAAGCTTTGACCCCCTCACAAACTTGCGAAATGCCAGGCCTCTTCCTTCTTCCTGATGGCGTAATCTCAAAATCTGAAGACTGCATCCAGCTGTTCCACTTCTCCTTCATAAATCCCTTAAATGGTTTATTAATACAGACATCTAAAGGTTGAAGCTAACTGAGTTTTCAATTCCTTGAGTTTATTTTTCACATCTTCTGTTCTGTGAGAACAAAACTGATCCCATACTAGCAGGGCAGACTTCTTCAACAGTCCGCCAGGGCGCCTAGACCAAATTTTATCTATCCATAACTTTATTCCTCCTCCATCCATCCAGCCTTTTGCATGAACATGTACAAACACTCCTTTAAGCAATTTTTCTTTGGGTAGCGTCTTCCTTTTAAAAATTAATAACGGCGGCAATTTTGTCCAATCAGCACAGCAGGATAAACAACCATGTAGTAAGTTTTTTCATGCCCCAAAGTTTTAACAGTAACACCTTTTGTGCCCTTGGAATCTACAGTTTTGTTTGAGGGCATATCAAAAGTCAGCGGCACCTTGTCCATGTTTCCTATTTGCGCAAGTTCAAAATTTTCTCGTTTCCTTGTGTTAATGACGAATTGATGAAATTCAACCATTTTTTCCTTCATATTCAGCTGGCATCTTTTGTGATATTTTTGTTTCAGTCCGCATGCATGAATCTGGAACACCATGATGCTGATCCAGTAAAGGCAGCAATCCCTCTGTTAGTGGCTATTGCTTTCGCTTGATGAATAATCATTTTGGTAGACACTGAAAGTCCTGCTTTTCTGTGGTCAAAAATCCAAGTATTCAGTTCTGCCTCAAGTTCTGGCCATTTTGCAGTTCCACTTGGTAGGTTATGTTTACTGTGAGTTGCTTTTTTTAGATCCTCTTCCTGATTCTGCCAAGATCTTATCATTTTTTCAATTGGGGGTGGCCCAAATTGCCTCTCTGCAGCCCTGTTTCCATGTTCTTTAGCATACGCAATCGCACGTATCTTGTATGCAATATTGTAGCAATGCCGACATTTTTCAGCCATAATTTGCCAAGAAATTTAGAGAAAATTGAACGGCAGAAATTTATCACTGTTCACAACAACCGCAACAACATGTGCATCCACTGAACTCTACGTAACTGGGATGCTCTCACACACCACAAGGAAGCAAGAGAAATCACGTAACTCGGAACAGAGAAAATTTCCAGAAATGAAAGTAATAAAAAAACTGAGTATTGGTGTATAAGATGTACCCTGTTTTTCAGACCTATTTTCAAAGAAAAAAGTGCATCTTATATGCCGGCAAATACGGTACATCAAAAACATAAATGATAAGAATGAGTCATGCAGCATCTACTTAGGGATATATGAACAAACATTACAGATTCTTCAGGAATTCAATCTATACACTTCCTTCAAATCAGCCTGGAAACTGTTTCCTTTCTTATCATCTATGGAAGACATTACCATCTCTCTCCTTACCTTGTGTTTATCAAGTGCCCCACTCATGCCACCTTTGCTATTTTGGATAAGCTGGCTGTTCTGCTTTGATTAAAATCCAAGAACTTCAAGACCATATTACAATTACATTTTTGGAATCCAACAAGTTTGGCCTTGCTTCTCATGCTACTGACACTATGCCCAGAGTTCTTCAGAATGAGACACAATCTTTACCCCAACAGGTTCAAATTTCAAATATTTCATGCATGATAAAAATGTATAATAAATTAATATTTGCTCTGGTATAGCAGGATTCTATAGTTAACTAATGAATCTTTTAGTTAACTGATAAAATTTGACTATATAATGAAATTGCTATGAACTGAAAAGAATCATCTATATTTATAGATACTTTTATAGCATACACATGTATAAAAAATATAGAATTTCATTTAAAAACTGCAATATATTTCATTCCGTGTAGTATGAATGTCACCAAGTAGGAAAGACCAGCAACTATCGTAAAAGTTTCTGCAGATTAAATAACCTAAAAAAAAAATCAATTACGAACAGTTATTAGTAATCACTTCCCAAAACTTGGAGATTGGTATACAGTCAGAGCAGTTAAGGTTTGGATGACTTTGTAGTTTTTTACATCTTTCAAGGTAAAGACGATCAAATCTGAACCTGCTGGGATAAAGATTATGTCTCATTCTGAAGAGCTATTTGACATGAACATCGTGAAGTAGTTACTAGTCTTTCTAATTGACAATGTTCATGTTACACTGAATGAAATATATTGCAGTTTTTAAATGAAATTCTATATTTTATATACATGTGTACGCTATAAAAGTATCTATAAATGTAGATGATTCTTTTCAGTTCATAGCAATTTTATTATATAGTCAAATTTCATCAGTGAACTAAAAGATTTGTTAGTTAACTAAAGAATCACATGTATACCACAGGAAAAATTAATTTATTATACAGATATTTTCAGACATCATCAGCATGTACAGTGAACAACAATAAGGAATTCAAATAAAGAAACAGTAGAACACACACATTAAAAAATGGAATCCCTCTATGTATACAGTCAGGTGTTCATAGGTTAAAACTTTGGGCTAAAAAAAACTTGATATTACAAATTTATTTACTACAGTTGAGGATGACAATTTCCCACACTTTAGGAATAGAAAGACAGGCACTGCAATTAAGATTAGGTTAATGAAGTATGGCCTGAGCACTTTCTTTGTATAAATATTCACGTTAATGTATAGATCTATGTAACAGCTTGGTGTTTTCCCACTGGATTCTGTAGTTAGTGTTTTCAATTCCATGTTGTTCGATGCCAGATTTGTGAAGGTTGATAAGCCTGATGTGATCCTGATATTCAGAGATATGTTTATTGACAGATCTTCTTGTTTGTCTTTTGGAGAAGGTAGCAGGTTATGAATTTGGTTGATGAGTTTATAATTTTTCATAATTTTCTGCTATCCATTCAGAGATGCCTTTAACATATGGTATAGGAATCCTGTGGACTTCCTGTCTGGATTAATTATTTTCTGAATTATTTTTGGATTATAACCATTTAACAAGAGCTCATAAAATTTATCTAAAAGTTAGCCATTCTCTGGTGCTTAATCAGTTATGAGTTTCAAAAAAGGGCTTAGCATTAAATATCATAAAATTAACACAGATGGAAGCTGATCTGTCAAATACATTAAATCCCAACTTACTAAATATTGTTATTAATATATAAAAAAATGCAGACTCTAAAGCCTTTGAAAAAAGTATCACAAATCTCAATAAAAATTGAGATTTGTGATATCTTCATGCAAATTACTGAACCTTATTGGAATGACTGTTGAAAAATACAATCAAATTACCTATGGACAAATGGGTTATTAACTTATCTGGCTGTCCCCTAACCAAAGATGAATTGAATGTACTAGCACATGGGCACAAGTTTGTGATTTTGCTCAAATGAATTCTCTAATGAGAATTCAAGCGCAACATTGAAAAGAACATAAGTCATCTATTTAGTAATAAAGCTAACAGACTACATTTTGAAGTAGCCAAGTTGATCTATGATGCATGACCATTGTAACCGAATATTGCACAGTGAGAATTAAAAACCCTGATGTCTTTAAAAGTGCAATAATAACAGTTTTCACCAAAGCTGACAAATGGAATACCACTGTAGTCTTAGATTTCAAATCTTATGATTGAAAAATGAAATTACTTCTTTGTGATCAGATTACACACTCCATGCTTAATACGAATCCTATCAAAAGTCAACTCAATAAACTCAAGTTATTGGATAAAACAACATGCATAGATCAAGAAATGATCAAAAGACTCAGAACATACCATGCAACCTCTCAACTCCCGGGAATATATGGCTCACCGAAATTACATAAAAGTAACTGTCCACTTAGACCTACTGTGAATTCTATAAGCAGTCCAGCATATATAAAATTTCAAGATTTTTGTCTAACCTTTTCCACCCCCTCACTGGCCACTCAGCTTCCTAAATAAATAAATATTAAAAAAAAATAAAATAAAATAAAAATAAACAATAGAATTTCTAGCCTAAAAATTTCCATAGTAGACTTATTCAAATTTACAATTACATCTGGTTACTTCACATCTGGTTCTCGGCCTCGACCATAGATGGCAACCCTATTGGAAGAAATTTTTTTTCTAAGTTGGTATCTGTCATAAGCATCCATATGAAATTGCAAGTCATTCTATCAAGTAGTTTGTTTTATACAGCTCTCTGAAGCAAAGGTGTTGTCTGTATCCCTAGAAGTGGATAAAATTGAGTATCGTCCAGTTATAAAATTATTTGTAAAAGAAGGTTTAATGCCAAAAGAAATTCATTCAAAGTTCATAAAAATCATAAAAGTTTATGGGTACTCTTCTCCTTTGTTTTCAACAATTAAGAAATGGGTTGCCGAGTTTAAACATGGCCGTACCAGCCTTGAAGATGATCCATGTGAAGGACATCCAAAAAAGTGTAACAACACCAGAAATCATTGATCAAGTGCACGATATGGCACTAGATGACTGCCGAGTCAAAGTGCGCGAAATTGCTGAGACTATAGCATTTCAAAAGAACGTGTAGGATATATTTTGCATGAAGAATTGCAAATGAAAAAGCTTTGCACAAGATGGGTGCTGCGATTGCTCACAGCAGTTCAAAAATGCACTGGCATGAAATTCTCTGAACAGTGCTTGGAACATTTTAATAAGAATAAAGCTGATTTTATGCATCGATTTATTACTATGGATGAGACTTGGATTCGCCATTACACAGCAGAATCCAAACAGTGGACAGAAGCCAGTTGTTCGGCACTAAAGAAGACAAAGTCGGTTCCATCAGCAGGAAAAGTCATGCATCAGTGTTTTGGGATGCTAAAGGCATTTTGTTTATTAATTATCTTGAGTAAAACAATAACCGAGGAATATTATTCCGATCTTTTAACCAGACTAGACAAAAAAATTTGTGAAAAAAGACCTGGTTTGCAGAAGAAAAAAATCATCTTTCATCAGACAATGCACCTGCCCACAAAGGTGTTTTTGGCAATGGGAAAATTAAGGGATTTGCATTATGAATTGTTGGAACATCCACCCTATTTCCCAGATTTGGCTCCGTCTGACTTCTATCTCTTCCCAAACTAAAACTCTTCCTCACTGGTCAGCGTTTTTCTTTAAATCAAGAGATAATTGCAGCTGTAGAGGGGTATTTTGCAGATTTTACTGAGAACCACTACAGGGAAATGATAATGGCACCGGAATAAATGTATTAGTCTAAAGAGAAATGTTGAAAATGTCTAAATGTTGAAAAATGAAAATAATTTTGAAATTATAAATTCGTTTTTTCATTGTTAGGCCCAGAACTTTTCAGACCACCCTCATAAAATATACAAGTGGAAGGAAATACAATGAGCTTACTGCTATCACCTAACCTAGTCAACTTTTATCTTTAACATCTGAGAGTTGGCCGAGTGGTTAGCATATATACGCTCTCCAGCCAACAAGCTGTAGGTCTGAACCCTGCCATAGGCATGAATGTTTGTGATTGTCTGTGAAAATACTAGTGGTGGTGAACAATGGATGACATTGGTGTAGATGATGTGGTCCGCTATAGTTGGTGGATTAAGTATGGAGATGGAGAGTTGTAGAGCAGGTGCCTTTCCTTGATGAGTCTTGGGACTCCTTGGAGGTGTCACATAATCCTAATAATAATATTTTCTCGAGCTCTTGAGAGATAACCATCTCAGGCAGCATGCAAAGGAGGGCATGCGAGAATCAAGAGTTCTAGATCTGATCATTTCATTAGAGGGTGTAATTGTGAGAGGGGGTTTCACACTTTCTTCCAGCTGGTGAAAGTGATCATGAAGTAATCATCTGTGTTGTGGCTAATCATATACAGACTCTTGTGAGGAAAGGATATATGTGGAATTATAAGACTGGTGATTATGACTAGCTTAGGAGACAGCTTAGAGCTATAACATGGCACGAGGTGTTGAGCGGTAAGGAAATAAATGCTGCATGGGAACTGACAAAGAAATACACAACAGCATCAATGTGTGAATGTATTCCGAAGGCCAAAAGGCTGAATCAGGTAGGTGTAAAATGGATAAATGTGGAGCTTAAGCATGAAATCTGGAAAAAGAAAGTAATCTGGAGGAAGTACAAGATGAATAATGGTAATAATCAGTCACATGAAGAGTATAAAGAACATGTCAGGAGAGTGACTTAGTAAGGAAAACAAAAGTGGAGTATGAGCAGAAATTGGCAAATCAGGCAAAGAAAACCCTACCGCAAACACAAATAGGCTAAATAGCCATAAAAATAATATTTACTTTTTCCCAAAAACAATACCCTAGAGAGTGTTTTTAGATATGTGATAAGTAGAAAGAAGAATGATCATGGTAAGATGAAGTTAATGGATGAAAGTGGTATTATGGTAACTGCTGCAGAAGACATTGTTGAAGTATTCAGTGATCAATTTATAAGGGTGTTTCATCCTGATCAGAGTGGAATCATGAGGAAATTAAGTGTATAGGACATAGGAGGGGAATGGCTTAATTGTGAGTGAGCAGGAGGTATTTGAGGAAATAAATAACCTTGATGTCAATAGAGCGATAGGATTTGATGACATATCACCACGCATCTTAAAGGAATGTTCCAGGGAATTGGTAGTAGCAGTGGCATGCCTGTTTAATAAGTCTAACAAAAGCACAGGTTCCAAGGGAGTGGAAGGAGGGTAAAATTGTTCCACTGCATAAAGGTTGTGATAAGGCTGTAGCTTCAAATTATAGGCTGGTTTGTATATCTGGAGTTGTGGTGAAGGTACTGGAGAGATTACTGAACCTTACTGGAATGACTGTGGAAACTAGGTTGATAACAGCAGTATTCTCTGTGGTTATTAGCATAGGTTTGTTAAGGGGAGATCATGTTTCACTAACTTACTTATGTACCATAAGAAGGTGACAAATACCTTGGACAGGGAAGATGCATATACAGAGATGTACTTAGATTTTGCAAAGACTTTTGATAGACTTCCACATGACAAGCTCTTAAATAAATTGAAACAGATGGGACTGGATAAATGACTTCTGAGTTGGATCAGTGACTGGCTGTCAGCTATCAGAAAGTTATATATGGGGTATATAGATTGTATATAAGTATCTGACTTCATGGAGGTCAAATGTTAATAATAATAATAAAGAAAGAATCCTCTCTCTCTCAACCCAAAGCCAACAATTTGGCTGTGATACATTGATGATGTTTTTGCAGTTTTGAGACACAGAGAACCAAAACTCCATTCTACCCAAAATCAACACCCTACATCCTAAGTTCACACTAGAAAAAGAATCATCAAAAGGAATTTCCTTCTTAGATGTGCACATCCAACATAAACAAGATCGATCCATTTCCACTTGTCTACTTCAAACAACTTTTATGGGTTGCTATATCCACAATATATCAGCCCACCAACCATCTCAAAAATATGTATCATAAAATCCCTTGTATTTAGAGAACACAAGATTTGTTCTTCTGAAGAATCTCTTTAACAAGAACTACAAATCCAAAAAACAGCCCTACTAAATGGTTATAATCCAAGAACAACTCAGAAAATAATTAATGACTTTCTTATACAGCAACCCAGACAAGAAGAAATCCACAGCACTCCTATACCATGTTTAAAGCATCTCTGAACAAATGGCAAAAATTATGAAAAAATAGAAGCTCATAACCTGCTACCTTCTTCAAAAGACAAACTCTCACCACTGATGCACCTGGCATATAGAAAGTACCATGTCTGTGCAACTTGTTTGACTAGGGACAAACAGGAATATTTGTCAATAAACGTATCTCTGAACATCAAAATCACATTCGTCTTATCAAACCTCATAAATCTGGCCTGGCACAACATGGGATTGAAAACACTAGACATAGGATTCAACAGAAAAACACCAAGCTGTTATTACATAGATCCATATACAAACATAAATGTTTATACAAAGAAAGTGCTGAGGCCCTACTTCATTGACCTACCTTCGTAATGACTGCCTTACTATTCCTGATGTGAGAGAAATTGCCATCCTCCAACTGTATTAAATAAATTTGTAATCACAAGTTTTTTTTTAACTTATCTATTTTAATTTTCTTTTTAACCAAACAATTTTAACACATGACACACAACTGTATACGTGAAGAGATTCCAATTTAACGCATATGCTCTACTATTACTTTATTTGAATTCCTTATTGTTGTTCACTGTTCACACTAATAATGTCTTACAACACATAATGTTATACAAAATTCTGAATAATAAATTAATACTATGGCACACATGTGATTTTATATTAATGGATACTCCACAGGCCTGATTATACAAGAAAGAATCATTACTTGAAATTTTGTAGTCCGAATAGTTCATTGTGTAGTGAGATTCACTATATAATTTCAGTTCAGTTACACAATTTATGCAGATGTCATCTTCTAAGTAAATCTACAAGGCAATGAAGACTTAAAATAACATAAAAGAGATAAAAACTGTATAACACTTCCGCAAGTAGCATTCATGAAGCTCTCCCCCCTCCTTCTTCCCCTTTTGTCAAACTTGTTAGTTTGAACCCTATAGTTTAGTGATTAAAAAAAAAAAATACAATGGGTGCTAAAAGTAATTTCAGAAATTAAAACAGAAATGGTCATATTAATTTTTTTGTACAAACATACCTTGAGAATATACTGAAGGCAAAATGTAATTCATTCTTTGTTCTACTTTCATCTGATTTTACAGATATCTCATGGAGATACCCATATAATAATAATCATTTGCAGCATAAGACTGTAAAATTGCAGCCAGTCTCCATTAACAGTTTGGATCTGAGTTTGTACATAAAAACAGATGAAGAAGTGTTCTGTTCTGAAAACTTTAATCATAATAAGAAATCTCCTATGCGCACATTATAGCAAAGAAAAACAAGCCACACTTAATCTGGTTACTTTTCTTGATTGATCAATAGCAATAGAACCATGATTCCTCTAATTGAATTTAAAATTTTCAACACTTATTTAACTTAAAATTATCATCATCATCATCAAATTCCTGCCATGACCCTCAAGGGGTGTACAGCATATGATAGTACTACATGAAAAAAATTACATCATTACTAACTTCCTATCTACAATTTTCCTCCAAATCAGTCTGTTACTTGTCAAGACTCCAACATTATCAGATCTTATATTTCTATCGTCTAAGGCACTTTGTACCGTATCAATCCACCTATATCTTGGTCTTCCTCTGGGTCGTTTTCCTGCCAACCTGGCAGAGAACACTTGTTTTGCTAATCTTTCTTCGCCCATTCTGTTTAAGTGACCATACCACCTGAGATTAGCTCTCTTAACGCATTCCTGGATGCTGACAATGTCAAGTTCTTTCCTAATATCCTCTTTTTTAATATGATATTGCCATTGATGCTGTTCACGCCTATAATCTTTCGCAGGACTCTCATATCTGTGGTCTCTAGTCTTTGGTCAAGTGTTTTACTTCTGACCCAGCTCTCAGATCCATAAGTTAAAACTGGTTTTAACACTGTCTTGTATACAGCTAATTTAGTGTTCCGACTAATTTCTCTCTTATTCCATATGAATTTATTAAATTGACTTCCCACCATACCAGCTTTGTTGATTCTGTTGTCTATTTCCATATTTAATTTACCATCTTCAGTAAAAATCATGCCTAAGTAGCTGAAATGTTTTACTTGTTCCACAGGTTCTCCATTCACAACACAGTTGACATTTTCAATGATTCTGCCTATTTTCATTGTCTTTGTCTTTTTATTGCTGACCTTCATACCATATCTCTTACAACAGCTATTCAATTTAGTCAGAGAATCTTGCACACTTGTAGCGGATTTATTTAGAAGTACAACATCATCCGCATAAAGCAAAGAGCTGACATTAATATCTCCAATTTTGATATCATGTTTAATACCACTTTCCTTCATAATGTGATCCATATAGATAATGAATAACAGAGGGGATAATGTACATCCTTGTCTCGCACCAGATTTAACATTAAACCATCTTCCTGTAATTCCTTCAATTCTAACTGCTGACTTACAACTCAAATAAAGACTACGTATTGCTTGATATAATGTCCCCATTGACACCATATAACTGTAGCGTATTGAATAGCTTCTCTCTTAGCACCTTGTCATATGCCTTTTCCAAATCGACAAAACTTAAATACAGATCTTTGTTATATTCCCATGCTTTCTCGACTATTTGTCGTAAAGTGAAGATCTGATCCTGGACAGCCTCTATTTGGCCTGAATCCAGCTTGTTCTTCACCAAGCTTTTCTTCCACAATTCTTCTCAACCGTTTCTCAAGTATACTTGCATAGATCTTGCCAGGAACACTCAGTAGGGAAATACCTCTGTAATTCTCACATTCAGTTTTATTTCCCTTTTTGTATATGGGTACTATGAGAGCTCTACTCCAATCATCGGGAATTTGTCCCTCTGTCCAGGCTTTCTGAACTATGCAGTGCAGCCACTGTAAGACTCTTATACCACCATACTTCAGCATTTCTGGTCCAATATCATCTACTCCTGCTGCCTTTCCACATTTCAAGCCTTTGATGGCTTTTTCTACTTCAAGTATGGATATGTATTCCTGACTGCATGCCTGGGCAGTGTTTTTTACTACTGTACTGTCATCACTGCTTGTTTCATTTAGCAGTTTTTCAAAGTAATTACTCCATACTTCAAGGATATCTTTTACTCCTGTTTTCATGTCACCTTTATCATCTCTAACTCCTTTTACAGTACTCTTTCCTCCATTCCTAAGCTTCTTCAACAACCTCCAGAATATTTTGCCACCTTCTTGATATTTATTTTCTATATTCTTGCCAAAGTCCTCCCATGACTTTTGTTTAGCTAGTTTTACACAGTGTTTAGCATTCTTGCATTTGTCTCTATATTCTCTAAGAGCACAAGCTGACTTATTTGACAGGAACTTTTGATATGCTTTCTTCTTTTCCTTCACTGCCTCTTTAAC
This sequence comes from Typopeltis vanoorti, assembly GCF_054136105.1. Lineage (NCBI taxonomy): Eukaryota > Metazoa > Arthropoda > Arachnida > Uropygi > Thelyphonidae > Typopeltis > Typopeltis vanoorti. The sequence goes on along the minus strand of NC_143554.1, from coordinate 134,037,626 downwards.
TTTCCTATGTCCACCAGGGAGTTCTGATTTTTTTATCCTTGCAGACAACCTCACCACATGCCTCTCTGGCAGAATCAATCAATGTTTTCTTCAGAGTTTGCCCCTGAATCTCCAAGGTTTGATTCCTGTTCTCAAACTCTTTCATTTTTTTCTTCAATAATCTTTGTGTATGTTAGTCTACAGTTCACATCTGAGAGCTGCTCAACTTTTATTCGCTTTAAAACTTTCTTACATGTCATTCTTTTCAATATGAAATTCAATTTTATCCTGCTCAAGACTAAATAGTGATCACTTCCAATTTCAAATCCTCTGTACACTCTGGTGTCCTGCACCAGGGAGAAAACATCACTATCAACAATAACATAGTCAATGAGACTTTTCTTATTCCTAGCCTCATCTCTCCATGTGAATTTGTGCACATTTTTATGTTGGAACATGGTGTTAGTAATAACCAGTCCACGTCCTGAGCAGAAATTCAACAGATATTTGCCATTATTATTAGCTTTGCTCTTTTCTCCAAATTTTCCCAAAACATTTTTGTATGTCTGACAATCACTTCCTACTCTGCTATTTAGATCCCCAACAAAGACCAACTTTTGTTTTTTCATTGTGTCAGTAGCTTTCTCTAGAGCCTCAAAAAATTCCTCCACTTCTACCTTAGTAGAACCTTCTGTGGGACCTTAGGCACAAATAAGTCTCATTGACTAGTTCCCCATTCTCATATTTGCCCACATTACTCTACTTGAGACTGACTGCCATTCAAGAAGATTAGCCTCATATTTAGTGTTGAATACTATGGCTACTCCTTCTTTTCCTTGATTGTCATTGCCTGAATATAACATTTTGTATTTATTGCTCAGAAAGATCTCACCAGTTTTTGTCTTTTTTGTTTCAGTCACCCCTATTATGTCGATCTGGTACTTATCTAATTCCTCAGCTAGCTCCATTTCTTTGCGATTCAGGCTTCTTACATTGATAGTACCGATCTTTAACTCTGGTGATGTTGAGTTGGAGCTTGTTTTCAGATTTGTTCCAGTAGCTGACTTTTCGCTGTTCGCCCTGGTTCCCTGGCGAAAACAACAGGGGCCTTGTTTAACCGGGCGACTCCATAGCTGGCATGAAATTTTGTCATGTTGTACCATCATTTTTTTATTTTGGTTTAACCAATAAGAATACAATTTGGTCAGCTAAATCCCAAATTGCCAGCCCATCCTCGTTCGTTCAGTATCCAAGTAGATACCCAACATGGTGCACCACGAGAAGGTGAGGCTTGGACATTAGGTCAGAAGCCCTGGTCGGTTCTCCTCATTCCTTTAAAGGCTATGTGGAGGTCTCCTCTCAGTTATACAGCTTTGACCCTTAAGCATCCCCCTTAAAAAAACTTAAAATTATTGATCAATAAATCTAGTTACATAATACAACATACCAGGATTTTCAAAAGATTCTGGTGAATATTTGAATTGCAGCTTCTTAATAATATCTTTTGCTTTATCTACCAATCTGGTATCTGGTTCATGCCTCTGTCCCAAATGTAAGCTTCGACAATCTTCCATGTAAGGCAGAAAAATAACATGAAACCCTGGTGGTGCTAATTGCACACCATGTTCATCTAATTCCTCTTCCTAAAAGAGAAATGAGCTAATGTCAAAGAGTATCAATAAGTAAACACTACAAAAGTAAATGCTATTCCCTGAATGAAGGCAAATACAAATATTTAGCTGACAGAACAAAAATAAATTTTAAGAAACTGAGTAATCAAAGATCACTTATTATATATGAAACAGCAGTAACACAATAATCACTGCATGTGGAATGATTCACACAGTTATCAAAAAAACAAACATAAGTGCTGTTAAGTCTGTTGTTATTTGCTAATTTGCATTTACTTTATGTATTTTACAAGTTTATTTTTTTTCCCCTCCCCCATACAGTCCCACTACCATGAATATTCAGTATTAAGCTACAAGTTTATTAAACTCACATTCAAATTTAGGCTCTAAGATTTGACATCAACATGTAAATGATAGCTGGGTAAAATCTCTTTGCCCACTAGTATAATTTTTAAAATAAACAATCAATTATATATATATATATATATATATATATATATATATATATATATATATATATATATATATATATATATATATATGTTCAGTGCACAGGAAACTATTTAACATAATACAACATATGAGATACTGTTTTTAGCACCGAAACATATAATAAAAGAACAATTCTTTTGAAAGGTGAAATTTATTTTCAAACTTAAAACATTATATAAAATATACTAAATGTTGCAATGAGAACATTATTGATTTCAGTTATCAAATTTCTAATATGTACTCTCAAGATATACACAGAATACTAATAATGGTACTATAAAAAAGTCTATTACTAAGTGTAAATGTATTATGACATCATAATGTCATATTGACAGTTTTTCTCCAAATTAGTCTTATCTGTCAGATTATAATTAAAGAGATATCATATTTCAATCTTGTAAGTTAATTCTAACTGCATCAATCCACATAGAGCCTGGTCTTCTCTGGGTCTTTTTCCAGATGAGAATGTTCTTTGTTCTTTACTTTTGGTAATTTGTTTCTTGGTGCTCAATTAAATGAGAGTGTTAAACTGAATATGAATATTTTAAAAGAAAGTAAATGAATATGAAGAGCTGTGGAAATAGTAGCAAATTTTTCTTTCTGTAAGAAAATATTTGTACAGTATTCCATTTTTCAATGTAAATATGCAATTCAAATTTCAGTAATTTCAAGTGATTTTGTCACTTGAAATTACTGAAATTTGAACCAGCTTGAGAATGCCCAATCATCATCACATCATCAAATTCCTAATATGTACCCTAAGGGGAAATGATGTACAGGATATTATGATAGTACTAAATGAAAAAGTTCAATCATTACTCAGCTTTCCTCCAAATTAATCTGTTTTCTGTCAAGACTCCAGTATTGTCAGATCTTATATTTCTGTCTTCAAATAGATCTTGCTGTATCAATCCACCTAGACTTTGATCTCATTCTGTCATTTTGGGGGGAAAAAAAAAAAAAAAAAAACTTATTTTGCTAACCCTTCTCTCCCCTTTGTTTAATTGACCATACCACCTGAGATCAGCTCTGCTAACACATTTCTCAATGCTAACAATATCACGTTCCATCCTAATATCCTCAGTTCACTGACCCAATCTTTCTCAGAACTCTCATATCTGTAGCCTCCAGTCTTTCATGAAATGTTTTGTTTCTAACCAGTTCTCAGGTCAATAATTCAAAATTGATTTGAACACTATCATGTATACAGCTAGTTGTTTTCACTAATTTCTCTCTTGATATAAATTTATTCAGTAAACTTCCTACCACACCAGCTTTGTGAATTGTTTTCTATATCCATATTTAATTTGCCCTCTTCACTAAAAAAATTAGGCCTAATTAATTAGTGGAAATGCTTTTACTCGTTTCATAGGTTCCTCATTCAAGATGCAGTCGATGTTTTAGATTTCTGTCCATTTTCATTGTCTTTGTCTTATTGCCAATTTTTGTACTAAATTTATTACAGCAGTTATTCAATTTACTTAGGGAATCTTGCAGAGTTGTACAGGATTTATTTAGAAGTAAAACGTCATTGGCATAAAAGGAGCCGAGTTAACTTGTCCAATTTTTACACCAGGTTTAATACAACTTTCTTTCATAATGTGATCTATATAGATGATGAATAACAGAGGGAATAGTATACATTCCTGCCTCACACCTGATTTAACAAACCATCTTCCTGTACCTCCTTCAATTCTAACTGCTGATTTACAACTCAAATACAGTGGTATCTCGCTAATCCGAACCCTCCAATAATCCGAACCGTGGTTTGAAAGGGAAAAAAAAAAGTTTTATTTATTACGTACTATTATTTTATTGAATAATTATTATTTGAACTATTATTATTTATTTTATTAGAGTACAGTATTTTTTTTTCATACTGGCGATTATACGGTTATAGTGTAGGCCTATTTTGATTTATTGTGTGTTCACGTTTGCTTAGGAAGCCATAGAACCTGAAGCAATTCGAGCATCATGGAAAAAACTGTGGCCATCTAGAATTTACCAAGATAACTACGGTGATATACAAAAAGAGGAAATTCAAAACGTGCAAAATTTGGTTAAAAATATAAATCTAGATGTTGAAATTTCACAAACAGATGTTACAGAATGGATTACAGGTAGAACTGAAAGTGAATTCGAAATTGAATCAGATGCTGAAATTATAAATATGACGCTATATGATGACAATAAAGAACTCGAAGAGGCAGCTGAAAGTTTTAATATGTGTATAGAATGTGCTAAGCAGAATGATATGCCATTCCCCAAAATTTCATTGCTAATGCAGCACCGAGAAGAAGCATTCAAAAAAAGTTTAGCTTCCAAGAAGCAAAAGAAAATCAGTGACTTTTTTTTTTTACAAAGAAATAAAAAAAAAAAAACTTAAATATAAAGAGCCAATAGGCTTCATTTCGGCGACAAACGTTATTTAAATATATAAAAAAAAAAACTTTCTTTTGTGTTCTGTACAAGAAAGTGATTTTTTTTAAGCAAATAAACTAATGTACTGAACTAAGCAATTTTATTAAATCAGAATCCTCAACAATACAGGTACACACAAACTAAATTTTTACAAAAATAAACTTGTGTACTGTATTATTTTTCAAGTTTTCCATTACAGTACAGTAGCTTTTTTTACTATCAGTTACTTCATTTATTTACAGAATTAAACTGATGTACCATTAGAATTTGATTATTTTTGCCTTAAACACTAATTATTGTCTCTTGGGGGGGGGGGGGATTCGCTAATTGGAACTTTTCGCTTATTCGAACGAGCACGGTTTTTATTAGTTCGGATTAGCGAGATACCACTGTACAGACTATGTATTATTTGATATAATTTCCCATTTACACGATATAACTGTAGCATTATGAACAGCATGAGTCTTGCCACGTTCTCAATATGCCTTGCCTTTTTCAGATTAAAAGAAACTTAAATATAGATCCGTGTTATATTCCCATGATTTCTGAACTTGTCTTAAATTGAAAATCTGATCCTGGCGGCCTTTATTTGGCCTGGACAAGTTTGTTCTTCCCCAAGCTGCCATTCCACAATTTTTCTTAACTTTTTCTCAAGTATCCTTGCATATATTTTACCAAGAACACTTAATAGAGAAATTTTTCTGTAATTCACACATTCAGAGATGGGTTGAGAGCTCTACTCCAATCTGGAATTTGACCATCTGACCTGGCTTTCTGAATAATGCATTGTAATCACCACAAAACTTGTATATATACCTCTATATTTGAGCATTTCTGGTTGAATAATCATTTACCTCAGCTCTATTTTCATATTTCAGGTTTTTGATGGCTTCTTCTAGTTTACTGATATATATTCCTGATTGCATTCTTGTTAGGCGTCATCTACCACAGTGCTCTCACTACTTGTCACATTTAAGAATCTTTCAAAGTAATCATTCCGAATATCTTATCTTCAGTTTTCACATCACCTTCGATACCTCTGATTCCTTTTACAGTACTCTTTTCTCCATTTCTGAACTTTTCAATACCTCCAGAATACCTTCCTGATATTTATTTTCTATGTTCTAACCAAAGTCTTCACATTACTTTTGTTTGTTTGTTTTACACAGTGCTTGCTTTTTTTACATTTTTCTCTGTATTCACTGAGAACACAGGCTAACTTACTTGCGAGGAACTTTCAATATGCTTTCTTCTTCTCCTTAACTGCCACTTTAACTTCCTAAGTCTACATCTAATTTTTCGATCATTGCAGACAACCACACCACATGCCTCTCTGGCCGAATCAAATTATGTTTTCTATGGTTCTTGTATTGGAAACATTCATTTTTTTTCTGCATAATGTTTGTGTAATTGAGTCTACATTTCTCTCCTGAAAGCTGCTCAACTTTAATTAAATTGAAGTTGAAATTGAGAGAAAAATCTCTCAATTTCTTTCGAAGTTTCGCTACCCTAATCGGTTTTGACCTTCATTGAGGTCTCGTCAGTGGGAGATAGACCCAAGAAGATACCAAAGGAATTTTTATTTATTTATTTTTTAGGAATTGTGCATCCACTTTCACCTGTATAAGGTAGGTTACAAGTGCACTCAACACAGCTCCAGGCCAAGGAAGGAAGGGAACCAAAACTTTCAATTATATTATTTTGCTCAAAACTAAATGGTGATCACTTCTTATTTCAAATTCTCTGTATATTCTTGTGCCATGAATTAGCGAGGAGAAACTGTTTTTGACAATAACATAGTGAATCACACTTTCTTATTTCTTGTATCTTCTCTCCATATGAATTTGTGCACAGCATTATGTTGGAACATGGTGTTAGTAACAACTAGTCCATGTTCTGAACAGAAATCTAGCAAAGTACTTACTATTATTTACTTACAGGTACTTACTATTATTATTAGCTTTGCTCTTTTCTCCAAATGTCCCAAAATATGTGTCTGGCAATCATTTCCTACTCTTCTGTTTAGAAAAGTTGGTCCAATGTGGACCAACTTTTCCTTTTTCAACTTCTTTCTCCGATGCTTGAAAAATCTCTCAATTTCTTCCTTAGTAGAACCTTCTTTGGAACCATTGGCACAAATAAGTCTCACTGTTCAGTTCTCCATTCTGATATTTGTTTACATTACACTATTTGATACTGCCTGCCATTCAAGAACATCTTCATATTTAGTGTTGAATACTACAGCTACTCTTTTTTCCCCTTATCATCATCATTGTGTGAGTATAATATCTTGTATTTGTGGCTTAGAAAAGTTTCACCTGTTTCTGTCTTCTTTGTTTCAATAATGTCTATCACACTGATCTCATACGTATCCATTTTTTCTGCTAGTTCCATTTCTTTTTCATTGATGCTTTTTATGTTGGTGGTGCCAATCTTTAACTCTGTTGCTGATGTTGAGTTGAGATTTGTTCCAGCAGCTGAGTTTCTGCTTTTGATAACATATTCCATGTCCCATAATGCAAAACATACTTCCTTTAGGACATGTAAATTGTTATGCATTAACGGAAGTTTTGCTACCCTAATCAGCTTTGACCTTCATTGAGGTCTCATCAGTGGGAAATAGACCCAGGGGGATACCAAAGTAGAATTTTTATTTATTTATTTTTCAGGAATTGTGCATCCACTTTCACCTATGTAAGGTAGGTTACAAGTGCACTTGACACAGCTCCAGGCCAAGGAAGGAAGGGGATCCTTGAAGGAGTTGAATAAGTTCATTAATTTTGTGAGGTTTAAAGGTGGCATTAAACATGTATCTGTGTAGCATTTATTTTATCTGATATTCTGTAACCTGCCTTATATAGGTGAAACTAGATGCACAATTCCTATTTGGAAAAAAGAAATGTAAACGGCACATTAACAATAACTACTGGTAAATGTTTCTGCCCTGGATACTCTACATAGAATTAACTGGAAAGGCACACATTCATTATATCATACCAAAACTTGGCATGAACACAAATTTAAAGAAGCCTGAAATCAACCATCCTAAATCTCAACAATAATGATGGTTTAAAAATCCCAAGAATATGGATGGCACATATTCTACTTGCATAACCTTTTTTTTTTTTATTCCAGAGCCTTAACATAACAGACACCTATGTTAAATTAATGATTAGGCCACTATTGCTGTATTCAAAAATAACATGAATTTGTTCTCTGGTCATGTAAAAATAGGATATAGCTAGATGTTTTTTTTTTTCTTTTTTTTTAAAATTTTCTCACTAGTGATCAGGCCAGCAGAATAACTGATCAAATTAGTGTCACTTTGGCATATTGTTTGAACTGTAATGTAGCTTGTGTGTATGTGTGCTCCAGATGATGATCTTAAAGTTGAAAACTTCAAGAAATTAAAGTAATTATTCTTAACAAGGCAATAGTCTCCAAAATTTGATTAAAACAGAAATTTTAAGATGAAAACAGAATTTTGTTTTTCCAAACTAAGAAAGAAGAATCTAAAAATTCCTCTGCTTGTTAGTAGTCTGCATGATGGCTTGGTACTTCAATTGTAAGTCTTATGGATTTTATACAATTTAATTACTTAAAAAAGAGATATACGGCTTCATTTTGGTAATGCAAAATTACATAGGCAAAGTGGATATTAGATCCAACATTATTTCAAAACCGAATGTTATAGAAACTATGAAAGTTTCATCAAATGACCAGAGAGCTTACGAGAATATAATCCTCAGTATCGGAGTTGCCTTAGCTTGCACTACTTAAAAGACATGAGCGCTGCCCAAGAGTCCATATATTTGCCTTTCATTAGATCTTAAACTTTAAAAAAATGCACTAATAAAAGGCAAATATATGGATAATTGGGCAGTGCTCATGTCTTTTAAGTAGTGCAAGCTGCAGCAACTCCAATGCCAAATTGTATTCTCATAAGCTCTCTGGTCCATTTTATGAAACTTTCATAGTTTCTATAAACATTCGGCTTTGAAATAATGTTAGATCTAATATCCACTTTGCCTATGTAATTTTACATCACCAAAATGAAGCCATATGGTTCTTTTTTTTAGTAATTACTTTTACTCACCGACTGAGAGTTCACTTACAAAAAGTACATTTCTCTGACATTTGATTTCCTTAGTATTGAATGAGAGTTTCTGCTCTCTTAAGGTTTCTGCCTGGTCTCTGAAGAGAACAACCAGTTTGAAACAGCTGTTAGGCCAGGGAAACAGTAAAAATCCACTAATGAAAGGCGAACATATGGATGCTTGGGCAGTGCTCAGTCTTAAGTGGTGCAAGCTAAGGCAACTCCGGTGCTGAGGATTGTATTCTAATAAGCTCTCTGGTCAACTTTCATAGTTTTTACAAACATTCAGATTTGAAATAATGCTGTATCTAATATCCACTCTGCCTATGTAATTATACAATTTAATATATCTTCAGCAATTTTTGAATCCATAAAGAAGAGAGCTTTAGCTCAAGCAAAAGAATCATTACTACTTCTAAAATCCTTAAAAATCTGCAGTTATATTTTCTAACATATTCCAACATATTTTGCAGTCTAAAATTGACTTGTATCTATTTTTTCACTCTTTATTATTATTATTATTTTGTATTTTTACAAAACAGAATTTCTTGTTGGAGAATATTTAAACAATTTATAGTTCATTATAGTATTAATAGAAATTCCATCTACTTCTGAAAGTTTAGTATCGAATTTATCTACTTCTAGCAAGAGCTATTTGACTTGTATTGTTTTTTAATAATTGGATGAGATTATAAAAATATCTCAAATTTCTCAAAAAACATAACAATTCCCAGTAATCAGGAATCTTAAAATTACGAATTTACCCAGGAAGTCTTGGGAGGAAACCTTATCTAAACAACATGAGTACCCATAGTAGTGGAATTAGATGCAATCATCATGCTTTGAGATCCTGATGATAACTGTTCTATTTGTTTGGCCAAAGCAAGAAAGGTTGAGGCTAGGTTACTTGGTAGAGTCAGATAAATTCAGAGATTGTAACTGATCTAAAGAAGAGCAGAGATAAGGGATGCTAATGCTGACCAAATATAGCTTAACAATGAAGAGACTAGATTCATTTTTTGTTCATTCACTTCATGGGTACCTTCACGTATTAATGGAATTCTACACCATTATATTCTTAATGCCACTTTTATACCACCTATAAAATTAAAACACACATTCAACTCCTCTAAGGATCCACTCCCCCCATTGGCTCACCCTGGAGTTTATTGTATCTATTGCACCTGTAACTTACATTATATTGGGGAAACGTAAAATATAACACAGACAACATTAAATTTAACAATTTTGGTGAAGCAAGCCTCTCAGATCATGCTCTTAATATCCTACCCATATTGATTGGAAAAGTACATGTTCTTTACATCATACAAAAACTTGGTATGAATGGAAATTTAAAGAGGCCTGTGAAATTTTGATCAACCCTCCTAATCTTAACAATAATGGTGGCATAAAAATCCCAAGAATTTGGATTGCACAAATTCGGCCTACTTAGTTTTTCAAGTTTTCCAGCAAGGGATGCCAGAAAAATTCTAAGCAATTTTTCAGTTTTTTATTGGCCACCATCCATAGTGGTATGTTTTAATTTATGTGTATACATATATGAGCAACTTTTTTGTGAACATGTTACTCTCTAGCTTAATTTAATTTTGTAACCTAATAGATAGTAATAATAACAGGACTCTAAGTTTTGATGTAGTAAAGTTTTTTTTTTCCACCAGAGGTCAGGCCAATAGTTTTAACAGTTGACCAGTAACTTTAGCATACCATGTAGATTGTAGTGCAGCTTGTTTCTTTGTATATATGTGTATACTCCAGATGATGACCTTAATGTGAAGGTCGAAACGGCAAGTGATTATTTTGTTTTTTATTAAACTGAAGTTTTACTCTAACATGGTAATTGTTTCCATAATTTTCATGATGTATTCCTCCCTTTCAATTAATGCTTTTTCTCTATCAAGCAACAAGTTTTTCAAAACCATTGTAGTTCTTCAAACTGTTTTTGTAATCTTTCTCACTTTTCTTTGCCCTGCTCATCATTTTCAAAATCAGATACTTTGTGGTTATTTATTAAATAATTAGAAGTCTGGGATGTATGTAGGCAGGATGTTTCCCAATGCCATTGGGAAATCAGATTTGAAGTTATGCAACATTCTGCCTACAGCCTAGTCTTGACTCCATCAAACTTCTGGACAGATCTCAAGGATGAAAATGATGAAGTCAAAGCAGAGGTAAGGAAATTGTTCCAAAAACAACCAGAAAAGTTTTACTAGGATGGCTCCAAAAATTTTTTTTATATGGAGGATAAAATATATTGTAAGGGAGGGAAGGAAGGATATTATTTAATAAACAGTGTATGAAAATAGAGACATCAAACTATCTTTTGCTTTTTATTCACTGACATTTCTTTTGCATGGAAAACTAGTACACTGAAAGTATTACTTTCAGAACACTCCTTTGTATGTAAACCAGTGTTCCAGGCTGGTGAACGCTTAATAGCTAAATGAATTACAATTTTATTTATAATTTTTTAAACAAGTTTCTCCTCTCCTAACCCACTACCCATACATGGTACTAATGTGCTATAGGTTGATCAACCATCCTCACATGTATGGACTCAACATATGTTCCAAAGAGGATGGTTTACATTTGATTTGAAAGCCTCTACGCTGCATTTATTGGGAAACACATAAGAGGGGGAGGATTCCCCAGTAGTAACAGAGACAAAGGAGGAGGAAAAGAAACTTGTTCTGTGGGTTTGGAATTGTACTATGAAGGGATGTTAGGTGGTGGCAGTTGCACATGTCCCAAGAATTTAGTGGAGTGTGGAGAAATTATTGATGCTATTTCATGTGAACTTTTGCCATGGAAATATAGAGAAGATAGATATTGCTGAAACCAAATGATTGTGTGAAAGTGGGCAGAGTGAGTTGGTAAAAGATGGTTATTAATCAATTTGATTGCCCTCTTATTACATATTTTAGGGAGCTCTTGGGGAGCTTCATCCCAAATGTGAGAGCAGTATTCAATAGCTGGGTGGATTTGTGATTTATACAGATTAACAGTTGTTTGGAGATGAACTAACACCTTGAGTGAAAGAGATATCCTAGTTTTTTAGAAGCTGAGGAGGCAATGGCTGTGATTTGTTTATGCCAGGAGAGGCTTGATGTCAGGGTGATTCCAAGAAGAGAAATCTCATTTTGTTTAGGGATTTGAGTGTTGTTGAGAATAATACTGGAAGAAAATAGTTTTTATTCTGTGAGAAATAGGCCAGGTTTTGCTAGCATTCAAATAGAGGATGGCCTGGAGATCAGAAGTGAAGGCAGTGGAGGTTGATGTTCTGTAAGTTGAGGTGATTTGTGTAATATAAGGTTTGTCAAATGAAAAGGAGAAGTGCAATGAGCTGTCATCTGCAGAACTGTGTAATGGGTTGGTGGTCAACTAAAGTAGGTCATTGATATACAGAAGGAAGAGGGTTGATGAGAGAACAGAACCTTGTAGAACCCCAGCATTAGCAATTGCAAAAGTTGCTGGGCAGACCAAATGATAGGAGTTTGCTTAATCGTCCTTTGTGCCAGGTGAAAAGCTTCGGAGATATCAAGTGCAATCACTTGAGATTCATCAAACTTCTCCATGACATTGTCCAGAGATGGGCAACATGTGAGCAGATCTCCTGTTGATCAGCAGTGGAGGAATCCATGCTGGTGGTCATTTATTAGCCTTCAAAGTAGCACAAGAGTTGGGTACTGATGGTTCTTTCCATTCCTTTTGAAAGGACTGAGGTGAGAGAGAATAAATATACTTACTCTTTTTTTGAAAACTTTTCTACTCTGCAAAGCTTTTTCTTTCACATATTAAACATCACTAAATTATTATATGTTTGGTTGCAGTTTTAATTTTAAAACCACACACACACACACACACACACACACACACACACACACACACACACACACACACACACACACACAGCAATCCCTCGATTAGTGTGCCTAATGCATTCTTTAAAACAGGCACATTAATCGAAAACGCACTAATCGAGTATAATAACCTATGGGAAAATGTATAATTCATTCCTCAGATTTCTTTTTTGACCCTTAATTTTTTTTTAATAAAAGAATTAGGGTATGTCTCAGAGTCTATTTAAAGGAAAACCATGAAGCTGAAAGACAATAAAACATTCGGAATATAAATTTATTATTCTACTTAACAAAGAATTGAGCTAACGTTGTTTGGCAGGCATTCCGTTTCTTTTTTTCATACAACCGACGGTATGGCCCTATTGCCTCTTCTACTCTTTTGAAAATTTTACTGCTTCTCTCTTTGTCAGGGTCAGCCTCTATGCATTGCTGCTTAAAAACTTCAATTGTATGAAAAATATTTTCAAATTGTTTCTGTGAAATCTCTTTAGGCTGACTATCAGTGGTTATATTTTCTTCATATTCTTCGGGATCTTCCTGCTGTGCATCTAAATTTAGTAGGTCAGAATCACTCAATTCAGAATGCGATTCAATTAACTCTTGGACGTTATCATTGAAGGGAAGAAAGAAATGAAGGACGTACGAATTGGTCGCCAACACGCGAAATCACGTGCTTTATAGATAAGATTTTCCAACTGTTATACAAGCAAAATAGTTACCACTTTAAAAATAACAATGATCATAAAAGAGAAGTTAATTTTCCGACGTGTAATAATAAACAACTCATCCCAGAAGACGGATTGATTACCCTATTATCGGAATGGATTCTCCTTTTTGTGACATGCGCAAGAGTGTCGAAAGATCTCGAATCTGTGGGTGTACTACAGCAAATGACATAAATTTTGGCTGTAAAAATTTGGAACATAGTATACATAGTGTACATGAAAGTAGTGTAGTACGCCATTAAAAATAACTTTGTAAAATGTTTTAAAACGGTAACTAAATTATTTCATTCTGGTGAGTGATTTTTTAAAATAGGTAGCCATAAAAATGTACAGATAGAAAATTTTTTAAAATCTGTAACATTTATTTTTAAGATGTATATAGGTGCACTAATCGAATTTGGGTATCGAAAAAAAATGGCGCACTAATCGGGGGGGGCATTAATCGAGGGATTATTGTGTGTGTGTATATATATATGTGCACACTGCTTAGAAAGAAGTCAAAGGACACCAAAGTATGAGGAACAAACAGCTATAGCATCCACTTTAACAAGATGTAGGACCTACTTTTGCTGTGATGATTGCAGCAATCCTATGGGGGTATACTTTCCACAAGTGTACGATAGCAATTAATGGGAATTTTGGACCACTCTTCCTGTAGGCATGTAATGAGATCTTAGACTGTTTCAGGGCAGATGTCCCTTGACCTCTCCTAAAGCTCCAGCTCATCCCACAGATGTTCAATAGGGTTGAGATGAGGGCTTTGTGGAGGCCAGTCAAGTGTAGTGACATTCACAACCACAAACCACACAGTTACAGCAACAGCCTTATGACATGGTGCATTATTTTGCTGAGAAAGACAATGGTCAGTTCCAAAAAATTTTACAAAATAGGAAGCATCGCATTGTCAGAATGTTAAGATAGTTCTCAAAGTTTAATGTTCATGGCACCACAAACAGAGGTCCGAGGCCAAACCAGGAAAAATAGGACCATACTATCACACCGTCACCTCTTAATTTCATAGGATTACACACGTTGGTAAGAAAAGTTCACTGGGCATCTGCCACACCAACACCAATCTGCTTGGTAGTGAATATAGCATGATTCATTGCTCCATAACACAGCCTTCCAAGCTTCCATGTCCCACTGTGAATGCTCTTTACACTATTGAAGATTACGCTGCAGATCACTTTGGGTAATGTAGGGCTTGCATATTGCATTCCTACCATGGAAACCCATGTTGTGAACTTCAGTTCTAAATGTTTCTGTGCAGATTCATGTTCCAGTCGATGCCAGGAACCCTGCATTCAATGTGATGGTCGACAAATGGCAGTTTTCACATATTACCCTTCATAGCATCATATGGTCATGTTCGGTGAGTGTGGTGGGTCATCTGCTGTGAGAAGTTTTGTTTATTTATTTGTAAGCTTCCTATAATAGTACAATATGTTGATTAATCATATGTGTAACCTAAGGGCAACAGCTCATCCAGGTTATGATATGCATAAAGTTACAAAAATTTATGTAATGCATTTTCATAATATACACATATGTACATTCATATAATATACATATTACATATTATTATTATAATATAATTACATAATAAAATTGCAAATAAAATTTCATCATACAGAGAAAGTTGCATAACAATTAATTAGGAACAAAATAAAACAAAGCAGTTAAATAGCATTTAAATTTTGCGTTTTATACATAAGACTGGATCTTTAAATACAAATATGCTAATAATTTATACAATTATTTTGAACAGAGCTTCCTCATTTCTATGGGAAAATAAATACTCTTTGATTAGAGTTTTGTATTTGTTTGGGTTAGTTTCCTTTCTTATTGTTAAAGGTAGTTGTTGAATACTTTTGGTGCTAAATAAGTATAATGTTTGTGTATTGTTTCATTATTTGCTTTTGGAACTAAATATTTTAGGCCCTTATGTCTACTAAAGAAAGTATCTTGTTTGATATTTACGTATTCATTGTCATTTTTTATGAATAATAGTACCCTATAGACGTATAAATATCTAAGGGGTAGTATGTTTAGTATGGTGTATTTATTACACATTGCAGTATCCTTATATTTGTTTCTAGTTAAGATTTTAAGTACTTGCTATTAACTACCTGTGCTTCCATTTCAATATGGTATCACTGATTGTTGATCTGAGATGGCCCCAATTTGTCAACAATTTGCCAAACAGATAAGCTTGCAACATGACATCCTATCATAACATCCCTTTCAAACTCCATCGCCTTTCAAAGCCCATTGGAGGGGGGGGGAGGTGTCTGCTGACTTCTTTCCAAGCAGTGTGTGTGTGTGTGTGTATATGTAAATACACTTCCTATAATTTTTAAACTTAAATATGCTAAGTGCTTAATAAATGTGGATTAATTATTGCAAACTAGCAATTTATTCTTAAGTGCTCTTATTACACTAATGATACATGATGAGCAACAGCTATATGACAGCTACTTTGCAACAGTGGTGTAATTGAAAATAACCAAATACACATAATTCATTATATTGCTAATGTATATTACAGCATCTGAAGTACTTAAATTAGTACTACAAATGAATATACTATGCATTATAATTTTTAATTTTAAAATTATAATTATTTTTCTGAATTATTATAAAATGACTTTCAAAAATACCATAATTTTATATTGGTATCTGTAATAATAAAGAAAACTCCTTGATAACTTGATAATGCAGGTAATTAATTTTCATATGACAGGAGATTAATTATTTTGGCATTTCTATATTACCTTACATTATTATTACTACATTATTATACTTTTCAGTATCCTTTTCTCTTAATTTTTGTAGATAAGCTTATACACTGGTTATACATAGCTTTTGATTTTTCAGGAAATGACAAAGTATACTAGAATATTATTTAAAAAACTTTAATCAATACCTTCCTATATTCTGGCAATGTTACGTTGCCAAAATATAGGAAGGTAATATATGAATGCTGAAACGACCTACTTCAGTTTGTCAGCAACCCAGCACACAGTTTTCCAGATGATAGCACATTGCATTCCTCCTTTTCATTTGACAAACCTTACATTACACAAATCACCTCAACTTACAGAATATCAACCTCAACTGCCTTTAGTTCTGATCTCCAGGTCAGCCTCCACTGGGGTTCAGATAACCTTAGTTTCAATCCTACCAAAGCCTGACTCTTACCTATTTCCCACAGAAAAAAAACCTATTTTCTTCCAGTATTATCCTTGACAACACTCAAATCCCTAAACAAAATGAGATTTCTCTTCTTGGAATCACCCTGACATCAAACCTCTCCTGCATAAACAAATCACAACCATTTCTCCTCAGCTTCCAAAAAACTAGGATATCTCTGTCACTCAAGGCATTACTTCACCTCCAAACAGTTGTTAATCTTATGTAAATCACAAATTCATCCAACTACTGCTCTCACATTTGGGATGAGGCCCCCAAGAACTACCTAAAATATGTAATATGTAATAAAAGGGCAATAAAATTGATTAATAACAATCTCTTACCAACTCACTCCATCCACAATCATTTGGTTTTAACAATATCTACCTTCTCTAATGCATATTACAGATTATTTCCATGGCAAAAGTTCACATGAAATAGCATCTATAATTCCTTCTCACTCCACTAAATCCTTGGAACCTGTGCAACTATCATCCAACATCCCTCCAGTACAACTCCAAACCCACAGAACAAGTTTCTTTTCCTCCTACATCTCTGCTACTACTGCTATTTTGTGGAACAGTCTCCCCCTTATGTGTTTCCCAAGAAATGCAGTGTAGAGACTTTCAAATCAAATGTAAACAAGTTTCTCCTCTCCTACCCCACTTACCCATACATGGTACTAATGTGCTGTAGGTTGATCAACCATCCTCTCACATATGGGCTCAACATAAAAAAAAAAAAAAATCATAAATAAAATTGTAATTCATTTAGCTATTTAGCATTCATCAGTTGGAAACACACTGGTTTAGATACAAAGGGATGTTCTGAATTTAGTTTAAGTTCTGAATGAGATTACCTTCCTATATTTTGGCAATGTAACATTGCTGAAATATAGGAGGGTATTGATTAAAGTTTTTTAATTAATATTCTATTATACATTGTCATTTCCTGAAAAATTAAATCTATACATAACCAACATATAAGCTTATGTACAAAAATTAAGAGAAAAGGATACTAAAAAGTATAATGAATATACAAAGATGATGAGCTAAAACATGCATTTACAAAAGTGAAAATTGGAAAGGCACCTGGTCTTGATAGAATATAGAATACTAACAGACATATTAAAAAAATGGAGGGGGATCTCTTGCATATAAAACTAGAAGAATTATATATTGAGTGTTTAAGAAAATGAAGAGCTGAAAACTGGAATACTGGAAAAATCATCTTAGTACAGGAAAGGTGATGATGTTGAAAGTTTATTTTTCACTTGGTTAGACAATAATAAATTTAGTTTAATCCTTTATCCAAGTGTGAGCAAACAAGGTTTGGGTCTGAAAATATCTTCAGGACTTCAGGTCAGGTAGTACAACACCGGGCAGTTTGTAGTAAAGGTGGACCAAGCTAACATCACTCCTATCTCAGTATCTACCGTAATGCAAAACACATCTCCTTGCAGATATGTATAATGTTATGTATTAAGGGAAGGGCCACTACCCAGACTAGTTTCGACCTTTATTGACGTCTCTTCAGTGGGAGCCAGGCCCAGAAGTGGAGATACCAGGCAGAAGCAATCGCGAGGTCACCTTTACCTATAGGAGTTGCCAAAAGGTGTGCCACCTTTTTATTAAATTACTCTGGATTAAACTACCTGACCCCAGTCCTGAAGATATTTTCAGGCGTAAACTTTGTTTGCTCACACTTGGATAAAGGATTAAACTAAATTTATTATATTATAGCCTAATCAAGTGAAAAATAATTCTCTAAATCCAAAATAATTTAATAAAAAGGTGGCACACCTTTTGGCAACTCCTGGAGGTAAAGATGACCTCGTGATTGCTTCTGCCAGGTATCTCCACTTCTGGGCCTGGCTACTGCTGAAAAGACCTCAATAAAGGTGGAAACTAGTCTGGGTAGTGGCCCTTCCCTTAATGCATAACATTATACATATCTGCAAGGAGATGTGTTTTGCATTATGGGAGATACTGAGATAGGAGTGATGTTAGCTTGGTCCACCTTTGCTACAAGTTGCCCACTGTTGTACTACCTAACTCCAGTCCTGAAGATATTTTCAGGTGCAAACTTTGTTTGCTCACACTTGGATAAAGGATTAAACTAAATTTATTATAGGAAAGGTGATAAAACTGATAAAAGAAATTATAGAATCTATAACCCTTTTCCCAGTCCTTCATAAGCTTTTTGCAAAAATGATAGATGGCAGAATAAACAATATATTAAATTTCCATCAACCAAAAAAAAAAAAAAAAAAAAGACCAGGCAGGTTTCAGAACACCCTTCTCAACTTTAGATCATTTACAAGCCTTAAATCAAGTAACGGAATAAACAAAATAATATAACATACCAATTCGTTTGCTTTCACAGATTATGAAAAAGCTTTCGATTAAACAGATGTGTAAAATGCTTGAAGATTTAAAACATATAGGAATAGACGATGTTCATATTAACTCAGAGTTCAAAAGTAATAAATTTAAATAGAAAAGAAAGAGAAACAAAAAGAGCAATCAGACAGGGGACTATCTCACCAAAATTATTTGCTAGTCCTTGATATGACATGAGAAAACTGAACTAGGAGAACAACTGAACAGAGGACTGAATATTGATGGAGAATACTTAAGCAATTCATATCATACTAATAGCAACATCACCAACAGAACTAGAACCCATGATTACTGAATTAAATGAGGTAAGTTTGGAGATAGGCCTACTTATAAATATGGATAAATCAAAAATAATGTATAGAGAAAGTACTCCAGAATGAAAATAAATAAAAGAAAGATCGAAATAGGTCATAAAAATATCTAGGACAAATCATTACAACCAATGATAAACTTGATAATGAAATTTCGGCTAGAATAAACAGCAAGATGGGCAGTTTTAACCATTACAGAGATATATTTAAAAGAAATTTAACAAACTGCCTAAAAAGGATCTACAACCAGTGTGTACGCCCAACAATGACCTATGGTAGTGAAACCTAGAGCCTGACGAAAACACCTGGAGAAATTGAAAACACTCATGACAAAAAAAATTAAACATGGAAAGAGCCATTTTGGAAATAACACATATAAAAAAAAAATTAATACTTGGATTAGGAAGCAAACAAAGGTGATGGACACTAAATTAGTAATACTATGCAATAAATGGTTCTGGGCAGGACATGTGATGAGAATATCTAATCAACAGATGGATGCCAAGAACTGGTTATCAGAAACCAGGTGGTGGGAGAAGCTTCCTGCTTCTTCCTCACTTACTGTTTGTTGTGCCTGCATGCACGTTTCTTGTTCTTAAGTTTCTTGAAAATGGCAACGTGACATTGCCGAAATATTGAAGTATATTAAAATTTATTTTAATGTATGTCCTAGTATAATTTAATGTATCTCCTTAAATTATTTAGTAAAAAATGAGTATAATAATATTTATGGTGACTTGCAGTATTGTTGTAATTACCAAGAATTATTATACCAATCATTATCAACAGCTTTCTTCAGTCCGCTGCTGGATTATTGCCTCTCCATGCTTCTTCCATTTTGGCTGATCTTGTGCATCTTCCCACCATAAATGTTCATAACATCTTATTATCTCATCATCCCATCTTACCACTAGTAAGATGGGATGATGGGTTATCAAGAACTGGTTATCAGAAACCTGATAACCAGTTGGTAATTACAATAACGAGTTGGTAATTACAACAATACTGCAAGTCACCATAAATATTATTATACTCATTTTTTACTAAATAATTTAAGGAAATTACAACATCCACTAGGACACACATTAAAATAAATTTTAATATACTTCATTATTTTGGCAACGTCACGTTGCCATTTTCAAGAAACTTAAGAACAAGAAACGTGCACGCAGGCATAACAAACAGTAAGTGAGGAAGAAGCAGAAAGCTTCTCCCACCACCCCTCCTCGCAACAATATGGAGTCATTAAGACACTACACAACAGGGCTAAACTTATCTGTTTAAATGACAATGCCCTAACTACAGAACTAAACCACACTCTCAACACTTTCTCAGCTAATGGCTGGACCCCCCCCCCCCCCCAAAAAAATCCAAAAAATATTGAAACCAGTAACCCCCCCCCCCCAACAAGGATTACTCTAAATCCATCACCATACCTTATATCCGAGACACCTCAGAAAAAATTACAAAAATCCTAAAAAACATGACTTAACTTCTTGTTACAGACCATATAAAAAATTGGCATCCCTTATCCGCTCTACTAAAGACCAACCTCCCCCCCCCCCCCTAGACCTACCTGTATACCAGGTCCCTTGCAGCTGTAAGCTGTCCTACTTTGGCCAAACAGGCAGGACAGCAAATATCAGAATTTCAGAACACAAGGACTACATCCGGTTTCACAAATACAGCCACTCTGGTCTTGCTGACCATGCGCTGGATATCTGCCATTGAATATGGTGGAAGAACAGCAGCTAGAGTGCATGAACAAAAGTAGACTGAATGAACCAACCAATAATAAAAGGTATGACAGGAAAAATAGACGTATGAATGTGAACATGAACAAAATGAAGGATAGAGTGCTGTATGGAGACTCGTTAGTACGAGGTGTGTTAGTAGAGGATTTGACAAAATCGTACCAACCTGGTGCGACCATAAAGGACGTAACTGCGTCTATTAGAGAGCAAAAGGAAAGGGTGAAAGAAATGATTGTTGTGGCAGGTACGAATGATCTGAAAGGAGATAAAATGGAAATGATAGAAGACCTGAATGAATTGTTTGAGGTAGCAAAAGAAAAGAGTGAGAGAGTTAGAATGATTAGTCTTTTGCCACGGTATGACAGTGAAATGTTTAAAAGGAGGGCTATAATTGCAAATGACTTTATGCGTGGGTTATGTATGACGAGTGGTGTGGAATTTGTGGATGTGTGGAGTGAGTTTGATGGGCGAAAGGATCTATATAAGATGGATGGCTTGCATTTGAATGGTTATGGTGTAAGAAGACTTGAGAAAGTGTTGCTGAATGTAGTGGATGTGCAAATTCAGGGAAACTAGATTTGTTAGGGGGGGGGGGGAGTAGAGATACAGTCCTTATGGAGACAGTTGAATGTAAGAATGAATATAATATGCCAGAGCAAATAAGGACAACAAATCTGAGTGGGATAGTTAATATAAGGCATCAAGGTAGGGTTGGGGCTAATGGGGGTCTTAAATTCATGTACACTAATACTAGGAGTATTAGGAACAAGAAGGAAGAGTTTTTGGCCATGGTTGGCACTTCCAGACCACAGGTTATAGGTATTAGTGAAACATGGCTGACTGTAGATGATATAACTAGTGGGATTGAATGTGATGGGTATAGTGTGTTCAGGAATGACAGAGTGAATAAAATGGGGGGAAGAGTATTGTTGATGATAGCTGATGAGCTCCAGCCAAGGAGAATAGAAGTTGAATTGCAGGATAGAGAAAAGAGCACATTTGAGGCCATTTGGTGTGAGATTGTGGCTAGCAGAACTAAATATACAATTGGGTGCTGCTATAGACCAGGTGATGGAAAAGATGGTGGTGACAGTATGCACAAGCAAATAGAAGAAATGGGTGGAAGGAGGGTGATTATTATGGGAGATTTCAACTATGGTCGCATTGATTGGAGTGAGGAGAGGACACACGGGAGGAAGGAACTGGATTTTATGCGGTTATTAAGGGATAACTATCTGCGACAGCATGTAATGGAAAATACTAGGGGTCAGAGAGTGCTTGACCTAGTAATTACATCTGAGGATTTGGCTGTAACAAATATGACCACATTGCCACCAATCGGTGAGAGTGATCATAGGGTCTTAACTTGGGAGGTGGCTAAAGGTGTAGAATTTTCAATTAAGACAGGGTACATGTGGAATTATCGGGCTGGAAAGTATGACAAGCTTAGGAGTTTGATTGGTTCAGTGCCATGGCATGTACAACTGCAAGGACTAGAAGTTGATAGTGCATGGGAGGTAGTTAAGAAGTGCTTGCATGAAGCAATGGCTGACTGTATACCTAGAGTCTGAATAATAAATCAAGTAGGGGTTAAATGGATGAATAACACCATTAAGCTTGAGTTGCAAAAAAAGAAACAACTATGGAGGGAATTTAAGGAGAAGGGTGACCGGCAGGCACATGAACGGTATAAAGCACAGGCCAGAAGGGTGACGAGTGTGGTAAGAAAAGCAAAAAAGGATTACGAAAGAACATTGGCCATGCAGGCTAAAGAGAATCCTAAACAGTTTTTTAGATATGTAGCAAGTAAAAGGAAAAATGTACATGGCAGATTGATTTTAAAGAATGCCGATGGTAGGGAGGTAACTGAATCAGTTGAGATAGTTGAGTTACTGAGTGAGCACTTTGCAAAAGTATATCATCCAGGTGGTGACATTGCAGAAATGAATAAACCAGTAGATTATACGGGAATTGCGGTTAATGAAGTGGAGGTGAGTAGTCTATTGCATAACCTCAATGTCAATACATCTGTGGGATTGGATGGTATACCAGCTCGTGTTGTACGAGAAGCAGCTAAAGAATTGTCAGTACCCTTGACCATTTTGTTTAATTTGAGTCTCGGGTCTGGGTTAGTCCCGAGCGGGTGGAAAGAGGGGAAAATAGTTCCACTGCATAAAGGTGGTTCCAAGACTGCTGTAGTAAATTACCGACCGATTAGCATATCAGGAATCATTGTCAAGGTCTTAGAGAAAATAGTCAAGAGGAAAATACAAGATTGGATAGAAGAAAATGGGATACTGTATCGGGGACAGCATGGTTTTGTGAAGGGTAGGTCATGCCTCAGTAACTTGCTCACGTATTATAACACAGTGACGGCTGAACTGGATAAGGGTAATGGGTTTACGGTGATTCTACTGGACCTTGCCAAGGCCTTTGACAGGATTCCACATGGAATTCTAATCAGTAAATTGCAGCATATGGGAATGGACATAGGGTTGGTGAGATGGATAGGAGGGTGGTTGACGGAGAGATATCAGAGAGTGGTTTACTCGGGAGTAGAGTCCACAAGACGGCCTGTGACTAGTGGTGTGCTACAAGGATCTGTTCTTGGACCACTGCTGTTTAATTTGTTCATAAATGATATAGGAAATGATCTGAGAGGAACAGTTCATTTGTTTGCGGATGATGCGAAGTTGGGTAGGGCAATAGTGAATGCAGATGACGTCAAAATTTTGCAGGATGATTTGGATAGATTGGAGGTCTGGGCTAAGGAGAATGGATGTCAGTTTAATGTGGCAAAATGTAAGGTTATGCATTTTGGGGTGAAAAGATTGGCGGCAGTTTACTGCATTGGTGGAACCGTGCTCCAGGAAATTGATGAGGCACGAGATTTAGGAGTGTTGGTAGATAAGGAATTGAAATTTAGGGGGGGACACATTGCAAAAGTGACCAAAACAGCTCATCAAATCACTTGGTTGCTGAAGAATACGATGACAAGCAGAGACAAGCAGGTTATTGTTCCTCTGTATCGAGCCTTGATAAGACCCCATCTAGACTACTGTGCTCAGATTTGGTCACCTAGGTTTCTTCTTGATGGGGAGGAGGTGGAGAGGATCCAGAGGCGAGTGACCAAGATGATAGCAGGTCTGTGGAATGAACCGTATGAAAACAGGTTGAGGATTTGTGGGTTGCAAAAATTGGTTGATAGGCGGAGGAGGGGAGATATGATTGAGACATTCAAATTACTGAAGGGTTTCTATAAAATTAATTCAGAAGATATTTTTGAGAACAGGGCTGGAGGACTAGGGGACATCCATGGAAACTGGGCAAAAGTGTGGTTAGTAAAGGTGTTAGAGCTGGGTTCTTTACTTTTAGAGTAGTGAATGAGTGGAATGCGCTCCCTGAGTCTGTGGTGGATGCTGTGACAGTGAATGAGTTTAAGGCGAGGTATGATAGATACTGTATGAATGTCAAATAGTTGTGATGAATATGATTTGGGGCCTCCCTCGATGAGTCCAATGACTCCCTGGAGTTGCCCGTAATAATAATAATACACCGTAGTAAATACAAATATGAAAGGCTTTTCATGGAATCAGCTTCAGCCCTAAGAAACAATTTAAATCTCTACAAATCTGGCTGCATGAGACAGCCTGAAATTTGGGAAACCTACATCAGAAGACCTTCAGCCCAATCAACCAAGAATACCAACATTACCCGCTGGGGGCACCATCAGGACTTTAGGAGAAATTAACAGCTTCCTGCTTCTTCCTCACTTACTGTTTGTTGTGTCTGCATGCATATGTCTTGTTCTTAAGTTTCTTGAAAATCGCAACGTGATGTTGCCGAAATATTGAAGTATATTAAAATTTATTTTAATGTATATCCTAGTGGACGTTGTAATTTCCTTAAATTATTTAGTAAAAAATACATAACCAATTTCTCTGAGAATTATTATACTCAAGCTTTATATATTTTATATTGAGATGAGAATGGAGACAATATTTCACATATCTGGAACTCAAAAATTAAGCAATAAAATCAGTTCTCTAATTTATAAAGTAAAATATTTATATATGGTTAATAATACTATCTAAAAATGTTTAAATTTGGTTGCATTCTGGCAATTATACCGTAGATGTCAGCTTTCCACTAAGAAAGTGCCCAATTTTCTATAATCATTCTTAGGACTCATAGCATTTGGAATAATTCCAAATGAGATGACCTCTGGTTCTATTTTTTTTGTTTGCAATACCGTTTTCAATGAGCTAATCATTTATTTCATCGCATTACTGCCAGTACTGTTACAACAGTGAAAAATAAGATTTCTTATTCCACTTTAAACATACACGTTATCTAAATCTTGGTTTTCCAATCAATATAGCTATGTCAAAATGTTTTGTTGTGTTGAAAGTTTATTTTTCACTTGGTCAGACTATAATAAATTTAGTTTATTATAGTCTAAACACTCCTATCTCAGTATCTCCCATAATGCAAAACACATTTCCTTGCAGATATGTATAATGTTATGCATTAAGGGAAGGGACACTACCCAGACTAGTTTCGAACTTTATTAAGGTCTCTTTAGTGGGAGCCAGGCCCAAGTGGAGATACCAAGCATTAGCAAGGTCATCTCCTCCTATAGGAGCTGCCAAACGGTGTGCCACCTTTTTATTAAATTACTCTGGATTTAGAGAAAGATGTTGAAAGTTTATTTTTCACTTGGTCAGACTATAATAAATTTAGTTTAATCCTTTATCCAAGTTTGCACACACTTTATCACTTGGATAAAGTTTCATTAAACTTTCAGGCACAAACTTTGTTTGCACACACTTGGATAAAGGATTAAACTAAATTTATTATAGTCTGACCA